>NW_023276807.1:6285427-6642302 GCF_003668045.3 Cricetulus griseus
AGACCAGAAATCACAGCTTAAAAGTCCTCCTCATGAATAATGAGAATTCTGCCAGGGTGTATGACACCAGGACCCAGCTCCTAGTCACAATTCTGCATTCTTCCCCAACGGGAAGCAAATAGTGGCTGTTTTATGTTCCCAGTTCCTTCACCTTATTGGGTGTTTGGTTTCTACAGTTGGGAAAAATTACTCAAGCCTCCGATTTGGATTTATGCCTCACCATCCTGTATTTGCCCAATGAATGCAAGTCTCTATATTTCTTTTCATTTGTGGGTCTGGGAACGTCAGTCTCATACTTCATATGTGGTTTGAACTTATTTTTAAATATCTAACTTGACATAATTAAAGATACCTATTTGGATAAAGCCACTACTTCTGTGTTTGCAACAATCCTGCTCTGATTCCACAGAAGGAACAGGGACATCTTAGGCAACAGCACTGTGTGTCCTTGGTGCCCTGCTGTGGAGTGGGTGCCTTACCACTTCTGGCTTGGTCTGGATCCCCCGTGTTTTCTTCTGTATCATGTTTGTGGCTCTTTCATTTCTCTTTAATATTTTCTTATTTTTGTTGAAATCCCCAGTGCAGAAACCCACAAACCAAATAAATACGAACAGAAAACTCAGCGCAGGTCTAAGGCCCTTGGAGACAGTCTTTTTTATTTTTTACTTTTTATTTGCGCGTGCCACCATTTGTCATCCCCTGCTCAGAGACATCAACAGTTTTTAGAAAGCAGATCAATATTCCTTTAACCCAGACGTTGTGCGGAAGCCTCCCTGCCTCTCACCTTGGCTCCCTCCTTCCCCCAGAAGTTGCTCTCTTTCTTACATTACCCTCCCCGGCAATAATTTTGTCTGAGCAAGACGGCAATTTTTCATCCTTTGGTCAAAACTGGTGACAAAAGAGGGAATAATGGTTGCTGACATATGAAATGATAGATTTGACACATGGTGGGCTGAGCTGGGAGCCTTCACATGGTGACAAGGGAGAGAGACAGCTAAGAAGCTGATGGCTGGTCTGACAAGAAGCTCTCCACTGCCCCCAACTCTATAGGCCCGCCAGGTGCATATATTCCCCTCCCTCCCTCCCCCTCCCTCCCTCCCTCCCTCCCTCCCTCCTTCCCTCCTTCCTTCCTTCCTTCCCTCTATCTTTTTGGTTGAAAAATTTCTGTCTGTTACTTTGTAGAAAGTCAGTGTATTCTTGTTATCTTCCCTCAAATAAACATTTCTCCATCTCGCAAAAATGATCAATCTATGTCCCTTTTCTGTGGCATCATGGGGGCAATCCAGCCTGCTGCTTGAGGAAATATTAACAAATATAGCCAGGGAGAGGGAAACAGATGGGACGAAGAAATTGAAGCAGCAGATTTCTGGACGCTGTTCAATGAGAGGAGTTTTATAACACGGAGAAAGAACTGCTCTTCCCTGTGTGTGAGCATCAGTGGTCAAGGAATACCTCACCCAGGCTCTTGGTCTCCTCGCTCAACCTCCATAGAGGGGTACAAAAGGTCTCTTTCTTGATCACTCTGGCAAGAGCCAATACAGGCATACAAAAGCTCGTGCGTGCCAGTCTCAGGGAGGAAGGCAGTGAAGAGTTGGCTCCTTGGGCAGACGGGGTGACTTGCCTGCCACAGAGGATCCCCTTAAGTCTTCCCACACAAAGCCCTCTTTCAGAGTCTAAACTCACCAAGCAGGAGCACTTTCTGCTCCTTGGACTCCTCAGGACGGGACATGTGTTCACATTTAAAGGCCCGCACCATGTGTCGCTTTGTCACTTGCCTGCACTCAGCTTTATTTGTATTCTTAATATTTGCAAGGGCAACCGTCGCCAGGTCTACAAAGGGTCATTAGTTGCCTGTAAAAAGACAATGGACAAGTCTCCCCATGCAGAATTGGCTTTTTTCCCTCAACTCCAAATCCCTGCTTCTTTCCTTAACCAACTCCATTATTGGAGAGAGAATACTGTTTTTAATCCCCGTTGTGACATCGCCATCAGCAGCTAAATATCCCCTTCTCCACATACACCCTATGTGATGAAACCACTAAGGATTCCAAGGTGAATGCTATTTAAAAAGCCACAAAATAGTCACTTTCTCCCTTTGCTTAAAGGACAAGTTTTTAAACCTTCTCATACCCATTTTGTTCTTCGGAGCTGAGCTTCTGACCTCCCCAAGAACATACTCTGTACATAAGGGAAAGATTATAGACACCATGGAGGGCATGTTTTTAATCTCCCAGCCATCCGTCCTCCTTTTATTGTGTGTGTATGTGTGCATTGACAACAAACTTTTTCTTTTTTTTCTAGTAATATACTAGAGGGCACATTCGTGGTATTTTCCCTGAAGCTTCTGCATGCTTGACATTTTGGTTGATCCTGTTGGGATGGTGAACCAAACTGGAGAACTGCAATATTTGTCTCTCAAATGGAGATTAATAAAGTTTTTCTAAAATAAAGCACTGAGATTTTGCAAGATCACTTTTTGAATAAACATGTGGAACCCCAAGATTTAGTGTTAATAGTTGCTGAGTGATAATCAAGTGCTTCTTTAGATAAGTTTGAGATGTGGGCACTGTGATGTCAAGAGTTAGGGAAGTTAAATCCTAAAATGAAAATGGGTAGAAACCAGTTTTCTACTATGAGAAAGACTGCCTAGGAAACAGTTCTAGATTAAACTTACTTTTATCTTTATTTTTCACATGAGCTAGGTTTGACAACAAAATTACCTGGAGACTTAGTCAAGACAAGGTTTCTCGGTGTAGCTTTGGAACCTATCCTGGCACTCATTCTGGAGACCAGGTTGGCCTCAAACTCACAGAAATCTGCCTGCCTCTGCCTCCTGAGTGCTGGGATTAAAGGCGTGCACCACCAACTCCCCTCTAGAAACTGGTTTTCTACTATGAGAAAGACTGCCTAGGAAATAGTTCCAGATTAAACTTATTTTTTATTTTTTCACATGATTTAGGTTTGACAACAAAACTACCTGAAGACTTAGATTGTTGTTTGTTTTCAATTAATCCTTAAGTTGTGACTTCAGGTGCATTTCCGTGGAGGAGAGGTCCCTCAGTGAAAACTGAGAGTTGTTTTGGCATTTTATTTTAATAGCAATTCTAAGTACAGGATCACTGAAATGTAGAATCACTGTTGAACACCCCCACCTCAGGTCGTAGGACGACGAAGAGCATCTCACTGGAGTAGATAAAATAAAAATAAACCCCATCCTATCATTCTCTGAAAGTAGTAACACTGTTCACGGAGGCCTTGGCTTTCACCTCTGCTTGCTTTCCATTGATGAATTGTGAATTCCTCCTGGAGGTTGGAGGGACTTGGTGGGGATTGTGATTATCAAAGAGGTGCCTCTGCCTCACCTGGAAGTTTTGTCTGCAGAAATGGCAAAGAAGTATTTATGGTACCGTTCCATCTCTAAAGAATTCTATGTATGATGTAAGGGTGATTCCCCAAAGGCAGTCAGGATTCTGTAGGATACAAAGAGTTAAGATGCTGCTCCTTGTAGAATTAATCAGATTCATCTTAGCAGGAGTAAATGTCATGTTGGCACCTTTTCCTTCTCACACATTACAGCTTCAAGTCTTTGCTATGAGGAAATAATGAAGTCAAGATATGCGGTGCCATATACTGAGCATCTATTTGTCAGTCTGCATAGGAAATGAATTGTATCTGCTACTACCAGGGTCATCAGAGCAGCAAGGGAAGAATACTGCTTCAAGAAATGACATGTCAAGGGAAACAAAAACTTATTTTTTAAAGTAATCTCTAGATGGAATCCCTTTTGGGAAATGAAATGTTCCCAGATACCTGGGGTGATAAGGTTATGTTATGTTTCACTAGTACTGACCAACGGGTGTTGGGATTCTCACAGATTAGTTATTAAGCGCACTCAGAATTCAACATTGAGCAGCAGCAGAAGAGGGGATCTCATTTGATGTCTTTGATCTCTTTGGGGACCCAGGAGAAGAACAGCCACAAGCCCTACCATCTAGGGTGAACTGCTTGATAGAGCTTAAAGCATGATTTTTCTTCAATGAGTTATTCAACCTCATGAACCACATTCATCTCAAAGTGGGGCTGATAGTGGCACATCTCTGGCATGATTCTGGCAAAATTAAGGAAGTTCTATAAGGGTGTTATATAGGCTGCCTTTTACTGAGGAGCATGGACAGAATGCCTTCATGAATATTTGTTGCTCATAGAGATTCATGGTTTGTTTGATTTGCAGGTGTGAAAAGCAATGACAGAAGGGCTCAGTACATATTCAAGTCTTCCTTTCTTCCTGCACCCCAGTTTAGAAAATATTGAATTACCTTGTTAGTCACTAGAGCACTCTCTCCTCTCCGAGAAACACCCTGTTCTTTTATATAGTCTTATTAATAACCCTTCCAGCAAAAGACACAAAACTGCTTTGCTAACATTTCTCAATATCAGATCATTTGGGAGTTTGGAGAAAGCAAAGACAGCTTTGGAGACTAAGAGTTTATGTTAAATGAATAATTCTGCCAGGTACCGGTCTTAGAGGTCACCAAGGAGGGAACACTCCACCACTTTGGTCCCTACTTTCCTTTCCCTTGGCAACCATAGATACAGAAGTATTACAATTTCCCCCTTAAGATTTGCAACAGTATATAAAAACACAGATATTTCAGGGCTTTGTTGAGGTCATTAAGGACAAGCTACTTCTCCCTGGTCAGAAGAATGGCATCTGAACTTAACTTATGCTTCTGGATGGAGACATGACTTTATGATCTGCCCCAAAGATTATAATATTGCATGTTATCATCCACTTCCTTAAGACTTAATCTGGCTGGACCTGTCAATAACCTGGCCAAGAGAACACCTCATGGAAAAACTGGTTCACTAGAAACAAAGGCAATGGGAGGAATAATTATCCCCTGAATGACGTAATGTACTCATCTTCCCAGAAGCCCCTCCCTTGATAAAGCCACCTGTAGAGCTTCCATGAGCATTTCTAAGCCTGTATGCTTTTAGCGTTCTAGTTCAAAATGTGTAAAATTTCCCTTTCATTTCTAGCTCTTTCTTTTGGATACTTCTCCCAGTCTACTCATGCTTTTTCTTGGCATCCTCATTCTTTCTTGAAACTCTCCTCCTTTCAAAACACAGTAGTTCTTTTCTATTAATTGCTGAGTACTATTTCATTTTGCAGGGTTCCTTGATTTGTCTTGTCATCATGGGGTGAAAATTCTGGTTATTTCAATGATTTGTCATTAGAGGCAAACTGCATTCTTATAAATAATGGGTATTTTTATTTGGGAGGGGTACCGGGGTGAAGAGTACAGAGTACTGTAGCAGCTATGTGTGTGCCTTTTTAAGGAATTCTCTCTCTCTCTTTCTCGCTTTATATTCGCATCAGCATGGAATAAAGTTGGTGCATCTGGTCCACAGAGCCAACTCTCATTAGCAAGCACAGATAAAGATGTTGTGTCAGGCTCAACGCTATACAGCAAGGTCAGTGGTTTTCTTTCAGGACAATGTTCAAGTTTGTCTCCAGCTTTGCCAAAAGTTTTTTTTCTCTTATTTCAGAGACCCACTGCAATGCCTAGTGACATGGGCACCATGTCGTTCTGTATGGGCATTTAGCATCCTGGCACCAAGATTCTTGGATGACAATGAGATTTTGAATTGTCCCCAACACCTGTCCTAGAAATCAGTCATCTAATTCCTAGCATCATGTGTGCTCATGCCATAGAGGGCTCACCTGCCACCCTTATCCTCTGCTTGCTTATTGACTCTGTTTCACAATGGTATAGCCCTCATCTTGTTGGGGCTCATGAAGCAGTCTTAGGGGATGCCATTGGGTTTGGAACCTAAACAAAATTGAAGTAAATTTTGTTCTAAGGGTAGGCATCTATGGGAATATGTAAAACCTTGGGACAATATATGATGGAATTTTGAAATTGCCTTAGTACAGCTGACAAAGAATATGCATTGCCACAGGAAGTCTTAGACACCACTTTAGATTTTTGATCACATTTAATGGGATGAATCCTTATGTATTAGTTGTTTATGCCTGAATTATCTTTTGAGGTAGCTGTCATTCCAAGCTTGCTAATATGAAAATTAAATAGAGAAGGAAGAGACTACTTCAGCTTAAATAGTCTGAAATGGATAGAATCTGTGAGATTTGCAAGCAGGTTTTTTTGAACCACGGGACAGTTTTTCTCAGTATGGAGCCCAGCCTGACCTGGAATTCATGTTCTTCCTGCTTTAGCCTCCTGAGTGCATCTACCACTACATTTGGATGGAAATGTTTTTTTTTTTTTTTTTAACTCTTCCCTTTGAAGCAAACTTTAGAGTTAAGGATAAGTTGAAAAAAGTACTAGAGTTACCCACTATCCCCTCCCATCCCCACCTCCATCCCTATTGCAAGCTTCTTGTGAAGTTGACATTTTGCTTTATCTTATTGCAATGACTAAAACCAGGAAATTGACACGGGAGCTGTACTATTAAAGAAAGATCTTTGGCTTCCAAGATGGCTCAGCAGGTAAAGGCCCTTGCAACCAAGTCTTAAGACCTGAGCTCCTCTGGCCTCTCTCCACATGTTGTGTATATCCCTTGGGCACTCTGGCACATAAGAAGATCAAATGAATAAATATAATAATAATTATTAAATTAAGACTTTACTGGAGCAACCTGGTGCTTCTCTAACAATCCCCTCTTCTGTACCCTTCCTTAGTCTATGAGCATAATCAGGGAATACTTGATCATTTGACCTGTAGAATGTCCTTCAGTTTGGGTTCATCCAATGTTCCCTCCATATACTGGACAGATGCCCTGCACCTTTGCCAGGAGTCCCTTGGACTGTTTTGCTCTCTGCAGGGCACACCATACTTGTATCCCAGGGATTGCTAAATTTCTGAGTAATGCCAAGACTGCCTGTAGGTAGTTGACAAAGGCAGTCTCTCCAACTAGAATACAGTATTCTCTGTTGGAAAGAAAAGTCTTGAGACAGATATGAAGACTATGCAAATCCTGATTTCCCTCAACTGTGAGGCAATTTATAAAAATTGATCATTTGCCAGGCAACAAAGTACCAAAACTGTATGAATTAGAAGTTATAATTATCATATTCTTTGAGAAAAAAACCCAATAATATAATCATAGTCACTTCACATTGAAATTTATAGAAATAACACTCTAATTATTGTAGGGCAAACAAGTAATCATCTTATAATTCCAGATTATTTTTAAAATAATAGGATTGCATATGATGCATCTCCAAAATTAATTATGGAAATTGCCAAACTTAGAGGGAAATTCATGTCTTTAAAATTCCATTAATTAATTCAAGGAAGATTATTTTTTTTCTTTGCTACCATATTTTCATTTCTACATTAACAGTGACTAAAACATGTGGGGTCCTCGCTATATTGATAATAAAGAAAACAAGTTAATTTTTCATTTCTTGCTTCAGGGGGAAACCATTAAGTCAATCTATGGGAGAAAGGAAAAGGCAAGTGAAACATGTAACCAACATGGAAAATAGAGCAGAGTGGAGGCTACAAGCCACCATGAATGTCAACTTCTATCAAGTTGGAAATAGAGTAAGACAAATGTTAGCATGACCCAGAAAGTCTCAGACAACACCCAAATTCACATGCTCAATGGAGAAAGGTACAAGAGCAAATAACTGCCAAGTATGCACACAGGAAATTCCTAAAATAATATGTAAGCACAACTGGCAAGCAGGTTGCATTTCATTAGGAATTAATAAAATGTTAAAGCAGTGGGATATTTCCCCCACAAAAATTTTGAAGAATTGGAGAAACTCAGGGCATATGGAAGATGAATCAACATATGTAGATGCTGTCAATACTTTTGAAGGAATTTATTTTCACTGCTAGACCCAATGTCTTCTAAGATACATATTTGGACCAGCTATGTAACCCAATATTTTATATAAGGATATAATCACTCATAGGCTTACATGATAGAATTCATCAGATAATAACTCATAATAGTAGAAAAATAGAAACAATCTAAATTTCTAATAATCAGGAAACCAATTGATTGAAAGTAAAACATTCATAAAATTCAATCTTTTGCATATATGAAATTTATCACAGAATATTAGTGATAGTATAGATGAACATTAGTAATAAAATCTCCAAGTATTTAAGGTTATTAAAAGCATTTTTCCAGGTAAGGTAGCACACTCAGTATAGTATCTATTATCATCATTCAAATAGCAATATACATATCTGGAAATGTGAAGCAGGTTGATAGATACATTTTACTCTCAGTCTCTCCTCTACTACTACTGAATTCCGTTCAAGCATGTATACATGTGTGTATTTTACTCTTGTGCTCAGACTATATCAACTGGCTGTGCTCCTAAATTCCAGTGATAAGTTTATTATTCTCTGCCCTTTAAATGACGCCGCTTCTTCTTCCTGTTGATGTTTTTTGTTTCCCTCACAAGAAAAGAGAGGTGCCTTCAAAGACTGAATTTAAAATTTTTAATGCAGGTTTTGAAAATGTGACTTCTTCATTAATATACATCTGTACAAATGATCCCTCTACTGTTTCTTTCCCTGGTTTTGGCATTTCAGTGATTAACGATAAAGTAGAACCCCATAGATTGGGCAGGCTCCTAGTCTTCACAGTACAGACTGGCAAGAAGGTCCAGAATCTTTCCTCTTTGCTCCAGTAGTTTGGAAACCATGTGGTCCCTCAGGCCAAGCCCAGTGTAGCTGGGTGGTCGCTAGACCATTTGGAGTCACCTTGTGGAATTTGCTTCCGTTCATGTATTGCTACATAGATGTCAGAGTCATTTGCTTTCCTGGTTATCTCTTCCCTACTTCCATTCTTGATTACACCCGTTCCCTGTCTGTAACTACTGACTACACCACACTCACTTATAAAGGCAGAGGAAAGCACAGTTCCCATTTAAGAGTGTTTGGTTGGTCTTTGTGTGTACAAGATGTTAGAGGGCATTTTCTTGGAGTGTGACTAAGCTGTTGTTACCAATTTAAAATTCATCAGGTTTGTTGATCTATCAAACCCTGACTAACACAATGTCTTATCCTTGGCTATGTCAGATCTCTGCCTTCCAGGCTCTGGATATATACAAATACATGTAGATGATCCTGAACATTGAGGTGCTCAATGTCTAAAGGGGCAATAGGCTCCTAGGCTCCTGTCGGATGTATGAGCACATTCACTGTTTTGGGATGAAAGAGTAGTTGGTGAGCAAGCTGTTTTATGAAGCTGGAAGGGAAACTGCTTAGAAGGAATGGGACTTTGCTTTGGAAAACAATAAAACAGGACACATTGGCCATAACTAATCTTTATGCTGTTTTTACACCACTCATGCCTCCTCCTACTTTCTCCTAATGCTAGCCACCCTTAGGCCCAACTATCTTTATCCTGATTGAGGCATGGACATTTGTGACTGTACAAATTCACATGTTGAAACCTAACCCCTAAAATCATAGTAGTAGAGACTAGGTCATGAGGATGGACAATTAATGAATGCCTTGGTGCCTTTGTAAATGCTCCTGATAGGGAGTGCTCATTCTTTCCACCATAGTGAGGGTATGAATCTATACAAAGCACCACTTTTTACCTTCATCATCCGTCCAAAGTTCCCAGAACTATGAGACATGTATTAGCTTTCTGATAGACTGACAGTGATCTGGGATCCCAGGGCTTGTTTCCCAGGATCAGACCTGCTTCTGTAATCTTAGGCAGAGTGTATGGAAAACTCAGTGCTCAGAATCTCCTCTACTTAGAGACAAATCTCCCCAGCCTCTGAGGCCACCGAATAACTGCATGATTACACACATTTATAAGCCTGGAGACGGAAAAATGGAAGATTTTCCCTCTTCCAATTTTCTAGAGGAAAAAATGCTTGCCTTTAATCAGGGATGACATTAAAAATATTTAACAACCATTAGAGCCAGGCCACCAGCTATTACGAATGATATCAGCCACTGAGCTCAAGCAGGGTCCTGAAGGAAGCAGGCTGGACTAGATTGTGTGGGGACAAAGCTAGGATTCTGGAGGCCTTAGGGCTTTGGGGACATGCTGTTCCAAACCTGAATTTCGGTATTTTATTATTAGCATGGCTGCACTGTTTATGCCAGCTGAGTATCAGAAATGTCTTTGTGGTGAATAAATAATTTGACATCTTTACTTGATTAGAGTACAGAGCAGACTATTGTGACTTCAGTAATGGGAGATTGGGGAAGTTAGGAAAGGAAGGGAGGCATGGAGGCTGCCCTAGGAAGCATTTCTCATCTGATGTCTTACTATTGCTTCTCTCTACTCTGTCCCCCAGCAAAGGCAACACCATGGAGAATACCAACAGCTTCTCCCCTATGAGTTGACTCTGACCTTTGGGCTTTGCTTCATAGTGTTTCTCAGTTGCTTACGGTACAAAGATGCATGAATTGGCTTTCATGTTATTCTGAAGGACTCTATCTGAGACACCTATTTAGTCAAGCCAAGTAGACAATACAGGAGGTAAAATTAAGTATACTTCTGGATGCAGCAGATGGCTCCATATGTGTGTAGATGTTGGTCTACACAGTTATCACATGGACACTCCCTAGACAGAATCAGCCTTGTCTAAAGGCAAATAGGCTAGTGTTTGGTATCAGAGCGCCTATGAAATGGAGATCTCTATAGCAATATGGAGACAGCAAGGAGTTATTTCAGCCTCTTTTGCTTGCTGGAATGCAGGTTTAGGCAAATGACTCATCTCTATGATTAAGGGGAGATATCTCAAATCTGAACCCACTGAGGCATCTTCCTGATTTCTCTAAAATATCTAGGGATGCAGGGACATCAGCATTAGCAACTAATACCACTTTCTCTTCTGGGGACTTACTTGCTGTGTCCTGCACTTTAGATAGTGTCATCTTTTGCTGGTTCCACCATTATGTATAAACAAACAGAAGACAGGCTTCTGGAAGTAGGCATCAAGAGATATTTTTCACCTAGAGAGAGTTTATTGAATGTCTGTTTTGGAGATGTGGTTGTTTAATTTTATTCCATTCCTCCATTTCTTGGTTCATCACTAGAGTAGTGTGATGGTTTGAAAGAAAATGGTCCCCATAGGACCATAGGGAGTAGCACTATTAGAAGGTCTGGCTTTGTTGAATTAGGTATGCCTTTGCTGTAGGAAGTGTGTCACTAGGGTGTGGGCTTTGAGGTTTCGGAAGCTCAAGCCAATTCACTTCTTGTTGCCTATGGATCCAGAACTCTCAGCTTCTCTCCAGTACCATGTCTACTTTCATGCCACCATGCTTCCCTCCACGATGACTCTGGACAAAACCTCTGAATTGTAAGCCAGATCCAAGTAAATATTTTCCTTTATAAGAGTTGCCATAGTCATAGTGTCTCCTCACAACAATAAAACCCTAAGACAAGTGACCTAGCATAAATCTATCAGTCTAACCCAGAAGGTTTCCTGTATACTCTCAGGATGTGTTGTGTGTTGGGGACCTCTGACTAAATGTAAGGTGGGAGGTAGAACAAATGGATGGCAGGTATTATCTTAGGAGGCTTGCCATGCCATGTTTTTGTCTCTTAAGTTTTAAAGAGGCTTTTCAAACAGTGAAAAAAATTTAAAACACCTTTTCCTTTTGATTTGAGGAAACTGTGATTTTTTTTCCTTTTGTCTTGGTATAGACTTTTCATGTGTAATGTTAGATCTCCTCCAGCAAATCATGTCTATAGAATGTTTTCCAAACTGAACTATTCTATAGGGATTGTAAAATGTCTTTATCCAAACAGCACATCTAAACTGGATAGCTTGAGACAATTCAGACAGACATTAAAAATAATAAAAATTCTCAACACATATTAAATAAGAGGTCTTTGGTTGTGGTGGGTGAAGAAAGTAAAGAAACACTGCTCAACTAAGCACTTTCTGATCAACTGAAAGTACGTTTACTAGGGAGAATACAAACTGCTAAGAAACCCAAATTAATAGACAGTACTCAAAAGGTTGGCCAACATACATTTCAAAAAGTGTTACATATCTTTTAATGAAATTATTTTTTAATCAAATAAAAATCAGATTATAGCTTCTATTACTTTATAAGAACAAAAATATCACAAATCCTGGAAATCTTACTATTTGTTCTAGTAGTCACAATGTTAATCAGCAATTATCAGACATTTTCTTGTTTTAATAAGGACTAATTCACACTAGCCATGTGAATTAGTCCCTTTTGCTGCCTATATATGCAAGGTCACCAAGAGTAGGGATACATCTTTTTAAATCACAAAATAAGAACAAACAAAAGCCACATGGCAAACATCTTCTGGAGTCCAAATATTTTAGAGGTAATCATTGTTATCATTCCTCTGAGCTTGTCTATATTTGGCTTCAATTAATCTTTTTCAAACTTGACTTTTGATAACTAGATAGCACCATCTTAACCTTGGTTGGTAATGAACTATATTATGCATCTTTCATTCAATTCCATGTTTAGGTTCAGCAAATAGTAGACATTTTCTTCGAGATAATCTCATCACAAATGGTCATTCTAGGCCATTTCAAATGGTGCTGATTAATTTTATCAAATGCAGGAATCTAGAGTGATATGCAACCCATCAAGAAACCAAAACAACTCCCCCAAATAAAATCTGGAATGGGTTTAGAACACTCAAAGGTGGGGCTGCTTCCTTCAATGGCTTATGGAAAACTCATAACCACAAAGGTAACTAAGGTCAAGCATGCCCTGGCCACTGTAGTGAGTTGTCTAAGATGATTTGTGCCCTAGTTGTGCTAATGAGTTGTTTGTTCTTTTTTTTTTAAGAATGTGGAGAAGAGGACTTTACCCACAAGGACCGTTCAAAGGAGCTGACACCCTTTTTGTATTTGAGAAGGAAAGCTTGGACCAGCATATCTGGAAGTTCTTCATGGTATGACTTGTTCAAGATGGGAACAATTCCCACCATCAGAAGACAGCTGTCACTCCAGAAACCTGCACCCTGTCTATACGAACATTTCATGATGACTTTAAGGTTACTTAGTTAAAAAAATCAGATGTTTTATAACAGCGATTTTATGAGTGAACTTGCTTTTCTTTTTGAGTCTCAGAAAGAAAGAAAGAAAGAAAGAAAGAAAGAAAGAAAGAAAGAAAGAAAGAAAAAACCTCTAAATCCCACAATGCTGGATCTAGCTATGTACTTTTAGCACCCCAAAGAAAGTGTCTCACTGGCAAGCAGCCAACATCTTGTAACAGAGTTCATAGCTGTGCCTTGTCCCACCCAGTGATTCTATAACTTCTTTTCATTTACATCTCCTTTTGGAGTTTTATTCAGAGAAAATTTCTACCACCCTGCACTCAGGGTTAGTGGTTAGTGACTGCACTATGAATGTTCCTGCTTTATGTGACTGGGTAAAAAAGCTTATGGTGATGTTTCCATTATGATTTACTACTAAGGTCTGAGCACATCCCTCTGATGCTTTGAGTCAGGAAGAAAGATAGGCATTAAGGATGTTTCTACTTCCAAGGTTTGAGGAAGGCCTTTGGGGGTTCATGATGTGTGGCTCTGGTCATCAGCTTCCCATTACTGTGATAAATGCTTCAAACCTACTTCAAAGAGTCAAGGTTTATTTAGACTCATACTTTTTGAGTTTTAGGTCCATGAAAAGTTGGCCTTGCTGCTTTTGGCCCTGTGGTAGGAGTACAGGTGGAGATGAGTCCTGCTCATCTGAAAGTGGCCAGGAAGCATACAACAGGAACATGAATGGAGAAGTTCTCATTATGTCCATTGTCCTAGAACTTCCACAAGTTCTCAGATATGGAAGTTTCTACATCTTTGTCAACAGTGGAAGCTTGAGGTCAAGTCCTTAAGATGTGGGCATTTGGGGGAATATTGCAGATCCAAAGAGTAGAAATAGACATCCAGGTTTGTATCACATTTACACTCAGTAATCTGACTTTGGGGCAATCTGTGACTTTCTGGCATAATAGAACAAATGATCAGACTTCTCAGAACCTAAGTTTATCAGTTTTCAACTGTAAGTTTATTTACTAGTTGTTCTCATGAGTTTGTGAACATCACTAGGACAGAGAACATGTCTGTGTTGTTCATGGAAATTCTGAGTGCCCAGTGCAATATGTGACAAAGAGCTGATGGTTAATTCTTACTAAATTTAAGAATGGAAGCTAAGTATAATGATGTACATATATTAACCCAACTACTTAGAGGCTAAGGCCCCAGGAGCTTGAGTTCAAGGTCAGCTTGGGCAATAACTGAGACTTTATCTCAAGAGTAAAAACTTAAAAATAGAAAGGGTTGGGGATGTGCCTAGTTAATTTCTGTTGCTGTAACAAAATACCACAACCATGGTAATTTATGAGAGAAAGGCTTTAACTGGGCTTCTGGTTTTAGAGAGTTAGAGTCCATAATGTCAGAGCAAAGTCATGCATGGCAGTAGGAAAAGCTGAGAGTCCATAGCTTTGTCAAGCAGGAGACATTGAATGTTCTGGGAATGACATAAGTCTTGAAATCTCCAAGCCTATTCTAAGTGACACACATCTTCCAGCAAAGACATACCTTCAAATCTTTCCCAAACAGTTCCACCAACTGGGGGCCAAATATTCAAACATATGAGCCTATGGTGTCCATTCTTCTTCAAACTACCACAGGATGGAACTTAGTATGTGAGTGCTTTTCTAAAATATATAAAGCCCATCTCAGTTTGGTCTTCTTGTGTGTTTCTGTGTGTGATGCTTATATGTGTATGTGTATGCATCCTCTGTAGGTAAAATTGCTACTTATTAAGCACACTATATCTTGTTATAGTCTTCATTTGTTTATGCTAAGATGACTTTTGTTCTTCATTTGGTCAGTTTGAGAATTCACCTTTCCTATTTAAGCCCAAGAATATATAAATGCCACATTTCATAATACAAAATATTTGTGAAAAGTCATTTGGACAAGGCAACTTATGTTACCAGAAATTAAAAAGGCTCACTAGTCTTCTGGGTGTGAAAAATCAACATCTCACTTCCCCCCCTTCCCGATCAAGAATAAACCCCTAGTAATTTAATGTATCTTCACACTCCAGAGTCCAAAGGCCCATTAGTAAATGTTTACTGAGAGCAGATCTCCTGTTTCCCTTAGGGAAAGCTAAGTGAAAAATTAATCTTTTTACTCCGGTAACCAACTTTATTCCCATAGCTGTTTCAAACACTGAAAATATTTTCAAAAAAGCAAAATAATAAGAAAGTTAATTGCTTATTTTCTATTGCCTGTATTATTTACACCTTGTGGGTTAGACTCACCTACACTTCGGCATCTGATGTTTAAATAGTGTTCTCAACACATGCTTGTAAATTAGATGTTTACAGCTAGAAATGTGTTTTCCGGTAGAAACAAAATTGTTAAAGGTGATCTGTTTTCTCTTGATTTATTTTCTCCACATCACTGATGTTTATTTTAGCCTGAGTTTTGGAGTGTGGTATAGAGTGGGAATGATCAGCAGGTATGAGGTCTCCTGTACATGAATGGCATGGAGCAAACTGATGTACATTCTTTACCACTGGTTCTTGCAACCATTTGAGGAAGATGGCTTCATCTCCCTTTTATAAGTGAGATGCTTCCTTGTACAGAAACTGAAGAGAAAAAGCTAAACTGTGCCCCAGGTCTGTTGAATCCAATGCCCTACCTATTATTCTTGCATTTCTTTGCTTGCAGAAACCCAAACAAAAGTGATCAAGCCAAAGGGTTCACATTAGGTTACTGCATGAAAATGTAAATGTAACTTCTCCATACATGCATCACCTTGGAAATGAGCAGGGGTTTGATTCCTGGGTTAAAGTGTAGGTTGTCCTAGATTGAAATTGGGAATGTTTTGCAAGTTTGTAATTCTAAGAAAAGAGACCCCCAACTTCAAGTTTCAGTAAGAGATCCAAACAACTTGTGGCTAGTGGACAAGCCTAGTTGTTAGTATTCAACTGAAAGACAATAGAATAAGGTGCTGAACGAGGAGAGAGAAAACTAAGACACACACACACACACACACACACACACACACACACACACACACACTCACACACACAGACAGACAGACAGACAGACAGACAAAGTCACAGGGCTGGTAGGAAAGGAGAACACAAAAACACTTCAGAAGTATCCCTCTTCTTAATTCTTCCCATAGAACACTTGAATGTCCTACACTAAAAACAAAAAACCCACCAAGATATAGTATTTTGGAAGTTAAACATGCTACTAAATGTTCATTTTATCATCAATGTGTTATTCTATAGCATGTATTCAGAAGATGGCTATTATAAAAGAAATAAATTTTAGACATGTAAAATCTCTAAGATATTAGGAAGATCAAAGTATAGCTTCAAAATGTGATCAATTTTCATGGGTATATTTTAGAAATAAAGACTGAAGTGAAACTATGTGTAGTTAGCCCTGCAACTTCACAATTACTATAGAAAGCAAAAATCATACCTTCGGTAACCTTGATGTCCGATAACCACAATGAAATAGAATAGTAATACAACAGAGCCCAAGAGAAATGTTGTTGTTATTACAATTATTATTATTATTATTATTCATCTTTTATTTCATCCCTACTATGGGCTAAGCACATTACAAGTGTATGAACAGCTTGTCTTGAATCTTACAAGCCAGGGTCTTGTTTTACACATGAAAAGACAGGTCCACACAAGGCTCAGGGACCACAGGTGGTAGAGGAGTCAGACAACACTCCTCAAAATTCTTGTTAGTCTTCTTTCACCATGTAGTGATTTAACTGAAAAACGGGATTTCTATGATAAGAGGGAAAAAAAGGCACACTACAACAAAAATTCCTAAGCAACAGGTGACTGATTAAATTTCTGCTGTGTTGTTTGGTCTTTAGAAACTTCTTTGAAATAAATTTTCTGTTTTTTTTTCAATGATCAAATTCCATCCTGAAACATCTAATAATGAAAACATGTATCAGGTAAAGAGAATTTACAATGGGAGGATCTATACATTGAGTTTACTAAATGATTTACTACCATTAAATAACCCAGAGAAACCAGCATGTAATCACAATATGGCATTCTTCTCACTTTGTCCATTGGTTCAACAGAGATCAGTATAATCACGAGGGAACTTTTAACCTATCTGATGGTGGAGTGTCTTAGACAGAGGTGACACTAGCATAAAGGCTTAAAGGACATGTGAACACTAACAACAGGATGGGGTTTTAGTCCGAAGGGCTGAAGAGCAGCAGGAAAAGGAAGGAGGAGGCCAGGCCCACTGGTTTCATTTAGTAGTACACAGAAAAGAATGAGGCAATAGAACATTGGTTATGATGTTGAAAGATAGATTACTCTTCTGAAGAACAAAGTGCTTAAGATGTAGGCCGATGAACTAAGAACTTCTTTGGTAGCAAAGAGGTAGTTACAGAAGCTGATTCACCATAGAAATACATGCTTATTCAATAATTATAAGTATTTATTTATGGCTTACTCTATTTCTATATAGCACAAGTCTGAGCATGTCACGAATCTAATTTTTATTTGGCTTGTGGAAGATTCTCATAAAATAAGTCCAACTACTAGGGAAAGTTTACTCTAGGAACCAAGTGATGTACTAGATGTTAAGTAACTATACAGCTGGTTAAAAGTGAAGTTGGAGTTCAAATACAAGTGCATGGCTTGGAGTTCATTCTCATTTCTTCTGCCTGGTGTCTCTTTGACAGCGATGGGGGTCTCAAGGGCAGTTGGTCAACTCCACAATTACACACCACTCCCATTGGGCTGACAGGAGAGTTTATCATGACCAGTATGTGTTTTGTTTTATCCATGCCTTTGGCTTGTCCAATGGTTCCAAAATGTAATTCTTCATTGGTTTTTTATTTATGTTTCTGCACACTATAACTTTTGGCATGCATAATTTTATTTATCTGTTCATTAATTGATCAATTCATTTGTCATGCTGTTGTACTGAATTCGGTAATTTTGTTTTTGATATGGCTTTTATGACATGATTTGTCAGTTTTTTCTATTTCTGTTGATGATTTTATTGCTTCCATCTATATTAACTTATTAGATTGGGGAGCTATTTGTCACTTGCTTTATGGATGGTGGCTTCATTCTTTGGAATGGATTCTTTGCTCCTTGGCTTTGCAGCTATGTGATATCTGTATTCCTGTTTTGTGTGTACTCCTTCTTGCAAAGTGACAGAAGTTTTGAAACAAAAACAAGAACAAACAATGAGTCTTGGTAACTGTCCTGACTAGTGTGACACAGAGGAAAAAGCCAGAGGAGAATAGATGTGTTTTGAGTATAAAGGGTAGTGATATTGAATGGACTATAGCAGGAGCAATTGCAGGAAAAGAGATATTGCATTCTCAAATGTTATGGTGTGTCACATTAGCATAGCACAGCATAACATATTATATCATAACATAATATAACATAACAACAAGAATATGAATACTTGGTGTGCTGTTACTGTGTAAGACTGACAGATATTGGGTGGAACAGGGATGATGACAAAAGAGTTCACTAGAAAGGCCAGGTCAGATCTGGGAGTTAACAGAGTGAGATCAGTTAGCGAGCAGTAGTTACAATGGTGACCTTCCACACATACTCCACATACTGCCCTGTTCCACTACTGGGGCAGCGCGGGCCAGGAAAATGGGCTGATCCCCCAAGCTCAGAGATTTTCTTATTTAAAATGGAAAATGACACCATCTACAGTGTCCATGTGGATGAACTGAAGTGGAAATGAAGTCTGTACTTGTGTTCAAGTCCTGAGCCTCTATTAGAATAAATCCCCAATAAAATCTATGTATTATAATGACATATGTGTTTATATTTTGATGCACACACACACACACACACACACACACACACACGCATACACCTATACAATAATCATTGTAAGCTCCATCCAAGCAGAGAAGACTTTGAGGGAGTGAGGGAAAAGTTGAAGCATTTTAGGGAATGGAAAATCCAAACTCTAGAGCTCAGTAAGTAGCATAAGAATGGAGAGGTTCACTCAAAATCCTGAGAAGCAGATTTGATGCAGGTGAAGGGTGAAGGAGTGATGTGAAAAGGCTTATGAAGAAGCAGGTGGTTATGACCTGAAATGACCCTCTGTAATGAGCAATGCTGGGTAATGGCCAAGTACCACCAATCTTGAAGAACTGATGCCACTAGGGAGAGAAAGGAACAGTGTTGAACAGCTTAGCAGTGGTGGGACTGAGGAGGCAGATGGAGGTCACAATTTGGACCACATTTTGGTCATATAAGCTTTCAAAGATTATTTCCATGAGAAATTTGGTAGCAAAAGGAAAGGCACTGGGCTGACACATCATGAGTGGAATAAGAAACATTCAAAGGGGGTCAGGGACACAGGATATCTGAAGGAAAGTCACGGGGTGTGTTCTGCCTTTTGGCCATATCTGCATGAGTGCTCAATCAGCCTCAGTGGGATGAATGGTACAACAAATTCACTGCAAGAGAAACTGACATGGAAGCTAGTGTAGGTGCTCCCAAAGAGCAGACTAATGATTTATTTAAATACCAACTAATTTGTTTTCAAGTTACAGACTTTTATTTGCCATTGGGGAAACTTTCTTTAAAAAGAAAATACTATTATCAAACTAATAGCATGTCCTTACATAAAAGTTTAAATGGCATGCATGTTTGTAAACTCTTGTAATTTCTACCACACGCCTGTAATTAAAATAATCTCTGTATACTTCCTTCTAGCCCTTTTTTCATATGCTGTCAGATTTTTACATAATTGCAACCACAATATACAGATGATTTACATCCTGCTTTTAAATTTAGTTCAAGGAAAGTGTAGCTAGTTATTTGAGAGAAAGTAATAATAAATATTGGGTATAAATATTCAATTGTAAGTAGAGGAAGGCTTGGCTCATCAATCCTCACATGCAGAAGGCCGTGGAGTAGTAGCATTTCCCAGTGTTGCTGGCAAAGCAGGGCATTTCCAGCCTATAGAACTAAATAAATATTAGAGCTAGAGGCCCCCACAGAATTGTAATATTTTTCTAAGCATTGCTTCATACTACATCTCTATATTTTCTGTTAAATCACTTTTAATGCCTTCCTGTAAATATCTGCTTTGGAGTACAGTATTCTTCTTATTATTAATTCATATTTATTACATTGCCATATGTAAAAATCTTTACCACCATTTGAAATACTCCCATTTGATGCTTGCCTTGGGGACAACATATACATTAGATGAATAGCCTGCAAGGAAAACGATGCTACCTTTCCAGAGACTGTGTGGGTTTCAGGCCGGAGTGGCTCAGCAAAGCCACCCTGCTGGTATGATGTCTGAAAACCACGGTGCTTTCTACTCTGAATAAATTTTGCCTATGATTCATGAGTCTTGTGAAGTTTATAACTTCTTTCCCTGAGGCATCCCTTCACAAGTTTTACCATTTCCATAATACCCCTAAATTTTAAAAGCTCAGGATCGGCAGCTAGAGGCAGCTGCAGAAGATGAAAAACGCAGACAGTCTCACTTTCTGCTCTCCAGTCAGTTTTTTTTCCTATTAACTGTCTGAAAAAAAAAAAAAAAACCAATCCCCTGCAAGTGTTCTGCAAGAGGTAGTCCAAATGAAGAGAAAGTGGGCATTCATTTAGTGGATTTATTTTTACTTTAGGTTTGACTTTCAAAAGCAATATTCAAAACTATAAAATCATTTTTAAAATAAACTTTAATAGTTCAACAGTAGTGATAACATTGACTTTTGGGAAGTTCAGATGGATGGCAGAAAATCATGTGGCCAGATGCAAGAAAATAAATCTGCTTAGTTGATCAAAGACGGCATGGCTCTCTAGTCGGTAAATATGGATCTGATCCGCAGCCACATTTTCTGTCTAGTCAACTACATAGCATCTGTACTTAGTCAGGCACATAAAATGAGTGGCCAGAGGCCTGGCGCTCCACAGCATCTTAGCTAGACAAATTCTTGTCATTTCCCTCAGGCAGGTGTGTACCCGCACATTGTATGTTTGCCTGTTTTCTTTAGTGCTACAAAGGATATAAGTGTATACTAACACAAGGCTTAATTTGAAGTTGGTTATTGAAATATCTTTGTGAATTTTAGTAGCCTGGGCTCATGGGGTGTATGTTATAGAATCTTTATGTATTTTAACAAAAGAAGAGAACATTAATCAGTAATAATCATGATAATGATAATAGACAAAACGTAAATAAATGTTATGCCGTTGTTACTGTAATAATAACTTTTCAAGGGTCTTTCATTTTATGCTTAAAATAAAAATTGATGTTGGTGTTTGATGGTCAATGGTTGTTACTATTATTAATACGTTTTAAAATATAAATGAAAAACTAGGAATCTAAACAACCAGTCAGCAAAAATGCCAATGATTCAACCCCAAAACTCAGTCTCTGCATATCAAGGCAAAGTAATATTCCTCAATTATCACAAGAACTAAATATATCCTAACTAGAATGTGTAAAAGGAGAACTTAGCTCAGTTCTATTTCCTCTCACAGGGAAGCAGTTCTTCAACAAAGACTTCCTTAGGAAAAGCTAAAGAGCAATGAACTCCAGAAGAAAGGAGCCACAGAATGTGGCCTTGTGAATGATAGGCCTTTGACAAGTTGGTTCACCTGCCTAACATGGAAGGACATATTCAGTCTTACTCACTTGAAAGTCTCAGGGGCATAGTTTGAAAAAAATACATAATAGTTGGAAAGTTAGGGAATGGAAGAATGCTAGAGGACAAATGGTAAAGTGCCTAGATTCTAAATATAAATCTTCCTCAAGCCTTTGACTGATCCTTTGCCTACAGGAGCACAGGGAAGACTAAAAACAGTCCAGTCAAGAGTGACAAAATATTTTATTTCCCACCTGCTGCTGGATTTCTGGTTCAAGTAGAGATGAGTTAACTGCCTCCTGGGCATTTACCACTTTCTGGAAACACACAGAAGAGTCTAGAGTTGCTGGAACTTTATACTCAAGCTTTTCTGGATATAATAAAAAAAATTACTCATTTTTCAAGTGGCCAGGGAGACATGTCACAGGAAAAAGAAAGGTGTTAGCAAAGACAGATTATGAGATACAGCAGACCTTGAGTGCATCTTATGTTGTGTACATTCATGTTTCAAGTAGAAAATTTGAGGACTTAGGAAAACAATCATATGGGGATCTGAGCATTTCAATATGTAAAATCTAAAATTTTAAACGTTTACTCACTGTGGTAAACGGAAGGCTGAAAATGATGGCTAGAAGTGTCCCAAGAATAGATAAATACAAATAACAAGTCAAAGACAAGGAAAAGCCAGAGCAAATCAAAGAACAGAAGCTTGGGACTTAGAAAACCATATCAAGGTAGCTAATAGAGTTAGAATTCTAGAGTGGAAAGATAGAGAAAACAAAGAAGAAAAGTATTCAAATAAGGAGTTTCCAAATACTATCTAGATTTATTGGCAGCTAACAAGTTCAGAGACTGGAAAAAAATCACCCAATTCCAGAAATGAGAAATGCAAAGCGAAAATATTAAAAGACTCACAATAAAACTCTGGATTCAATACAGGTGAAGTTTATTAGATAATGACTAATATCTGATCACAAACAATGGAATACAGAAAGTGTGACAGGTAACCTCAGAGGGCTAGTAGAGAAAACTACCCAGCAATCTGGAATTCTATATCACTGAAGACATCCCTCAGGAAAAAAATTGTTACTTATATGTGAAACTTAAATGTCTTGTTTTTTTTTTTGGCCAGAAGACAAAATCTAAAGGAAATTTTTCTGGGAGTTATTGAGGCAAAGGATAATAGATGGAATTTGAGATCTGAAAACAATTAAATGCATATGAATTTTTATTCCTAGAAAATACATAAATATTAGGATCAAATATTTTATTCTGTATTATAAAACATAGATTTTATAACATGTACAGTTTATGATATATATTTGACAAAACTATGCTGGAGGAAACAAAAGCTAAAATATGCATAGTTTTGTGCTTTCTTCTTTTTATGTGAGATGCTGTAACATTGTGAACTTCTAGAAGACTGAAGGCATTAGCCAGAAGGTCAACTCTATGACAACTGCAATGCAACTTTGTAAGTCTAAAGTGCTCCCTATCATGGTGCACTTTCAAATGAAGCCAAGACATATAGTTAAAGGCAGTGAACAAATTGAAATGAAATAGTTCTTTAAAGGTTAACAGAAATAAGAAACAATGGAAAAGATGCACAGAACTGAAATGGTACTCATAGAGATATCAAAATAGCACACCTATATCCAGTTAGTGATATTGCATTGTATTACTTGTAAATGGTCCATCTTTTGTGTTTAGAAGGCAAGGATTATCAGTATAATCCTTTGAAAAAGCAGAGTCAAATATAGTTCATTTAAAGACAAATGTTTTAAGTATTAAAACACAAATTAGATGAGATAAATTGGATAGAACATTATTTTATTCAAATAATAACCAGAAGAATGAAGTTCTGTGTTGCATCAAATGAATCCCTAGATAAATGGCACTGTTCAATATAGTAAAAAGTTGGTGAAATGTAGATGTTAGTTCCACATGTGCTAATTAAAGAGTTCTTTCACATTTTTGAACATTTGGACATTTTTAAATTATGCTATAAAATAATTTTATCTAAAACTAAAAAAGTTACAACACTGAAAAACAAAAAATTAAAATTGTTTCAAAAGGCACAAAAATAAGAGGACAGGCAACAAAAAATGTAAGAAAGGAATAAATTGATATACATAATCTTGAATTCAGATCTAATTCTATACACCACCCCTATACCTCAGGCTAGGCCCTTTGGCTGTTTAACCTCCCTGTGAATTTATATCCTTATTAAATGATGCTCTTTTTTATATCTAAAGGCTATCTATCTAGTAAGTTTTTGTGAATATAACTAGATATTCTGGTGTTGTAAAGGTAGAACAGACTAAGTATCATTATTAAATATCTCTAACTTCTACTTACAGGCATAGATTAAGAAAAGCTAACTAAATGAGGGCATCTTTTAGCTCATTCCTCATAATTCAAAACAATAGGTTGTGACAAAGTGATTTTATTACATTTCTTATGTTTATATTGTTTTACCTGTAGATCCAAAATTGAAAGTATCACTCTCTAGCGGGGATAAAAATGAGAAGTATGATTTACTAAATATCCTGACCTCTATTTTGGGCAATCAAATGGAAGTATAAATCCTCAAAATATCAATGAAATTGTTTTTCTGTCATCAACTTCCTTAGGAAGGCAATTCTCCCTCAGTTGTGCTAAGTAGTAGCATGCAAGAAGTATTTTCAAGTTCTATGTATAAAAATATGCTTCCGTTGGGCGTTGGTGGTGCACGCCTTTAATCCCAGCACTAGGGAAGCAGAGGCAGGTGGATCTCTGTGAGTTCGAGACCAGCCTGGTCTACAAGAGCTAGTTCCAGGACATCCTCCAAAGCCACAGAGAAACCCTGTCTTGAAAAAACCCTATATTTCCTAAGTTTCTTAGAGTTTAACTCCATGCTTTAAGAAAGCATAAAGAAAATAAAATCATATATGAATCTTGATGGCTTTTGACTCTTAGAAGGTATTTTATGGCTGGCTCTTCTGAACTGAAACATTCCCTTTAGGAGGGTAGGCATCAGGACTCTGGAGCTTCAGGAGGCCAAGAAAAGGTCACATCTGGGAGAAAAGAAACTTGGAAGTTTCTTCATGGCCCCTCTCCAATACAAAAAGGAGCAAATAACTGCTGTGTGGAGGAGACTACAGCCATCCCAACAGCAGGAAGGTGCTATTCTTGGAGTATTGAGCTGCCTGCAAGACGTGTAACCTTAATGAATGAACTTGTATAGGGGTGGGCTTTTCATTAATACAGCTGCTTTTGAATTATCCCTTCTATTTGTAAGTAACCTTTCTCTCTTACCCCTGATAGTGAACACAAAAAGCCTCACTGTTTCACCAACTTGGACTTTGATGCAATTATTACTTGGGTTTGTTGTGAGTTTCCTTTGTGGATGAGTAGGTGTGTGTGTATATGTGTGTGTGTGTGTGTGTGTGTGTGTGTGTGTGTGTGTGTGTGTGCGTGTGTTTTATTTCCCCAGGAAAAGTTTGTCACACAACAGAAAGAGTATTGGTAAAGCTGAAATTCTGCATTAATAGAAATTGTACATACCTACTCAATCAAAATATATCCACTGCAAGCATGATTTCCATGCATATTGAATTACAATTAATGTCTGTATCAATAGCATATTTCTTATGTTAGCCTTAGACAATTCGTCATTTATTTTTACTATATAATACCCTACTAAATATAAAAGATTTGGTATAAATCCTGGATTTGAAATTTAAAATAAGACATGAAATGACAACTAAATGTTCCATCTTCTAATGAAAGCAGTTTCTTCCTTGCAATCGGAAAATGAAAGGTATCAGTATGCAGGCTCCTGATGGAGTTGGTGCAGGGTCAAGTCCTTTAGTGGCTGCATTTTGCGTCTTTGCTGTCAGGAATTTTGACATTTACACCATGGAAATTGGTTAAACGAGGAGGATCTAATGGCTCCAACAATGGAAAGACTCTGAGAGACCACGATGTCATTGACTTCCTTTTCTTCTTTAGGTATCACTGCTCCAAAGCAAAGCAAAATAAAACACATGAGGTTTATACCTGGAATAATAAGTAGATCATATGAATAGACTTTAACTGATTAATTAAACACATAGTCAAGCTATTTATGACAGCTATGGGTTCCATAGGAGTTAGAGTTTGTCAGCCTGAAAATTGTATTTTTAAATTTTACTCCATCCTGTGCTATCAAACCCATGATATGTGTAATATTGAAGCTTCCATTCATAATAGAGCCTGAACTCCTCCTGCAAAAAACAGAGGGACCTAATTCTGCAGGAACTGGTGACTCCACCCAACTACCACAGAGGGCAGTAAGTCCGTAGTACATTGCATCAAAACCTTTCCTTTTCTAGTGCCCTGGGCTCTACACAATCTAATTCCTACATAAGCCAACATATCCTAAGATCAGAAGCTAGGATCCACATATGCTAATGAACATACAGCCTTTCTGAGTCTGGATTTCCTCACTTAATATATATTCTAGTTCTGTTCTCTTACCAATGGGTCCCATGTTTTCTTTCTAATGGCCAAATAAAATTCTATTTTATAAAAGGACCATATTTCCATTATCCTTTCATCATTCAGTATATAGCAGAGGGAATAGCAGGCTTTAAGAATCGGGGTTGGTGTTTAGTAGATTGCATCATGTATGAAGGCAGTATATAAGGGGAATGGAAAGGTATAAGAGCTGAGAGGGTAGAGGGAGAGTCAGCCAAAACTGCAATATATGAAATAATTCATAAAGAAACCTGATACCCAGGGAGAGTGGATAGGGTGGGTTTGATCTAAGTTCACTGTATTCATACATGACATTCTATAACAGTAAATTTTAAAATGGGATTATATTGAAGACAGAATTTTGACATATTTTCTAAGCAATGTCACATTGTGTGGGCTTTTGGGGTAGGTTCATCAGCCAGCTCTTCCTGGAGGGATCTTTACTACCTAGGTTTTCCTTAGCCCATCATTCTGTTCTAGCACTCAACCACCATAGTTTGGAACTCAGACTGTGAGATATCTAAGGGCAGCTTTGCAATGCTTTGTTCCAGCTGCCACCATCATTGCTCAATAACTAACAAAAATTGGAAAATAAAATCAATTTTAAACATTGGCATGTAGTTACTCTGTTTGGGTGAGTATAGCAGCTCCCAGAAGCCATGGGATATTAACTAAAAATCCTACTGCCAGAGGTGGGACGACTTCCCATGAATTGTTGTTCAGGGAGACTTCTGAAGTCCCAAAAGCAATACAGACAATTTACACTGCTGTTGGTTGCCACCAGAACCTGATGGTTAAGATTTCTTTGTGGAAGACAACATATGTGCTGGACACAGGACAGAAAAACCAAGCTGCAATTGGTCAGTTGATCCTGGAGCTTCTTCCATGATGGCTAGCATGCATAGTGCTGGAAGGTGCTATAAGGTTTCTGGGGGGGGGTGACAGGTTGAGGTCCCTGCATGCAGTGCTACAAACTGGCCATAACCAATTGCCACTGTTCCACCAAAGGGCACATCTTGCTGGCCAGTTTGTAGCATCGTACGCAAGAAGCTCAGCTTGTTCTCCTCTAGAAGGTAACCATTTTCTAATTGGATTTGATTCCTACTGAACAGCAGGCAATCCTTGTCTGGTACTGTAAACCTGGTCAAAAGCCAAGGATAGGGATGTTACAAGTCCTAGTGGGGAAGCTATTGCTGTCATTTTTCTAAATAAACGTGATAGCTAAATAACTGTGTTTATACGCGCAGATTATTGTGACTAGTATTCACTGAGGTGAGTCATATTTTGTTCATGATTAGGATTAATAAGGAGTCTGTGATTTCTCAATGGAAACTTCAAAAGCATAATATATAATATTAGCTTAATAAAATCCTGATAATGCATGACAAAAGCAAATAATAAACAATAAAATGGGTAAGGCTTTCCAACAATTTGAAATGTAGAAGATAATGGGAAACTGAGCTGTGGTTATCTATATGAAGGTACACGTGCAATATGTACATAAAAACATAGAAACAGCAAAGAAAGACATGTGTACCTCCCTAGCAGAGCTTTAGAGTGCTGGAAATCAGACTCACAGGAGGGACTGTTAGATCAAATCCCCAAGCTCATGTTTGCTTGTAGGGATCCTGGTTGGCAGTCTGAGTTCTGGTCCTGAGGAAGTTTAAAGCTTCTGGGGATACAGCACTAGATTGTTCATCCTGTTACCCTTTTCCTTACTCTGCTCTCCTTCCTCCCTTTAATAAAATGAACTTCTAGTCATTTTTGCTGTCATTTGACCTCATGGGACAGTGGATGGGAGGTGAAGGAATACTCATGTTAGACATACATTTCCTTCTGCTTCTTTCAATACTCTTTGCAGTTCAGATCATCTCACTCCCTTAAAGATGATACATTAATGATGCTCAGAACTTAAGGTTGAAAATTAAGCTGAACCCTTTTGGATGAGCCTGGCAATCCTCTCCCTGGCCCATGAACTATGTATTAATGAGAGGTATGCATGTCCATGTTCTACACAGCCACTTGCCTGCTTAAGCAGTTTATTGTTCAACGGCCATATAACTTGAGATAAAAGCGATCGTCAGTCCTATTAAAGCCACTCAATTGAGTAATTATTTACAAGACAAAAAAAGGAAAATCAAAACCAGTCCCAACTG
Organism: Cricetulus griseus; assembly: GCF_003668045.3. Classification (NCBI taxonomy): domain Eukaryota; kingdom Metazoa; phylum Chordata; class Mammalia; order Rodentia; family Cricetidae; genus Cricetulus; species Cricetulus griseus. Next base: position 6,313,697 of record NW_023276807.1, read on the forward strand.
TTGATTTATTTCAAAATTTCAGAATTTATAATTCTGTATTTTTGCTGTGGGATGTTTTGGGAACTGCTAGAATAAATAAAAGCCATGCATTACTAGTGACTATGGTTCTGTTTATTTCCCCCTATTTATTTATTTATTTATTTGTTTATTTATTTTTTGGTTAGTGCCACATTAGGTAGCCCAAGCTGACCTCAGACTCAGCAGTTCTCCAGGCTTCCCAAAGTTCTAAGGTCATGAACACCCATGTCTGCTTATGTTTCTTGAAATTTCTTTCTTACTCTCTTACCACCACTCCTTCCTTTCTTTTTGTCATTTCTCTCTCTGTGTGTCCATCTCTGTGTCTCTGTCTCTGTCTCTCTCTGTCTCTGTATCTCTCTCCTGTGTGTGTTGCCTGAATTATATGCCCTGTGCATGCCTGGTGCACATGGAAACCAGAAAATGTCATTGCATCTCCTGGAACTGGAATTGTAAGCCACCAAGTGTGTGTTGGGAATCAATCCAGGTCCTCTGAAAGGGTAGCCAGTGCTCTTAACTGCTGAGTCATCTCTCCAGCCTCATTCTTTCTTTTTCTGAGACATGTATAGTCCAGACTGGCCTCCTACCTCAGTCTCCTGAGGACTGAGATTTCAGCTGTGTGTCACCATGTCCACAGCTGAATGTCTCATTCAAGGTTCTTTCTATCTTCCTTTCCTGTCTTTCCATGAACCATATGAATTTATTCTCTAGCCAGAGTGGTTATAATTTGTATACTGGATTTTGTTTGGAAAAATGTTGATCAAGATCAGCTGGATGTATTGGAGTCCTCTGATCAGGAGTGGGAAACCCTTTGATTCCTAGGACTGTCAGAGACAGCACCCTGCTCTTCACTGTCAGGAACTACACCTTTTTCTCCATTGCCAGACACAACACCCTTTTCTCTACCTTTCAGGCCTGAGTCAGCAGGAAAGGGCTCCCTAGAAAGGTTTTTCACCCACCTTTCACATGTGTTCTCAGAGACAGAATGCCTAGCCTAAGAAAGTTTTCATTTACATAAAGAAATGAATATATAAATCTAAATGTGGTTTACATATATTTTAAATTCTAAGAAATGAAAGACTGAATGGATGTGATGGGCCTTGTTATGTATCCAAAGGAAAAGAGAGGCCCAATGCACAAAGGTAGGCAGTATGATGCTTAGTTGAGAATATCTAAAACAACTTTGGTGTCTTTTAAAGATATAAAACCTAATTTAAAAAGTGTTGAATCTTTTATGTCTGCCTTCCTGAACCTGGTCCAGCCTCCTAAACCTTTTTCTATGGACTGATTTGGAACAAGATCCCTTAACCTTGGATGTAAAGCTGAATTTGGCCTTAGATGCTCCCAGGGTGGGAGAAGGAGAGGTCAGCCCAGTGTCTCTGGGTGAGCAGTGGATTGGCTGAAATCTGGTATGAAGGTTGTAGCTATTACTAGACAGAACTGTCAGGGCTGCAGCACTCAACAGGACCCAGTAACTCTTCCTCTCCCTGCATCCTCTGGCCAAAGTGTGGCGACAGCTTGGATGCTTTTCTATCCTTTCTAGTTTCTAGTAAACCTAGATATTCCCCATGCCCTTCCTTATTGAAACCCTCTTCCAAAAGCTCTTCCAAGGGGGCTTCCAACTCTTAGCAATGGTGGCTGATGGCACTTTTTAGATGAGTCAAAATTTCCTGTTGAGCATGTATGGCATTAGGGGCTGTTCGAGATCCTGTGTGTGTGTGTGTGTGTGTGTGTGTGTGTGTGTGTGTGTGTGTGTGTGTGTGTGTGTGTGTTTTATGTGTGAATATATATTTCCTAGACTTTGGTGAGTTTATAAACTGTGAAAATGAACTCATACTAACTGCAGCAAGCAAGAAGATGACTGATTCCCTTTGGGTGGAAATTCCAAGCTTTGACCTCAGACAGAGCAGAAACCTGAAGTTTAGCTGAGGCCACGGTTGTCTCAGTTTCTTTTCCTTTTGCTGTGACAAAACACACTGACAAAAGCAACTCAAGTGAAAATTTGCTTTAAAAAAAAAAAAAACCCACTCTTCCAGGCACATCCCATCACATGGGGATGTCACAGCAGCACCAAGAGCTTAAAGAAGTTGGTCACATTGCACCCTCAGTTAAGAATCAGAGTGATGAATGCATGCTAGTCTTTAGTTTACTTTCTCATGATTGTCTGGTCCAGAAAACCCCTCCAGGGAGTGGTAATTAAGATGGTTCTTCCCATATGAATTAATGTAATCAAGATTACCCCCCCCCAGGAATTCCCAGAGGCCGATCTCCCAGCTAACTATTGAGTCTGTCAAATTGACAATTCACATTGGCTGTCTTCTTTTTATTTGTGGGTTTTTTATGCATGGTTCCCACTGTCTTTTCTGGTAACAGACAAAAGCAGCTCAACTCTATACTTTGCCTGTGAATTCTGACCCTAGGGACTGAGGGTATCTTCTCTGATTCCTTTTTTAGTGATTTCAGTTAGGCTCCTCACTAGGTCCCATGACCACCTCATAACAATCACAGTTGTCTCTCATTGTCTAGTTTTGGGTCTCACAAACACTCTGCCAGGAAAAGGAAAAAGGGAGAAGGAAGCAAATGAAATGGGATGCTTAGAGGCAACCAATGCCCGAACTAGCTAGGCGGTACAGGAAATTCCTTGCAAGTGGAAGCCTTCTGTGCATTGACTGAAAAGTTGGTGTTAAAGATCAAGCTCCATTATTAGGCAGTCTCTTCACAGTTGTTGCAATGACAAGCCAACAAACCTAAGTATGCAGCTCTGTCTGTACAGACAAACTCAATGGCACACTTTGTAAATGAAACTGCCCAGTTTCTGCTGGCAAAACCCAGGAGGGCAATTGAATAGCAGGTCAGATGTCCTCATACGACTGCTGTGCTACAATTGTCCTCTTATTAACAGTGAGGGCTCTGGCTGCTCCCTTGCAACCAATCCATGGCCCCTTCACTCTCTTGATTAAGATCATGCTAGCCGAAAAGGAGAGGTGCTGACACCATTTAGATCCCAGGAAGGAACAGGTCATTGTCTTGATCCTTTTAATCCTATGGTTCTGAGCACAGGAGCACAATGATACAAATTCTTTCTTATACAAAAACACAGCAATAATACAGGTAAGCTTAATCTACACAGTCCAGTTACAGTGCAATGAAGGTAAAATGCTCACTCTTCAAATATTTATTAAACTGAGGCACCTAACATCAGAAAGCACCTTATGGAAAAAAAGACATAACTGTGCTTTTGGAGGTAGCTTTTTATTACAGAGTGACCCCTAACAAATTTACCATCTTATCTTTATAATGAACCCACTTAGAAAATATTAATACAAAAATATTAATTACCATATGCTGGGCAGTGTGCCAAGGATATAAAACCAAGCAGTGACCCAAAAGAGAAAGGTTCTGTTCCTTCATGGGGCTGCATTTTACTGTAGGAAGTAAACAGTGTTCAAATAGAGCAACAAATAATTAACATAATTATAGATTATGGGTAGGACCAAGGTGACTGTAAACAGCTCACTGAGATGGAGAAAGATAGTCCTGCAGTGTAGCCTCTCTTAGAAAGAGCAAATGAGCAAAAGCTTTCAGACCAAATGATTTTTATAGTAAAGAAGGTGAGAGGCAGAACACCAATGCACATAAAATGAAAATAAATTATTAAAAAAGAATATAGTTCAGTAGATATTAGTGGATGCATATGAGGCACTTTTTCAAATCTAAGAGTTAGCAAGTACAGGCTTAGGCATAGAGTGCTTTTGTGACTGAACTCACAAGTGGAGACGCTGAGTTCAAGTCCCAATATTACAAAAATACTAAGCACAAGAATTGCTCATAACCTTGTGGATGCATGAGAAGCAAAAGCCTGAGATGTTTAACATATGGGGATGACTCCCGAAGTATTTTCTAAAAGTCAGAAAAAAAATCATTGAAATGGAAATTGATGCTAAACATGGGAATTCACAAATAAAAACTTGAAGTTCCTGCAGGATAATTAGGTGAGGAAACTCACTGTGAAAGAGTGAACCATTGTAACATGTTGGAGGCCAAGTCTTCAGATTCCCCAGCAAAAGACTAGGAAACAGCATGCATGTCAATTGTGGGGGTTGTTATGATAAATCTTTCTGCCAAAAGCTGCCGAGCCCCATCACCACGTGTGTACTTTATGCCAGCTGCCCGCCCGAGTTAGGCCCAAATTAATAGACAGAAATTTGTATTAGGTTCAAATGCTGCTTGGCCAATGACTAGGATTTCTCATCTGTTAGGCAAAGGGGAAAGGGGGCACTTCCTGTTTCTCCTTGCTTAAATATGAGTCTCCTTACTATGTCACTTCCTACCTGGATCACCACTTCTCTACTATATTTCCCAGAATCCTCTTTGACTCCTTGTCCCGTCTAACTTGCTGCCTCATTGGCCAAACAGAACTTTATTCAACAATCAATAAGATAAACATACACAGAAGTAATTCCCCCATCAGTTTGTCATGGATTAGTAGTTTGTGGCAAGTTCTAGAAGGCCTGATAGGGCACTAGACAGTTTGCAAATGGGCAGGAATAAAGAGAGAGAGACTGGAACTGGGTCCTCACAATGCTGGAAAGAGGAACTGCTCAGACACCTTATAGAGTAAGGAATTCAGTTAGATGTGTTTTATTTTGTAACATTTGCATAAAGGCTTCTTATACTCCAGCTTTCTGAGGGATAAGAGTTTGAACAGATTCAATATATCCTTCAGTATGTTCAGAAAGAGGTTTCTTTTTAAGAAAGCAAACAAATGACCCAGAGGTGTCCTGCCACACGAAGCTTAGCACATGTAAGGATTCAGGCATTATGCTAGCCTGCCCCTGTCACCTGGCAGAATGCACTCAGGCAGTCAGTACCATGGTTGCATAGTTTGCACCCAGGTGCAAGGGACCTCTTTAAAAGAAAGACCCCTGCCCATTTATGCCCCCCCTTTCCTGCTATTTCCCATGCGGAAGATAGGACTTTTTTGTCTCCCTCTTCTCTTCTGTCCTCTCTCCATCTCTGTGTCTCTACCTCTTTCCTTTTTCCTTCCCTCCCTCCCTCCCTCCCTCCCTTTCTAACAAAACTTCTCACTAAGCTCTGTCTGCCTAGCATGTTTGTCCCTCCTACTTGGTCACCCTCACCTGTCATGGAATCCACTGAGGTCCCCCACATGCTTTATCGTAACAGTCCACAAAAACATGTGGGGTGGAGTTGATAGGAGCACTTTGAATTTTATGATATAAAATTCTATGTATTGTGTGCAAAACATTCTCACACTCCTTGTGCTCAAGATCGCTGCCTAAGGCAAACTTGTGAACATTGTTCTGAAGGGCCCAGACTCTCACCCAGCCCCCTGTTTTGGCAGCCATGACAGGTTGCAGAAAAGACAAAGCAAGATGTAGGCCTCTGACTAAGCAGGGTGTGCTGAGCCCCCCTCAACACTCCCTCCCTAACCTTGCTCAACCTTGCCCTAATAACGAGGAAGAAACTGCCAGATAACCTCCATGTGGTAAGGAACCAATCAGAAGTTAGCTGGTGATCTTTGGATGTGCTTTACTGACAATAGTGGAATGCAGTAAGTAGCAAAGGCCCTCGGATGGCCTCCAGGCATAGCCACCTTTTTGCAGCTGCAGCTGACAAATCAACTCAGGGCAGGTTCCCCCGGCCTGGAGTTTCGACAATCTTGAGACTGTTAATATGCAACTTACAGATCACAGACACCCTTCTCGCTCTACCCCCAATATATGCTCTGCTCCACTGCTCCTTGGGGTCCCTTCTACCCTGCCCACTGTGTGGGACAGATGGAGGACCCAAGTTACCTCATAATTAAAAAGACTCTTCCCTTTTGCATAGGATCTTGTTGCTTTATGGTTTTGGGGGTTCAGAGTCTGGGCACAACACTTCTACAAAACAGAGCTCAGGGAATTTTAGCATAAAGTAAGAAAGAAGTGATTACGAATGGGGAAAATGCGAAGCTCTACCCTGAATTACAAAAGAGTGATCAGAAATTGGTAAACTACATACTGGAGACATTGTGGCTCATGTGACTGACAGCTCCACAATACAATAGGCTCACACCTTTCTGATGCTAATGCCCCAGGGGTACATGGCCATTCCTCATTCTGTTCTTAAGATAAGGCTCCATACATTCCAAAGGATTGAACTTATACAGGGACTCTTCTGTGATCACAGTTGAGTTGGTTTTTGAGATCAGTTATTAGCAAATATATAGAGAAATCTGAAATGTATGGACGTGGAATAATCAGAAAATAAATTCTAAAGAATGAAAATAAAAATATGTGTCAGTTTTCCAAATATAACAGTTTAACATTCTTCTGAATGAGATCTACTGTTGAAGACTTGAACACAGTATAGAAAGAGGAACATCTGGAATATTTCCTATCCAGAGAACCAGGAAAGTTAAAAGTGCCAAACTACATGCCCTGATCACTGCAGAGAGCTGAAAAAGGAAAAGCGCTTATTAAAATGAGGAAAATATTTGAACACACACTTCTCGGAAGATACACAAATGATCTTCAAGCACAAAAATGATTTTCAGCATCACTAGTTACCAGCAAATGCAAATTAAACCACAATGAACCATAATGATACACTTGTCAAAAATAGCTGGGTGTTAAAAAGTCTGAGCACATGGTATGGGCAAGGATACAGAAGCACCAAGATTTCTGAGCTTCACTGGGAAGAGACTGCAAAAATGACAGACTCTTTTGAAAGAAGACTTAAAATGATTTCAATTAATTCTATCTCAGGTATTTAGTTAAGAACCTTTAAAACAGGCTTTCAAAAGGATCAGGCAAGCATTAATATTATTATTTTCAATAACACAAAGCCAACATGATTCAAAAGAGTCATAAGCAAATTGTGGTATATCTGTGCCATGGAATACTAGTTGGCAATAAACACGAACAAAATAGCATTACACTCCAATTAGTGTATTAAACATTATAAATGCAACACTAACAGAAGGAAGTCAGTAACAACAAAACTACCTCAACTGGGATTCTATTTCTGAGCCTTGATAATGCCCATAAATACCTGAGTATATGACAGAAAGAGAAAATTTTAAAGTTCATTAAAGGTCTGTGTCTTGATTGTGATTGTCTCTAGGTGCCAAAGAATGGCAGCTCCCCTCCACCATGCTTCTGTGGCTTTTTCATGTTTCTTTTCATGTAGAATCTCCACTGATGAAGCCAGTGCAATAATACAGCTTCCATTGTGGTCACACCTGATCCCCTGGAAGCTATGGAGGATTCATGGATCTTTTCTGTGACCTTTTGAATCAAACACTCAGAACTCAACTTGTTTTTAGTCTCTTTCAATAAATAACTGCTTTCTAAGGTATTGGCTGATGCTTCAATTTTGAACCACTGGGAACACATAGCTAAACTAAACACAAAGAACATAACAAATGCACATATTTTAGGTAGCTTTTTATGACTGTCCTTTAAAAAGGATTCTATGTGTGTGTGTGTGTGTAGTTGTTGGTTTAAGGCAGAAGAGGGAGTGGATCTTATGGAGCTTGTGCTAGCCTATGTTCTTCCCCATTTTGAGCTAGCAGACTTTTAAACTTGTAGTTTTTTAATGGACCATTCAGTGATGAAATATCTATTTTCTTTCTCCCTGGGGAAAAATATTTTTTTCCATGAACCCTGAGAAGCTTTTCTGTTAAATGACTTTAATCTTTTGTATATAGATTTGTAATTGAGGAAAGAACTATTTTGCTATTTGCATTTCTTCAGATCCTGTGTCCAGGATGTTAAGGGCTGTAGAGGACCACTCCATGCCACTTTAAGCAAGGTCATTCCAGTTTTTCTTAACGCCCTCATCACTCACTGCCTTTATTGTCATTCTTCCTGGGCTTTCTCTGTCTGGTGTATCAGTCAGCATACATGCCTGAATGGCCAATAACTCACGTTAGCGGCTGTTGATGTGGTAGACTAATTACGCATACAGTTTTATTACTGTATCCCAATAATCTTCCTAGCTTCCTTAATAACCACATTATTTCTATGAAATCCTCAGTAGGAGAGTTCCCTGTTAATGATGATTAGACTGGCATCATGTAGGGCATATTTTACAGAAGCTTCATAGGTTAAAGAAAACCAGAAGCTCCTTTGAGATTAAGGGTAATTTAGAGATGATGCAACCGACCAGAGAGACTCCTCTTCAATCTTCCCTGAAAGCTTTGTTAAGAGGGAAATCTTTTCCCATTATCCAGGTATCAACTTGGAAAAAATTATTTCCTTTTGAATAGTTAAAGCAAGAGATGTATAGAGTGCTTCATGAAAACTAGTAACTTTTTTCAGCCAAGTAGTAATTTATTCAGCAAGGCGTCAGTATGAGTTTGGCCAATTTAAAATTTAATGTGTTTCCCAAGACATAGGATAGAATTCTATTTCAAAAAAAACCAAAACAACAGATTAGAAGGCATTTTAATTAGGTGTATGCCTGTGCATCTATGTGTAGACATGGACACATAAATGCTGGTACCCATAAAGGCTGGAAAAGGGCATCTGATCCCCTGGAATTGGAGTTATGGGTGGTTGTGTGTCACCCAATATGTATGTTGGGAACAGAACATAGTTCTTCAACAAGACCAGTGCCTGATCTTAACCATTGAGCTATCTCTCCAGCCTCAAGATTCTTTCTTTATTTTTAAATAGCTTAGTTGTTCAAAGTGGTTTTTTCTAAATAAACACAAAACACACAGAACACTATCAGGAGAAAATCTCATATATCCATCCATAAGATTTAACATTTATCAAAGTTCTGCCATTAATGTCTATTCTGTCTCTTGCTTGTGTTGTTCCTGCTTTCTCTTCAGCTGGTTCTCATGTCTCATATCTTTTTACTCCTCTATACTGTTGTTGAACTTGTAAAGAGTAACCCATGCTATCATCACAATGTGGTGATGATACCCCAAGAAGTGACAGGCTTTGGTCTACAATGGTGGTTCTCAACCTGAGGTCTCCACCCCTTTGGGGTTGAATGATCCTTTCACAGAGGTTGCCTATGACCATGGGAAAACATAGATATTTACATTAGGATTCATAACAGCAGCAAAGTTATAGCTTTGGGGTAGCAAGGAAAGTATTGCATAGTTGGGGTCACCACAGCATGAGCAACTGTATCAAAGGGTCACAGCATTAGGAATGTTGAGAACCACTGCTCTAGAGTAACTTCCAAATACTTGCTGGAATTTGTATATATCAGAATTGAGAGTCCACATACTCTATTTACTTGTTGAGAAGTGGTCTTGTGTTTGCCTTTCCTTCTAACTGAGCTTGTTCCTCTGTTCTTTTTTTTCTGTATTTTCTGTGTTAAACAAAAATGCTAACAATCTCTACAGGCTTAACTTTCCCTTCCAGGAAAACCATATTAAGTGGCTTCGGTATGCTTCCCACTTTTCAAAGATGCAGAGCCCAATAACTTTCATGTGCAGAATACCTCCATTTGCTTCCTTGCCAATGTTGTCATCACTGACAATCACTGCCCAACTGAATGAATTAATCAGCTGTTGCAAAATGGTGGTTCTAACTAACTCAGTCATCATCTGCATGTATTAGCTTACATTTCTTTTGGAAGGCAGAGATTCATCCCATCAAATTGTTTATTTATTGTTAAGTATAGTGTGTGTAAGACACAGAAAGTAAAGGTCAAATATCAATTTCCACTGTAAGGATTGGAGCCCAAGATATCCGTCAACCTCTCTCTCACCCTCTCACTCTCTCTTTTTCTCCCCCCCTCTGTTCCTTCTCTCTGTCTCCTCTTCTTCTCTCCTCCATAAATTGATAATGAAGTTATAGGCTTTTACATACTCAATATATTTAAATAAATTATTCTTTTTGATTCATAAAGAATGGAAAACCTTAAGGTACCTTCTTTGTCCCTTAGGCTCAATTCTTATTAATCTTTGATTACTTTAATTTCTTCTGGCATAAGATGCTCTAAACTCATCATGTGCATTTCCCCTTTCACCTCTGGAATTAGCAGTCACTTTGAAGTGCAATGTGGGAGTTAGAGAATAAAATACACACCTTAGTGATGCTTGCTGCTATTAGGTGATCATTGATTCTAGACTTTTTAAAGCAGAAAGTCAAATATTATTTAAATAAAACAGGAGTGTATAGACCCATTTCTAATACACAGAATTTTACTAAACTAAAACAGCATGACTAATTTTACTTACTCAATTTTTGTGCTGAAATGTAGTACTCTTTGAAAAGCCACTGATAAGTGCACAGACATTAGTACAATGTCTTTCTGGGTGTGTCTGGAAGGCTGTTTCCTGGAGAAATAAGATGGAATAAAAAAGAAAATGAGAGAGACCATGTATGTATGCAGGCATTCTTTCTCCTCCCCTTCTCTGATGGGGGTTGTCCTTCTGTATGTACGGTTCCCTTATCAGTTAATAAATAAAACACTGTGGCCAATGAGGCAGGAAGATAGGCAGAACTAGGAGGAGGAGAATTCTAGGAAAGGTAGGCAGAAAGGGACCCCCAGAGGAGTTGCCATGTGAGCCACCAAAGGAGTTAGAGGTCTGAACTTTTCTCCTGTAAGATAAGACCACATGGAAATACTAAGATAATAGAAATGTGTTAATAATTAAGACAGAGATATCCAATAAGAAGCCCAATCCACCGGCCAACAGTTTCATACAGTGTCTGTGTGGTCTGTGTGATATTTGAAGCCAGGAACATTCATGTTACACCTCTTTCCCTCACTCCCTGTCTGTCATGAGGTGAGCTGCTTTGCTCTGCCTTCTGTTCCCCACAAACACGTTCTGCCTCACCTTGGGGTGATGCCAGGTGGGAATAGGTGGGGGGTGGGCAGGCTATAAAGAGCCAAGGACTATGGATTAAAACCAAGAGCCCAAATAACTCTTTCCTCCTCTTAAGTAGCTTTTGTTCAGGTAGTTTGTCATAGTAATAAAATATAACAAAGAAGTAAAACAATATATAATAAGATATAGTTGGTGTACTCCAGCTTTTTTTCTCTGGCTTCTCCAGTCTAGGCTTCTTAGACTAGACACATTCTACCTGTTTTGTTAGCTAATTATTTTTAATATTCTGGTCATTTTATGGATAATAAATAAAGTTGTTATAATTTCCTAGTATTTAAGATTTTTCAAGATGTTCATTTTACTCTATGAATGTTATAATTTTGGGCTAAAAACACAAATTATTAACATTTTGGGGGATTAGAATAAATTCATATTAACCGAAAGTGAGATATTTTTGGCTATAAGCCTTCCTATTTAAAATAAAGATTGTATATCACTCTTTTTACATTGGTGTTTACATGCGTTAAAGTCTGCTTTTGCATATTTTAGAAATGTTTTAAACATTTCCTTCAAGATTTTGCATATTTTTGTGAGATTAAGTAGAACTGTTTCATCACCTTGTTATATTAAAATGGATGTCCTTGAAGTCTAACTTCTAGGTGATTTATATTTCACAGATAAGATGATTCTCTTAGCCTCTTAGAGAATACAATAATGCTACTTTTCAAGTACCTTCACCTCATACTGGAGGCCCACCCAGGACCTTGCAGTTGCCAAGTAGGCTGTCTACCACTGAGCTGAACCTCCTTTAGTTTTACTGATATATTCTCCATTGATTTATACTGATGGAAAATTGTATCATCATTGGCATACAGAAACAACTATTGTGTTATCTTTACAATTGTGTGTTTGTGGGTGTATGTGTATGTTTCACTGTTAGCAACTGACTAACTCCATGCTGTGTTATAGAGAGGAGGTGATCATGTGTATGTAACCTTTTCTTTCTCAACCCTTTAATCACTATAATAAATATTAATTCAGGAAGATGCTGATTTGAGGATTTTTGATAAGTACTCAATTATTTGTATCCTATTGTTTCTGAGAAACACTAGGATGATTTTAAAGTTTTTATCAAATACCTTATTGTCACCATGAAGATAACCAAAGACTACTTTCCTGTCAACTGATTAAAAATAATAACCCTGGGGCTGGAGAGATGGCTTAGCCTTTGAGATGTTTCCTTGCAGAGGATGCAGGCTTGATTCCCAGAACCCACAACTGTCTGTAAGTCTACTTCCAGGGGTATTCAAAAAACTAATTTTATGCTTGAGAGTGACCACAGCATGAGAAACTGTATTAAAGGGTCACAGCATCAGCAAGGTTGAGAACTACTGCCTTAGAGGATTACATCTTGAATAAATCATGGTGTTAGGTGGGCATCCCTTGACAAAGGAGTTTTCTTCATCGAGTTGTTTAATGACAGTTATCCAGGGTGTTCTTATTGTGTGTTTGAGTATAACTAATGCCACCCTCAAACATTTTTGTGTCTGTTTAGAAGAGGCAGCTTTTCCTGTGTCTCATTTGAAGCCTACAGGGTGAGGCAGCTAGCTCAGCTTTGCAGTGTGACTGGAGAGAAACTGAAAAGTGGTCTGTTTGTCTTCCCGGTTTTCGGTGCTGTGCCTCTGCAAAGAGCCCCAACTGCAGCTTCACACTACGGTGAGAAAGTTGCTTGTAGCCTCATCTCCCACCACTCCAATCTTCCGTTTTGCTGGGACAGTGTTTCCTGGGGTCTGCATCTTCACTCTATGCTGTGTGTTATTCTCCCTCCAAGTCACCACCTAGTGACTGTTCACTGTGGGATGTCTCTAATGTGGCTTTTTTTTTTTTTTTTTTTTTTTTTTGGTTTTTGAGAGTCGATGCCTTCCTGCAAAAGACCTTGAGATTAACTCAAGCCTCTGAGTGCACAGCTCGTGAAAGGATCCGTATACTACTTTGCTGATCGTTTTAAACTCATAAATTCGGTTCGCACCCAGGGCTGGGCTATCGAATGCTGGTGGTTTCTTGGTAGTCAAGCCCCGACAACTCTGTCTCAAGGCAAACTTGTTGGTTCACCTGGCCCCAGTGTTATGCCAGGTGCTTGAGCCGGACCCTTCAGGTGCCCTTCAGCCACAGGCACAGTCATGGTCAGTAAAGCAGTAAAGGTCAGCCTCCAAGAGGAAAACTCTCGTCTACATTTTCTACACAGAGCTGTTCTGCATGAGAAAGTAGCTAAATTCAGCAGTGTAGAAGGCCCTTCAGAAGAACAAGTTCCTCAGGATTGTGTATCTCCACACCGTTGGGCTGCTGAAGGTGACCCAGAAGCCAGTAAACAGAACAATGGCACTAAAACTGTGTAAGCCTCCTAATTACTCTAGGAGGTGGTTTGAGAAAGATATAGTCTCTGAATGATATATAGAAATCAACTACCCTTAAATACAACTACTCTCTGAAATGTTCATTTTAGAGTCTGATAAAGCCCAGAAGCACTTTGCCTAGCCTAAGGATGAATTTTCACAGAAGTGCCAAACCACCTTGCAAATTGTACATGTGCATACGTGTATATGTGTTTATTTAATATGTTTTATTCATATACCACCCTCTTAAAATTATTCCTGATTCAGTTGGAGAGAGACTATCTTAAGGATGCCTTCCAAACAAATTACAATTATTGTAAAACACCATATGATGATTTAGGCAATTCAGTGTAGGTGGGTGGTCCTTGAACTCAGTTCTTAGGCACATATCACAGTGGTGGTATTGATTTTATTAGCTGGCCAAGTCTACCTTTACAATGTAGTATTAGATAGATATTCTGTGGAGTGGATAGGCAATAAAGGAGCCAAGAAAGAAACTAAAATGAGTAGATTTTAAACAAAACAACCACAAAAGTGCTCAGATTGTATAGGCTTTGAATTCCAGTGAGAAACTACCAGGCTTCTCATTGTTCTCTGGCTTCCCCTTGAAAAGAGGTGATATTGTCTTTTTCTTCAAAAAACGTGGCTGTTGTTTTTCATGGTAGAAAATCCTGGTTTGTTGGGGGGAGGTTTTGAAGGCCTTTTTAGAAAAAGTTGGAGGTATAAAAGGCTTTTCAGGGGACTGTGGGAAGGCTGGGTTTGCCTGGAGATGGAATTTAGAACACAATGGTTCCCTGAGCAAACTGTCAGTCAGTTTTCTAGGTGGAATTTAAATAACTCCATTGTTTTCTAAGAATTCCTACTTTGTCCATTCTGTTGTCAGAATTACCACTCCATTGATGCCCTTCTAAAGCGTTTACTTTTAAGATTCTTCATTGAGTATTATATTGGTCTATAGAAGACTTCACTTGTTTATTGAAATAATGGGGCCTATAAGTAAGAATTTGGGGCCAAGGAATTTAGTCTTACTTTCTAGAGAGCAAAGTCCAAACTATAAATCCATTTCAAAAAGTAAATAAGACATCTTACCAAGGCCAAATAAAAGTCCACAAAGTAAGAATTAGTCTTGAAAAGTAAGTACTATTACACACAGACAAATAAAATAATGACTTTGATTCTCTTTAGTATTTCAGACATATTTAAAAGCCAAGAAAGACACTTCAGACATTATTATAATAGCACCGTATCTCTAGGACAAAATACCTGAGTCTAATTAACTAATAAATTTGAGACTTTAATGAGAAGTCAGGAAATGGTATAAAAGCCTGGAGTGGGGCAGGCAGGAGGGAGGGAGGGAGGGAGGAAGAGAGGAAGGGGGAGAGAGGAGAGAGAGAGAGAAGAGAGAGAGAGAGAGAGAGAGAGAGAAAGGGTGGGAGGGAGGGAGGGGGGAGAGGAAGAGAGAGAGGAGATAACCTTTGAACTCCTTATTATTGTTTACTTTATACATAACTTTTGTCATTTAATTTAATGTTCTAACAAAGCTGTGAAATGTGGAGTATGCTTATCATTATTTCACATTTGGAAATATGTTTATGAATATAAAATATTTCCCCAAGTCCACATTTCCAGTAAGCAGCATGGCTGAATAATCCATTCTGTATAGACAATAGGGGTTACCCCTCTGGTAGGACTGAATGCCTTGAGAACTATAGTCCTCTCTGGCAGTCTGAAGAAATAAAAGGCAAATAATCTTTATGAAACTCTAGTGTCAGCTTATGGAAAGTTTGATAAAAATTACATTTATTTGCTTATTTGTATTTTGTGTTCATGCCATGACACACACATGGAGGTCAGAGGACAACTTGCAAATGTCACTTTTTTTCATCCACCATATGGGTGCTATGGTTGAACTCAGTTCTTCTACATTGATAGCAAGCGCTTTAACTTAGTGAGTCTTCTTGCCAACACTAGAAGGTTTTTTTTTTTTTAAATGATGAATTAGTTTTGGATCTTGTCATTTTTCTGCTTGACTCAGTATGACCATGAAATTTTTACTCATTATCTTATTGTTATGAGTTTTACTGACTTTCAACTGTTAATTCAACCTGTGTATATTCCATGACTCTACTTACTGCAATATATAATTTTTTTTATACCTTGTTGAGTTGACATGTTAATGTTTGGCTGAGAACTTTGGAATCTGTGCATATGAACAATATTTTTTTATAGGAACGGTCTCTTCACCTAGTTTTGCTACATAGTTTAAAATTTTTATTCTGGATGTCTCACTTTCATTTTGTTTTCCTTTAAGGAATGTGGCGATTTATTCTCACAATAATTACTGGTGGTTCAACCTCATTCTCTTGATAGAGAGAGTCTTCTTCGACACATTTTGCAGGCTGTTGTGGATCTCTGCACTGGACCACAGTCAGTCTGTCCACATCCTGCATAGACAAGTTCTAGTAAAGAATTTTACAAGGTTGGGCTGCAGAAAGTCTTTCTACCAAGGCATCTGACTGGATTCCACCCAGTAACTCTCAGTCTGTTCACTCATCCACTCTGGTTTGGGGTTCAAATTCCTAGCTACCTTTGGTGTACTGGTGTTGAGTTCATTCTGTTTACTGCAATAGCCTTCAATAAAATCTTCCTTGACACTTTAAAAAATGTCTGGATAATTTTCTTTCATATCTGAAGCTGTTTTTTTTTTATCTTTTTTCTTCATTTTTGATTCATTTTTTTCATTTTACATACCAACCCCAGTTCCCCCTCTCTTCCCTTTACCTGCCCTCCCCCTCTCCCCAGCTACCCCCTTTTCCATTCCTCAGAGGTTGTGAGTTCTCCCCAGGGGAATCAACACAGTCTGGCATTCCAGAGGCAGGACCAAGCCCCATCCCACTGCATCAAGGTTGAGAAAGGTATTCCACTACTCGGAATGGGCTCCAAAAAGCCAGTTCATGCATCAGATAGGCCCTGGTCCCACTGCCAAGGATTCCACAAACAGATCAAGCCATGTAACTGTCAACCACATTCTGAAGGCCTAGTTTGGTTCCATGCAGATTCTCCAGCTGTCAGTCTAGAATCTGTGAGCTGCCACTAGCTCCAGTCAGCTGTGTCTGTGGTTTTCCCCATCATGCTCTTGACCTCCACTTGCTCATATGATCCATCCTCCCTCTCTTTAACTGAACTCATGAACTTGGTCCATTGCCTGGCTGTGGATAACTGTATCTGTTAGTCAGTTACTGGATGTAGGTTCTATGATGATAGTTGGGGTAGTTACTAATCTGCTTACAGGGGCGGGCCAGTTCAGGTACCCTCTCCACTATTGCTACAAGTCTTAGCTGGGGTCATTCTTGTGGATTCCTGTGAATTTCCCTAGCACCATGTTTCTTCCTAACATCATAATGGCTCCTTCTTTTTCTCTCCCCAACTTGGCCATCTGGATCCCTCATGTTCCCATTCCCATCCATTCTCTTCTCCCCTACTCCCCGTTTACCAAGGAGATTTAAATATTTCCCCTTCCTGATGCCTTCTCTGCATGTCCCTCTTAGGGTCCTGCTTTTAGATGGGTAACCAGGGCAAAATCCACAACCATGCAGAAGCTGTCTTTGCTCTTAAACACACACACACACACACACACACACACACACACACACACACACACACACCTAGAGCACAAAACTCAGTTTCCATGCTGTCACCCCTTTCACCTTAGCTGAAAAAGTATGACATCTACTCCAGTGTCTCCTTTCAGTTCTCTGACATCAGTGCAGAGCCTCCGTGACCTTATAGAGTTGGACAAATGAAATGTCTTTTTGCAGACATTGGAGTTCCTGTCTGCACCTCCTCTCCCTGGTACATGCTTCATTTCCCAACATGTTCAGCTCATCCCTTATGGATCTCTGACTCTTTTAAAGGCGTTCATCCTGCTCTGCCTGGTTTTTACTTACTTATATTGCAGTTTCCTAAGACACTAGGAAAGGACAAGGAAATCCTACCAGTAATTTCTTGTGTTTCCCTTCACTCTTCCATCTGCTGTCTTCCGTCAGAAAGCTGTGTCACCCAGTGTTGGGGTTATCTGCTTATGGGACTAATGACAATATCTATCCACTGTCATAGTCAGAATTGGAAGTTCTAGGGTTTCCTTAAAGCTATTCCTTGGCATTAAGTCTTGAATCCTTTGAACTATGTCTTCTAAGGCTAATCTCAAAATGTATATTTTTTTAAAGCAAAGCATCATCATGTTTATAAATGTTTGGGAAGAGATGGTCTTGTAATGCTAAGTTAATCAGAGCAGTTTCTTCTTTCTTTATAAAATAGTCAATCAAATGTTTAAATTAATAGAATTATATCAGTTATAGATATAATTCTGCTTAAGACAAAGCCATTATAAAATCTATAAAATCTTGGAGGATTTTTTTCTTTTTTGTTTGTTTGTTAATTTGTTTTTCAAGACAGGGTTTCTCTGTGGCTTTGGAGGCTGTCCTAAAAATAGCTCTTGTAGACTAGGCTGGTCTCAAACTCATAGAAATCTACCTGCCTCTGCCTTCCAAGTGCTGGGATTAAAGGCGTGCACCACCAATGCTGTGTAACAAAAAGCAAGTCAGCAAATTGTTTTACAGAGCAGTTTTCTCCCTTCCTTCCTTCCTTCCTTCCTTCCTTCCTTCCTTTCTTTCTTTCTTTCTTTCTTTCTTTCTTTCTTCTTCCTTCCTTTGATGGTAGCACTAAGGTTTATTGGGACATCCTAGTACAGATGCTGGGGCTTGCACATGGGACTCTTAGTATACAAAGCCCAGACATTTTACCAGTTTTCCCTGAGCAAGTACACCATAAAACTGACAGCCAGGAGAATGTTGTGGACCAGCTCAATATCTATCATCTTCATGTGACTGACAGCAACAGCCAGACACAACACCTTCTTCCTGTGAACCTTGAGTGTGGATTTCACTTCATGGACTTTGGTCACCATATTTTCATTGTGTGTAAGTGGGGAAGGGAACTTGTCAGCCTTGTTTAGCCCCGGGCCTGGGATATGTAGGATGTGCTTCATCAGACACTGACTCTCTTTATACAGGATGTTGCTGCTCATGGCTGTTGAAGCTGCTAAAACTGGAAAAGAAAGGACAATTTTAGAAGCTGGTTGTGCTTTATGTGGATATAATTGTTTTATACTATGTTCATGTACATATAATTTGAGGGTCTTATGTGAGACAACAGTTAAACCTTTTATCAGTGTTAGTAAATATGCTTCTGGAGTGGAATACAAATGAATCTAGGCAACAAGGTCAAACCTCTGCTATATGGCATCACAACGTGGTTGTGTGCTTACTGACTTCCCTTGAGCATTATTTCTGATACGTGACAGAAGAAGCCCCCCATGACTCAGAAAATTGCAGGGTAGGGTTAAAGCTGTATTTTATGTTTTTCAAGGAGCCCTGGGTGGAGAACTTGAAACTTTATCTCCAATAAAATAACACCTAGATATACAGTTAATGAAGATGCTGTGTACTTACATGTCAATACAATTGTAAGTTTATTCCAAAGGACATTGGCCTATGAAAAGATAGCCAAGGACTAATATAGAGGAAAGTTAGAATGCAGGGGAAATTCTGTTTATTGGCTCTATGGTCTGGTAACAAGGGTTCTTGAATGTCACTTATTTTACTGTTTGTCACTCAAATGGCACTCTTTGAAGAGTGCCATTGGAAGACCTGCTTTTCTGCACTGGGAAAAATCACCCCAAGGATCAACCCCTGTTCTGGACTGTAATTCCTCATTCATTTTTGTCAAATAAATCTACGCATGATGGCCATGAATACATTATAGTTTCTGTGTATTTTTTACACGTGTGTGTGTGTGTGTGTGTGTGTGTGTGTGTGTGTGTGTGTGTGTAGGTCAGAGGTCAACCTTGGGTTGTTACTTAGGTGCTGCCCATCTTTTATTTCATGGCAGTTTGTGTTCCAGGGATCTAGAGCTCACTGAGTAGGCCAGGCTGGCTGGCCAGCAAGCTTCATTGACCAGCCTTTCTCTGTCAGAATACCCAGAAGTTGGACTATAAGCATATACCACCTAGTTTGTCTTCTTTAAATGGGTTTTGGGTATTGACCTCAGATCCTTATGCTCATCTAACATCTTCATTACCAAATTATGGACTCCCTGAATTCTAAGTTTTAAACAAAATTCTTAGTGAAAATCATCACAAGAAGTAGATGATTTTATGAGTTATCTTTTTGGTATGATCAGCTTATACTTTTGGAGTTTGACTAGCTTGTAGAGAAATATGTTCTCACTTATGGAAAGGAGACGTAAATGAGGGAAGTTTTAGGTCAGATGGTCACTACCTCTCAGGTAGTAGGAAAGAGAAGGATAAATACCCTGCAGAGAGTGAAAAAATGCTTATTCCTGTGTTTCTAATCCACATCTGATGGCCATGCTCAATGAAGGGGTCTGTCAGGGAGAGGGGGAGCCCTGATTTCTGCCTTTTAGTATTCCAGATAAACATACTTTGCATCTCCACCAGCATGTGTTCTGAGTCCTCCAGGGCCCATGTGTTTGCTTTTTCCTTTGCTTACAATGTGTCCTCTCCCTTCTTTGTCATCCTTGAAAAGCTTAGCCCAAATGTCATTTCCACAGGAGCGTTTTTCTTGGTCAGTGACTTCAAGGACAGGTTTCTTTACCAGAACAGCTGGCAGTTTCTATCCTTAGCTTCATGTTTAATGTGATTGTAAACCATTGCTCTTTCTGAGACTGTAGGTTCATGACAACATTGGCCATGGCTTGCTTCCTATTTATCTCTGTTGCTTCACGGGATGCCTAATGCAGAGTGTCCCTTAGGAGATCAATTCAATGCTAATGTAACTTTTTTTTTTTTACAAGAAAATAACACTCCATCTTTACTGCAATGAATAGGACATTTATCCATTTTCATTTTTACTCCCTCATTCTTCCTTTTTACCTTGCTTCCATTTCCAGGCATTGATAGAATACTCTCAATGGATTTTTCTCACAGGGTAGAGGTTGAGGATATCTTCAAGCAGAGGTCTTACTTTTCTGGAAGTGATTCTGGGGTCTTGTAATACTAGCACTTAGGTGGCTTAGCCAGCACTACTAGTTCAAGACTAGCTTGAGCTACCTTCAAGATTTGGTCTCAGTAACCCAGGACTGGGAACATAGGTTGATGTTACAACATTTGCCTAGCATGCTCGAGGCCCTGGATTGTATCCCAGGACTAAGCAAGTACCTTTCCTGAAGACAGAACAAATATTGATTCATCCAAACCTAAAATACTACAGTAGAAAACCTCAAGAACTAGAATGTAAGAACCCAAATTCAGAACCACATACTGTTGTCCACTGAGCCAAGTCTGGCCACAGTGTATGACTGCATCTTTGTAAGTTGAATAAATACAAAGAGGGAATGCAAGAGTAAAGTGAACCACTGTATTCTCAGTGGCTTATAAAAATGTGTTCCTTTAATGAGTGTGGAGTGCTGTGGTGAACATACACGTTAAGCCTGTATACACTAAAAGAAAAAAAAAGATTGTGAAGTTTGCTTAATTAAGTTACTGTTGTATTTCTATTTAAGTCATTGCATTCTTCAGCTCCAAAATTTCTATTCTGGTTCTCTTTTTCATGTTTGCTTTGTATCTTCTTGAGGAGCTTGTACTATTTGTGTGTGTGTGTGTGTGTGTGTGTGTGTGTGTGTGTGTGAGAGAGAGAGAGAGAGAGAGAGAGAGAGAGAGAGAGAGAGAGACAGAGAGAGACAGAGAGAGACAGAGAGAGAGAAGAGAGAGAGAGAGAGAGAGAGAGAGAGAGAGAGAGAGAGAGAGAGAGAGGGAGAGATTGAAGTCATTAACTTATTTACCTGAGTTTGGTTCATTGATCTTCAGAGCAATTCTTCAGATTTCTTGACTATTCCTTCATGGATACACTATTCCAGGCACTTGGTTGCCAAATCTTTATTATGTTCTTGGTGTTGTCATGTTTCTCTGGCAGTTTTTGTCATCCCTTTATCCCTGTGTATTTCAAGACCATTTCTTTCTTCAGATCTTAAGACTGGTGTGGGTAAGGAGAGTCCTTTACCATAGTTCCAGGTCCAGGAAGCCAGTGTCTCACTGTCTGGGGCATTAAAAATCCATGGCATAGCAGATGTTGAAGGTAAGGCTTGTGGTACTCTCCAGTTTCCTCAAATGGAACAGGCAGGCAGAAGTGAGGACCAGAGCTGGAAATGTGCACTTGCTCAGCTGTAAGGTGGCTGTAGGCACATGCATGGTGACATAGGCCAACTTCAAGCTTTTGTATAATCCTAGCAGGTACAGAAATGGTAGCTGGGATGGAACGTTAGAGCACCTGCTGCAGTGGGGGTTGGCAGCATCCAACTGTTGGTGACAGGAGCTAGCTGAGATCCAGTAACAAGGATATGACTGTCTCTGTATGAGATGGGCAACTGAAAGACAAAGGTTGTTATACCTGTTCACATAGCTGTGTTTCAAGTATAATGATGGGAATGAAGTTGCTTCTGAAGGCAGGACCTTAGGTAACTCTGGGGAGGAGGGGTGGTTTGGGGTGTGACTTGGCTGCTTTGAGACTACAGATGTGTGTATCTGACAGCCTTTTGGTGGTGAAAGCAGCAGGGTGTCCTCTGTGGCTATGATGACTTCATTTTTCCAGCAGCCTAAACTGTCAGCATTCTCAATGTAGTCAGCCACTGGGTCCATGACTGAGAAGGTCATGGTGTGAAAGGTCCACAGTGTGAAAGCTTATTGCAGACATGAAATTTCTTAGGTCTCAGGTGGAGAGATCTATCATAGTTTTATGCAGAGTATGATATATCTATATCTATCTATCTATCTATCTATCTATCTATCTATCTATCTATCTATATCTATATCTATCTATATATGTATAGATAGATATAGATATAGATATATCTTTGTTTTCAATACACTGGTCACTGTAGTGACTGTTGTCAACACTGATAGAATTCATCTCTCTGATTTCTTCCTGCTGATTGCCACCTGCCTCAGCTATACTGTTCTTTTTTTTTGATTTTTGAAACAGGGTTTCTCTGTGTAGCTTTGGAGCCTATCCTGGCACTCGCTCTGGAGACCAGGCTGGTCTCAAACTCACAGAGATCTGCCTGCCTCTGCCTCCTGAGTGCTGGGATTAAAGGCATGCACCACCAACGCCCAGATATACTGTTCTTTTTGTTGATCTGTGTGGATTGAAACTGGGGCTCATCACTTGGGCAGTCTTCCAAAGGTCCAGAAAGCAATATGCTCACCCTTTTACCTTGCTCTTCTAAGGGGATCCCAGTGAGACAGTGTTGGCTACTGGCACGGTGTCGCAAACAAAATGAAGTTGTTCTTTCCAACTGACCACAATTATTCTTGGGTTTCTTCTTCCTATATAGACTCCTGATTTTATCCAGAGTGAATTTCCTTCATGGACAACTGGGAATTTGTTCTTTGAGGTGGAAAAAAGAATAAGGTCTCCCACTTGGTCATCTTGCTGATGTCATTTTTCATAAGTTTCTAATGGATTGATTTTCATCACAGTAGAAGGTACTTTACCTCAATGGTACATTCATACCTGCCCCCATAGATTCACCTCAGAATCTCATATGCAGGCATGATAGGGTGAACAACCTGTGCCTATCAAATTTTATACATTTCCTCACTTATTTTTTATTTGAATTAGAAACAGGATTTTTTTTTTACATGACCATCCCAGTTCCCTTCTCCCACCTGTCCTCCCCCACACCCCCCAACTAAAACCCTATCTATCACATATCCTTTCTGCTCCCCCTGGATGGTGAGGCCTTCCATAGGGTGTCATCAGAGTCTATTGTATCCTTTGGGATAGGGCTTTAGCTCACCCCCATATGTCTTGGCTCAGGGAGTATTCCTCTATATGGAATGGACTCCCAAAGTCCACACCTATGCTAGGGATAAGTACTGAGCTTCTATAGGAGGTCCTGTAGATTTCTGAGGTTTCCTCAATGAAACCCATGTTCCTGGGGTCTGGATCAGTCTCATGCTGGTATTCCAGGTATCAGTCTGGGGAGCAAGAGTTCCCTGATGTTCAGGTCAGCTGTTTCTGTGGATTTCACCAGCCTGGTCTTGACCCCTTTGCTCTTCACTGGTCCTTCTCTGCATCTGGGTTCCAGTTCAGTTTGGTGATTAGTTGTGGGTGTCTGCTTCTATTTCCACCAGTTGCTGGATGAAGGCTATAGGATGGCATATAAGTTAGTCATCAATCTCATTATCAGGGGAGGGAATATAAGGTAGACTCTCCTCTGTTACTTAGATTGTTAGCTGGTGTCATCTTTGTAGATATCCAGACATTTCCCTGGTTCCTGGTTTATATAAAAATCTATATCAAAGATAAGAGTTACCCCTTGAGCAGGTAAAACATAAACATCCAAAATGCTATTATCAATTTAACAACATCTTCCTCATCTCAGTGTAGTGTCAGCTATGAAGAGGTAATCCCTACAAAAATAGTGGAGTTTTTTGTGTGTATGCACATTTCATGGTCAATTCTGGGGTCATTTGAGAATACTGCTTGTGTTTTAATTTAATACCAACTTTCTTTGTGGTTGATATGCTTTTCTTTGCTTTATTTATTTGTAATTTATTTCTTTATTTTCAACTCATGTGTAAAACATAAAAGTGTTCTTAGTACTGAGGTGTTACATAATGTTTGGTACATTTATATATTGAATAATTTTGAGCTTTTATGAGGATATTATATAGCATGTACCAGTGGCTTCAATGGAGGAACCTTATCTACAAAACTCCTAGAGGAATTCAGGCATTGCTGAAAAGACATCAGTAAATAACACTTATTTTATAAAAAGTTGATTCAGAGATGTGGCCAATGTACTATACTTTTTTATATTTATATAGTATTGTTTGTAATAGCCAGAACCTGGAAGCAACCTAGATACCCCTCAACTGAAGAATGAATAGAGAAAATGTGGTACATTTATTTATACAATGGAGTACTACTCAGCAGAAAAAAGCAATGGAATCTTGAAATTCGCAAGCAAATGGATGGAACTAGAAGAAACCATCCTAAGTGAGGTAACCCAGTCACAAAAAGACAAACATGATATGTACTCACTCATATATGAATTTTAGACATAGAGCAAAGGATTACCAGCCTATAATCCTCTTCACCAAAGAAACTAGGAAACATGAAGGACTCTAAGGGATAAATGGACCCCAGGAATGGGAAGTGGCATGAACTCCTGAGCTAATTGGGAGCATGAGGGTAGGGGAGAGGGAGCTGCCACAATAAGAACAGGAGAAGAGGAGTAGAGGAGAGGAAATGGAGGAGCAGAAATATTGAGTTGGGGGAAGAATAGAGCAGAGAGAGCAGGATGAGAGATACCATATCAGAGGGAGCCACTATAGGTCCAATAAGAGATCTGGAACTAGGGAGATCTCCAGAGACCTACAAGGATGACACGATCTGACAATCCAGGCAATGGTGGAGAGGATAACCTAAAAGCCCTTCCCCTAAAATGAGATTGATGACTATTATTTATGCCATCCTAGAGCCCTCATCCAGTGGCTGATGGAAGCAGTGTCAGACATCCACAGATATACACTGAGCTGAAATCTGGAATTTAGTTGAAGAGAGGGAGGAATGAAGAGCGAAGGAGTCTGTACCAGGTTGGAGAAACCCACAGAAATAGTTGGCATGAACAAGGGAGAGCACATCCACCCCAGATGCTGTCTGGGAGGCCAGTACAAGACTGATCCAGACCCCTGAACATGGATGTCAATAAGGAGGCCTCTGCACTCCAGGGAGCCTCTGGTAGTGGATTAGTATTTTTCCCTGGTGTAAGAAGGGACTTTAAGAGCCCATCCCACGTGAAGGGATACACTCTGGCCCTGGACACATGGAGAAGGGCCCAGGCCCAGCACAGGGAGATTTGGCGGACTTTGCAGAGCCCCTGTTGAAGGCCCTACCCTGCCTGGGGAGTGGTGGGTGGATGGGGTAGGGGGTAGGTTGGGGGTGGGGGAGGAGGGATGAGGGTGAGGGGAGGGAGAGGGAGAAGGGACTAACATGTGAAACAAGCTTGTTCCCTAACTTGAACTAATAAAAATTAAAATAAAAATAAATTAATTAATAAAAATTTCATTTAAATTAGAAACAATCTTATTTTGCATATCAATCCCAGTTCCCTCTCCCTCCCATCCTCCCCTCTCCCCCACTGGCCTCCCATCCAATCCTCCATCCACACCCCAGGGAGGGTGAGGCTTTCCATGAGGGATCATAAAAAAATCTGTGAAGTCATTTGTGGCAGGACTTAAGCCCTACCATGTGTATCTAGACTAAGAGAGTATCTCTTCATGGGAAATTGGCTCCAGGAGTCCATTCCTGCACTAGGGATACATCTGGATACTGCCAGAAGCCCCATAGACAGCCCAGTGCTCCTAGCTGACACCCACATTCAGGGGCCCTGGTTTGGTCCTATGTTGGTTCCCCAGCTGTCAGACTGGGGTCCATGAGTTCTCACTTGCTGGGGTCAGCTGTTTCTGTGGGTTTTCCCATCGAGGTCTTGACCCCTTTGCTCATCACTCCTCCCTCTCTGAAACTGGATTCCAGGAGTTTGGTTCAGTGCTTGGCTGTGGATCTCTGCTTCTGCTTCCATCAGCTACTGGATGAAGGCTCTAGGATGGCATTTAAGGTAGTCATCATTCTCATTATAGGGAAGGACATTGAAAGTAACCTCTGCATTATTGCTTAGGGTCCTAGTTGGGGTCATCCTTGTAGATCTCTGTACAATTCCCTAGTGTCAGATTTCTCTTTAAACCTGCAGTGGCTGCCTCCATTGATGTGTCTCTTTCTTGCTCTCCTCTATTCCTCTCCCTACTCAATTTTCCTGATCCCTTGTGCTCTTCTCCCTCTCCTTTTCTCACCTCTCTAACTCCCACATCCTCCCCCCTTCCCCCAGGCTCCCCATTTGTTCAGGGGTTCTTGTCCTTTTCCTTTTCACTGGGGGGACCATGTATGTCTCTCTTAGGGTCTTCCTGAGAATGGGTATTACATAACCCTTTATACTTTGGGCTGATGACTTTTACAGAACAATGTAGTATCAGTTCACTTCATGGCTTATTTTTAACATGGAAAGAATAATATTGCCTTATATTGACACACTATTTTCATTCAATTTCTCAAGGTCCACCTTGATGATTTCCATCTTCCAAAACTGACGAATAAAACTTGAGCACATATCATGTTAAGATTTTGTGTGGACTTAAGGTTTTACCCTGTTTGGATAAATACCAAGGAAGGGGATTTCTAGATCACTCCCAAAGAGTAGATTTTATAAGAAATTTCCTAAGTGGTCATAATATTTTGTACTCTTGGCAGGGATGAGTGCAAACTCCTGTTTCTCTTTCTTCACTAGCATGCTGTAGTATCTATCTCAGTGAGTTGAGGTTTGCTTTCTTTTAATTCTTTAATGATGTATGACATCCTTTTCTGTCTTCTTTGATACACAGTTTTTTATGATTATTAAAAGGTTCTGAGTTTGATGCTTATACAACCCAAATGATGCTGAGGAGCCAGCACATGCTGGCTTGAATCATGCCCAACATTCAGTGTTTTATAAGGAGACTTGAGTGTCAGTCAGAGCTCTTCTATGAAACATGCAAGCTCCTCAAACACCCTGCCATGAACATGTGACTGCCTCTCAAATAATAAAGACCTTTGACTATGAACAACCTATGCCATGATTTGCTAATTCACTTGAATGACTTGTGGATGACCTTTCTGTCTGTATATCTGCCAGCTACTAGTTCCTGTTAATACATGAGTTGGGAAAAATGTGGATATGGTATTACCTTGGTCTCTGAGGAGAAAGAAATACAAGCTCAGAGGATGGAACACCAGCAAGGCCAATCTGTAACCTTGGTTTCCCAGTCTGCTGCATTTGATGAGGAGATAATAAAATGGGCCTGTGACTAAAAGAATTAAACTTTAATTTGGACACCTTGACTGCCTGATGCCAGTGTTACACATTTGAGTAGGATTCTGGAGACATGAACTCATTTTACTTTCTTGAGATCTAAAGAATGAAGCTAAACTGTTCTGGCAGAGTTTAAATTCTGACTCAGCCTCAGAGCAAACCAACCAAGGTCACTCTCTGCCTTGTGATTCTTTTAAAGTGACTTGCATATTTGAATGTCACTCCTGCTCACTGTATTTAAAATTCAATTAAGAAGTTCTTTACTATCTTAAGGATTATTTCAAAGTACTAGGATAAACAAGACTACAACAGGATTGCTGAAAAGTGGCTTCAGCCCCATGGATCACCTGCCGTGATTTATCCTTGTGGCATACAAAAGACACCCAAAGTAGTTTTCACTGACTTCTCTTAAATAGGAGGAAAAGAAACCCCACTTGATAAGAACTTCTCCCAATATGAAAAAGCAAAGCCCTTTCTGCAGGGATGTTTAAAAAGGAGCCAATCATGGTTGATGATTTAACATATGAGATTATACCAAATACTGCATTTTTCTTGAATGGGCAGTGAGGAAAATGAATTGACCATCAGCAGAATAAAAATAAGCTTTGTCGTTACGACAATTATTTTTCCTTCTATGGAGATAATTAAATTAAATGTAGCTTAAGAGACAGTGCAAGTCAAAGAAAGAGACAGTGATTTCATAGGCCAGAAGTTACTGAGCTGCGTCTGTTGAAGCCATGCTCTCAACACAGTGGTAATTTACACTCTATTATGACTGCTTAGATGACCTAGAAATGATACGGCTGTGAAAACAGACCAGCCTCCGTTAGGGCTGAGGCCACCTCCTGAGTTCTTCCAGTAAATGAAAGTTGATTGGAGCAATTGTGTAATTTTAGCTAGCTTCTCCTTCAGACACCTTTTATTTTTATCTTTTAAGAAAATAAAAAAAAAACCTGATCGCAGCCATTATTGTTTTAGAGATGATGGTAGATGGAAATAGCCAGAATAATAGAAACTTCACACAGTAAGAAATTTGTTTAAAAATTATAATATGTGAAAGGCAACAAAAATCATATGAATTGACAGACACATTTTCAAATAGCTCACAAATAAATAAGTAAGATGCTTCTTGCATCCAAGATCTTGAATAAAAACAGACATGCATAAGCACAAACACACATACACAGAAGAAAAAGGTAAGCAAGGAAATTCTTTCCTATAGTTGGCTTCATGAATACAACCACCCTCCTGTCCTAGTAACTGCCTCTGGCCAAGGAAAACATCAGGGTCCACGAGGAAATGGCTAGCTAAACAGAAAGTGCAATGAGCCTGGACTTTAGGGCCAAGTCCCCTGTGTCAAAATGGTTCAGCATTTCTTGTTGTTTAGGATGGTCTCGGGACCAGTTTTTATAGAAGTGACAAATGGCTAGAGAAAACATTGACATTAGTAAGCCATGCAGACTGAACACAGCTTCCTAAGATCTAAGGGAACATGTGTGTTCTGCAGGGAACTGGGGAATTACATTTTTAAGCAATATGAATTTACATTAATGGTCCCTGAAACTAGGTGTGTGTGTGGGGGGGAGGGGGAAAACCCAGAAATCTGGAACAAAATTTATTTTCCTTATTCACAAGAAGACCAGACTTTTATTTTCTTTTTACCTACAAACTAAGGGTTGAGACATTCGTGGGTATAAAGCATCATCACAACAGTTTAATAGGCATTTTTATGATTGCTAATATAAAGTACTAGACATGAAGAAAAATTCACTAATGTTTATTTATATTTTTCTCAAAACTGTTCGTGCTTCATTTCAAAGGATTTCAAATGTATTAAGACACCATATACAATAATAAATGTACAGACCTGAGTGTTATATAGTTACTACCTGTATCAAACAAATGTTAATATAAAGCAAACACTGTATTTTGTAAAGGGTTGGAATATAAATTACAACAAAGTAAAACTTCAACAATGTTTCCATTGTTCTTTCATAGCTAGTCCCTAGTCCAGAAAAGATGGTAAAATTAAAATCATAGACACCTTTCAATGAGAATGACATTTAACCACAGAAGAATAAATTTCCACAAACCTTAAAATAGTATGAACTGTAGGCAGGGGGTGGAAAACTCTATTAGGGGTTTGTTTCAGTTAAAAATCCTGGCATGTAGGGAACAGGTTTTCTTAGCTTACTGATTTGTTTTACAAATGGAAATTCTAGAGGTCTTCCCCTATCACACCTCAGAAGGGACTTCTTTCTGCTTTATATTTTGTATCTTTTGTTTTAATTGAGTGAACTCAAACACAAAAGTATCTACAGAGGGATTCCCAAATTCAAGAGACCGCTCATGTGAAGACATGGTCAGGATTTGGCATGGAGAAACTCAGTATGTTTCTGACTTACTGTTCATTTCTTCTGAGAAGTATCATTCACATCACACATTTTTTTGAGACAGGGTTTCTGTGTGTAGTTTTGGAGCCTATCCTGACACTCACTCTGTAGACCAGGATGGCATCGAACTCATAGAGATCTGCCTGTCTCAACCAACGGAGTGCTGGGATTAAAGGCGTGTGCCAATGCCCATCTTACATTACACATTTCTGTCATTTGTTTTGTCCTTTGCCAGGGATAGCCTTGAATTCAAGCTCTTCCCACCTGTGAGTGCCAACATCACAGATATGTGCCACACTGTCCTGTTCTATGCCACCTGTAAGCCACAGCTGGAGTTTTTTTTTTTTTTCATTGTTGCTTTCTGATAATTCAAATCTGTATCATCCTGCATATGTCTTAGCCATATTGGCATGTAAATGATTTGAACACGTTCCCGATAGCAATTCTATGTCATGACAACTAACAGAAAGGAAGAACAGGCCTGACTACACGGGAGGGCATAAGTGGGAGAATGTATACATCAAGTCAGTCTAAGCAAATGACTGTTACCCTCTTCAAGTTCATCTTGGAAAGAAGCCAGACATTTGATGCTTGTCTCAAAAAAGACAACAATCATTTCTTTCTTCTTGCATCTACTCAATGGAAATGAACGTTGGGAACTGAAGACCAAGTTGCATTTCCCAGGGGAGTCCAACCAAAAGGGCTAGATGAATTAAGTGGCAAGGGTCCTTTAAGAAAATGATTGCAGTCACCAGGAAGTCAGCACTTGGCTGTCACTGCCCTACTCTCTTTGCGAGTACCCTTGCAGTTGTCACACACAGGATCCCCTCACAGTCCCTCTGCCTTTCAGGATGGCTTTTGCCTCACAGCTGAAAAGTCTTCCAACTTGCTTTCTAATTATCCAAATCCTTCATAATCCCACTACCAAAATTAGGTCACACTTTCTCCACAAAAACCTCCTATTTACTTCTTTGTTATCTAAATTCCTTTAGGACAGATAGTGCTCCTCATCCAGCTTAGCAATGAGGACCTAGTGTCTGCAATCTTCTCTGAGTGTCGGGTGACTTAGCTTTCTCCTCCCAATGCCCGAGACTATCTCCCTCTTCCTTCTTGTGTTCTGTCCCTTGTCCCTTCCCATCCTTGACCTTCCTGCCCTTCCTCCCAGAAAGATCTGTGGACTCATGAGCCTTTCAAAAAAGGAACCAGAAGACTGGAGCTATGGATAGCAAGTCTGCAAGTGTAGGAGGTGGGGGAAAGAAAAGAAAAAAAGTAGAACAGGCACAAACCCATACAAGTCACCCAGTCATTTCCCATGTAGACTCCATTGTCAATTTCTCCTAACAATGCTTCACTTCACCGTTGTTCCTGTTTGTTTTAAACGTTATGCTCCCAGAACTTCAGTTGCTAAGTTTTTTCTAAGTATTTAGCGTTACAATGAAGCAAGCAGATAAATTATTTTTTTTCTGGGACAGGGAGTGGAACCCAGTGTCTTATCCTTGCTAGACAATCACCCTACCAGTGAGCCAAATCCCCTACCCCATAAATAGATCTTTATCAAAGAGTCCTGTGTATATTAGTTTCTGGAATACATAAGAAAAAAGGTTGAGATGACCTTGGGCACAGTGAGGAATTTCTGTAACTCCTCATTTACTGAGTAAGAAGGCAGGGTGATATCTAGAACTAAGATGATCAGGCCTAACATTATTCCCTTGTGAGTTCGAATCCTGTTTCCTTGTAGCCATCTGATGTCTGTCTGTTTTTGTTATCCATACCCTCTCTTTATCCTTTAACTGTACCATCCTCCTCTTTTGGGTGTATTCATCTGTGCTGGGGCTTATTTTGTGTCACTTAATACAAACTAGAGTCATCTAACAAGACACAACCTTGGTGTGGAATTATTTCCATAAAATTGCCTTTAGACAAGTCTGGAGGGTGTTTTGTTGACTGATGTGGGAGTGTATCAGGCTTTTTCTTTTTGGGCCACCAACCAGCTCCCAAATCATGACATAGAGACTTATTAGTTTCTGAATGCTCAGCCTAGCTTAGAAACCTTTCTGGCTAGCTCTTTTAACTTAAATTAACCTGTTTTTCTTTATCTACCTTTTGCCTTGGGGCTTTTTACCTTTCTTACTTTAGTATATCTTTCTTTCACTGCTTCTCTGGCTGACTGGCTGGCATCTGTCCTGGGTGTGTCCTTCATTGTCTCCTCCTCTTTCTCTTTGAAAGCCTTGTTTTCTCCTCTTCCCAATTATTCTCTCTGCCTCAAAACCTTGCCTATCCCTCTCCTGCCTAGCTATTAGCTGTTCAGCTTTTAATTAGACCAATCAGGGTACCTTAGGCAGGCAAGGTACAACAGATGCAACACATTTTTACATAATTAAATGCACACCTTCCTTACATCTTTAAACACATGCAACATAAACAAAAGTAACGCATCCTTCCACAGCTAAAGTAATATTCCAGAACTTGGGAGAGCCTCGCTTACTGTGGACAGGCCACCTCTGGATGGGGTGATCCTGGGTTGTATAATAAATCAGCTGAGCAAGTATGGGGAGCAAGCCAGTAAGCAGTATTTCTTCATGACCTCTGCCTCAGTTCCCACATTCAGTTATTTCTTGATTCAGCTTCTCACGATACAAACTGACATGTGATGTGTAAGACAAAATAGACCCCTTTGCCTCCAAGTTGAATTTGGTTAATGTTTTATGACAGCATTTCAACGCAAACTAGGACAGGAGGTTTATGTTTAGTTTGAATTAGCAAAACAAGCAAGCCCCTCAGTGTCCTGAGCTGCAGCTCTGTGGGAATAGCACCTTGGATGGTGGGGACTCTTTTGTGGCCAAATGTATGCAAGGGAAAGGAAAGAATCTTGCTATCTGCTGCTTGCCCTGGTTCAGATGTCTGTGCATTGAATGACTTTGGGGAAAGGGAGAGATCTCATTGAAAAGCTCAAATATGAGGAATTTGTGGCGTTGGGCCTTCTTGCACTATGTGGAAAGGTGTGAGGCCCATTATGTATGATTATTAAGCAATCTGTAGAGCTTTACAAGAGGATCTGTTGGGATTGTGACAGCATCAACCTTTACCAAGTGCTCCTGAATGATGGCAGCAAGCCCAGCATGCAGGCTTATGTAATTAAAAAGGAGTCAGTATTTGGATAAAGTGGAGAGAAGTAGGCTTGAGCAAAGGAGACACTCAAAGTGTCTTGTCCTAGACACTCTAGGACTTGGAAGCAAACCCAAGAAATGTAATGTCACAGAGCCGAGGTTTAACCTGCTGTCTCTGTTAGGGTGTTGCCAGGTTCTTGGCACCTTGTCCATAGAATTGCAAAAGAAACCCACAAGAAAAGTAAGACAGCAAGAGACTTTCTTATGAGCAAAGCAAAAATACCCAGGAAGCAATAGGCTCTGATGGAGAATGTTCAAGGACATGGCTCTTGTTTGGGGTATCCTTTTATCTGGTCTATGAAGGAGCTACTTGGTATAGGTGAAGCTTGGATGAGTTTCTATTTTGATTGACAGATTTTTTGTGTGTAAACTTTACTCTATTATGCAGGTCTTTTCCCAGGGTATGTCTGGTGTTGTTCATATTCATGTCCCATTATGCAGGGTAGAAAATTGTTAACTACGAAATTCTCCCCTAAAAGTTTATTCAGAGAACATGGTTTGCCTTCCAATCCAGTTCAGGTCACATTATCTACCTATTTCCCAACCCCAGGTGTATCCTGGAGCATACCTGAATAGAAAGGGGGAATTTTTTCGAGGTTGCTAAAGGGGATGACTTATTTCCAATGTTTGAAGCTGGTACACATGCAGTCTTATGTAAAGAGTGGTCCTGCTGTGCCAACAGTTTGATAGGCACATTGATAGGAAAAAGGTGTGTTTATAACCCAAACCAAGTGAAGTCCCAGGTTGCTATGCTCACCTGTCTCAAGGAAAATGAAGACACCATGAGGGAATGACATGGCCTGGATGCAAGTTCAGGGCAGAGACTGTTTGCCACAGTTGAGAGAGAAAAGTGAATCTGCATATTTGGCTTCTAAAATTCCAGTCACTCCATAAACACACATCAAACTCACTCTCCAATTGGGGGAAACCATAATTTGTTTCAGTTCTTTATAATTACAACTTCAAAATTATTTTCAGTCAGAGAGTTGGCTCTATTTAGTCATATCTAAAACGCAAATAAACTTCTTTGCTGGAAGTGGATTAACAATAGATTCATATCTATTAATGCACAATTTCTTCTTCCACTTCCTGTGGGAGAAATTTGCCACAGCATACATTGCAATAGAAGGTTGTGAATGCTGAACCCAAGTGCTATAGTTGGGTGAGTACAGTAGACCTGTGTTGCTCTCCTCCTTCCTGGTAACACACCACCACACAGAACCTTAGGCAGGAGTCTAGGTAGCATCTGTAGTTGCCATCAAGAAGTATACTGTACCCTGTGGAAGGTGCAGCTGGTTTCAGCACAGATAATTTTGACATTTAATAAGTTTTTGCAAACTCTGCCCATGTCTATGGCTGTTCCTTCCTCCTCTTCATGACATTCCATGTGGTCCACCCTGCCTTCTGCCTTAGAGGTGTGGCACATCCAGTTTTGCTCCTGTAGCTCTCTTGGGTTTGGTGCTTATTTTATGCAGGGGAACATCTTTCAGGAGCCTGGAAGGGCTAGTGGCTGTGCCTTACTCACTATTTCCTTCCTCCTTTTCCCATGGAAGGGCTATGTGAAGGCCATTATTTCTCTTTTGGAGGTCAGGAATCCTCTTGTCACATATGTATACCTTCGGCCTTGACTCTGATTCCTCTCATGAGGCTGCCTCTTGCTAGGTCATCACAAAGTCCACCCCCCAACACACACACTTATTTTTCTTGATCTTCTCACATGTCAATAAATTGCATTAATTTACCATGCTTCCGTTTCTTCCTTTGTGTAAGCTGTATAAATCCTGCTGGAACTCTGAAGATGGTGTTTATCCTACCAGTTGGCTCATGAAGACATAACTTAAAGCTATCTTCCAGCCACCATTTTGCTCTGGACAGTGAATTTATTTCAAGTGGCTTAAGCTTCATTATCAGAAGAGCCACATAAAATAATGGCTCTCACAAGTCACTCTCTCAATTTCATTTAATTAAGATACAGATAAGATGGTGAGTTTTTAGGTTGATTGATCTCCACTGCTTCGATTGTCTTCTTGGAATCACCTGGTTCTCTTCATCTTAACTTGACTCCATTGCTTATGAAGTTCCAAGCAATTTAGATAAACAGGAATTTAAATTACACCTCTTTAAAAACATCTTTTTAAAATACAAATGGTAATTCACACAAACACACACACACACACACCTGTGTGTGTATGTGTGTATGTGCGTGCTCACGCTCGTGCGTGTCTGTGTGTGTGTGTGTGTGTGTGTGTGTGTGTGTAGATGCCACAGTGTAGATGTGGAGGTCAGAAGACACCCAAGTGTTAATCCTTGAATTCTGCCTTGAGAGAGGGTCTCATTTTTTATTGTTTGCTATTGCATAGGCCAGGCTAACTGGTTTGTGGGCTTGGGGATTCTCCTGTATCCATCTTTCATCTCCCTGTAGGAGCACTAGGAGATGGGACCACAAATATGAGATACTGTGTGTTCAACTTCATTTAGCCTCTAAGGATTCAAATTCAGGAGTCCTCATGATTGTTGGCAAGTACTTTATTCACTGAGTCATCACCCCAGCCCTGAATTTTTAATTCTTAGTATTTATAAGCTAGACCTTATACGCTGTAGCCTATGTTTTTTCTTAGCATTTTCTTTCTTATTTCTTGCCTTTCAGTATTGCATATACCATCTCTTTGTTTCTACCATGGCTACTTCTCTAGCATACACACCATACCTCTTCCGAACTATTTCTTCTTCAGACAGATGTATGTCAAGTCAACCTTAGCTTATCTCCTTGATTCCATTTAGACTTTTTGAAAAAAAATCATAGAAATATATCTATCCTACTAACCAGTGATAGCATAGTGTTCTAACTGTATCAGGTACTGAGGCAGAGTTCATTGCTCATGTACTAGCAATGCTTGCATAAGGGGGATGTATAGCTCTTTTTCTTGCACAGGTAAGTACCATAATTTTAGGATCCCCCCAACTGTCAGAAGCTCATTTCTATACACTGTCATATGTGTCTACAATGTATGTGAGTGTGCAATGTGAATTGCCCTAGATATTTGCCTTCTCAGCATTCCAGGCTGGAGCCAAGAGAGCATTATGGGAGTGTGTGTGTGTGTGTGTGTGTGTGTGTGTGTGTGTGTGTGTGTGTGTGTGTGTGACTAAAATGCTTTCATGATTTTAGGAATTACTGGGATCTGATATAAAATTTCACTTGAAATTTTTCATGGAGTCTCTGTGTCAAAATCTACTTCATGCTGTATTACCATAGGCTGCCATTGCAATTGACATGATGTATAATCTCCTCAGTGGATGGAGACAAATGACTTTGGGTCTCCCACCATCCATTTTTATTTTGAAAAGACAGTTTGGGTTTTATTAGAATAGTTACTGTTTTAAGAATAGAAAATGAAATAAAGGGTGAATATTTTTTTATCAAACACATATTTGTTTTCTTCTTAGGGAAGCAGTAGGAATTAAAGGTCATAAAAATCACAATAAATATCAAGTTACTATTGTTTAAACCAAGGTCTCACTAGCAATATTTATTATTTATATCAACTACATATGAGGAAATTAATAAGAGAAAGCTCTTGTTGTGATTGCTTTAAATGAGATGCTAAGGTTTCTGAAACCTGAATTGTTCTTTCAGTGACTAAAACAGCATTCTTCATAACCATCGCCTTAGTGATTTTTTTCTCATTGTACAATGACAACATTGTACTATGACAACAAGGCAACTTACAGAATAAAGTTTATCAGGGTCTTATAGTTTCAAAATGGGAGTCCATGACCAGAATGGTACAAGTATGGCAGCAGGCAAGCATGGCTCTGGAGCAGTAACACAGAGCTTACACCTTGATCCACACACATAAGGTAGAAAGATCTAACTGGGAATGGTGTACACTTTTGTAACCTCAAAGTTTACCTTCAACAAAATGCTTCCTTTCACAAGGTCATATCTTATAATCCTTCTAAAACAGTACCACCAGCTGGGGACAAGCATTCAAACATACGAGCCTATGCATGGCATTCTCATTCAAACCATCACAGTTATCAATAGCAGATAACTGTCTTCAAGCTCCTCACCCACCCCACCCTCTTCTCAGAGTCTTATTAGACAAGGTTTAAAAATATCATCTCCTAAGAGCAGCACACAGTGACTACTAATGTTGCTTAGAGAATTCTCCCCACTCCCACGCCCCAGCAACAAAGAGTGCCTCAGAGAGATTATTTCTGGAGAGGTCACAAATGAGTGCATAGATGGTGTGCTGAGGACAGAGTCAAGAGATGGATTGGACTCAGTATATACCCTTTATATTTCTTAAGACTTTCATCCCACTTGAAATAAAGTTCAAATTAGTTGTTTTAGGTGGGAAAAATTCAGCATAGATTAAGCTATAAATCATGTTTGCCTAGCAGTTTGAAAATATTTTATTGAAATCTTCCTAATTGAGTTTTTTCATTTTCACCCCATGAAAACCCCTTTTCTCACTTATTCTCACAAGAATACAGTTGTTTCTACTTTGAGTTGATTTCTGTAGTTAAGTTTTAAGACCTTCTACTATCATCTAAGATACTTTTCAATTCACCACCAACCAGGAAGCATGTGTCCACCATCTTATATTTGAACACATCCCTGGGGAACTCACAGGACACTGATGTGGAATGGAGACTCATGCTATGATCTAGGCATCCAGGTTTCATTGCAGGAGGTGTACTTCCCTTCTCTGCACAAAATGATGCCAGCTTGCCTTTGTATGGTAGATCAATGTCACAGTGTGCTGTATTCAATGAACATTTTTTTTTCTACGTAGAGGCAAATCTCAACCCAATGATGCCAAGCTAAGCACCAAAGGGTTGTTTTCTGGTTGATTTATGTTCATTGTCTCTTATATGTTAGAAGAGATTTGGGAGAACAGGGTGGGCTTGGCTCGAACGACATTTGGTGCAGACCAGTGTATTGCCTATGGAGACAAAGAGAAACAATAAGGGAAACCAAAGATAGCAGCTGTGCTTCACTGATGTCTTGATGCTGCTGGTATCTCTGCCTGTGCTGATGAAGTTCATTTGCCATCTTTCTACTCCTCTCCGGTGACTTCTCAGTGTTGGGTTAGTGTCTGTCTACCGGAGCAGCTGCTCAGCCACAGTGACTTGGATGTGTCACTGTGTGTTCGTCATTCTAAATGATGCTAGGAAAAGAATTTCAGCCAGAGACCTCATCTTTAAGTTTCTCAAGTTTTCAAGTTTTTCACCCTGAAAAGAGGTTGTTTATTTCTACTTCTTGGTTCCTTTTGTTGGGTCCGTTACTTATGCAAAAGCCAGTGCATCTCTGACATAGAACTGCCTCTATTCTCAAATGTAATCCAACATAGAAAGTATTGCAGAAAATCTAACTACATGAGGCCATTAGCCCCTCCTCCCAGTTAACTGCTGATATATATATATATATATATATATATATATATATATATATATCCCTCTTTTCCTCATCAAAGAGTTCTAATAAAATTGAAATATAACATTCCTGAGTGGGAAAATTCACCCTTAGGATTTTCCACAAAGCCAGCCAGAGTGTGCACATGGATGAACATTTGTTGAATAAAGCTGCCATATGATTTCTCAGTATTAAAATTTGTTTCATAAAGTGTAATTAAGTACACTTGATTTTTTGTCATTAGGATGTAACTATTGATGAAGCTTTATTATGTCCAAGGAGTAGTTTTAATATACTAGCTTGACAATAATGAAGTCCCATAAAAAATGGCTTAAAAGAATGGCAATCAATCATCCCTTCACAGTTTTGGAAGCAAGAATGAGAAATCAAGACGCCAACAGGGCCATGTTTCCCATAAAGGTGTTGCAAGAGATGGTTGATTTATCCTCTTCATTTCCTGGTGGCTACTGTTGCCCATTCTACTGCCTTCTTGGTTGGCAGTTCAATCAGTTCAGACTCTGTCTTTCTACATCTACTATCTTCTCTTTTCTGTTTCTTATAGGACATATCATTGGATTTACAGTCTACCCGGTAACCCAAAATAATCTAATTGCAAGCCACTTAACTTAATTATATTGTGGCACTCATGGGCTTAGGGGTTCATCACATAAGGTTTCTTTGAAAACAGATTGCATGGTTGAGTGCGGTATAATAAAATAAAAAAAATTCTCATTTGAGTTCACAAACTTTTGCTTTTATTTACTTTTTCATTTTGGATAAAGCCATGAGAAGGTCTAAGGCAGCATGAAGATTTGGGGGAATACTTTATTAATGGCAGAAGCATGGAAATCCTGTTAACACTGATATACACTGTGGAAAAAAAACTACTGTTTTTTAATAATAATAAAGTAACATGCCATTTGTCTTAAGTTCCACTACATGCATGTATATGGAAGGCATGTATTCTGATAAAGGGTGTGACCCACACTTCTTGGATAAAGAATACTTACTATAGAAAAAAAATGAGATGCCCCCACAGAAAAGTCAGACTTAAGGGAGACAATGAGGTGGGCTATTGAGCAGTACAGGACAGTGACTATGATAGGTAAATCAATTTGTTATGAGGAAATCATTCATCATGCACATGGGATATAATGAAATATCTACCTGAATCATTGCCTATCCTCCATGATATATTTTGTACTGTCAGTGTCAGAGAATACCAGGACACATTGTGGTAGAAAAAGCTATTTACAAAAGGCCAAGAAGATGAGAACTAAAAGACAAGAGTTACATCTGGCCTGGAGGCAACAGGGAGTACTCTGACTTAACGCTTACATACCCAAGACCAAAATTTATAATTCCTTAATTAAAAAATTCAAGCCGCACACAAGATGGACAATACTTGAACTTCCTGATTTACGGTGTCTAAATCACAGGTCAGGCTGCTTAATTTCCTCCTTCCGTGAGACTAAACATAGATAGATAGAAGCTAATGGAAAGAGAGGCTTGTTGATGATACATGACATGCTTTGAAGAAATATCAAACATTATCCCTCCCTTCCGGGAGGCCTAATAGGATGACCTGTGGAACAGCATTCTTGAACACCCAATTCATAATGAGGTACAGGCAGAGCAGCTGGAACCTCTGGACATTGTCGGGAATTTTCAACTCTAGTGTGGGCAACTCAGCTAGCATATGTTTCCAAGATTCTAGTAAAGTCTGATTATATCCCTTATATATCCTAGAATAGCAGAGTGCTGTAGGTCTAAGGAAATGGCAGGAGTGTCTTTCCTTATTATTAACTGCCTGTGTTCAGAATGACACTAATAAGTCCTTCCTGACCCAGGGTGCTAGATACAAGCTAGAGTTATCTGAAAGGAGGAAACCTCAATTTAGAAAAAAAAAAAAAAAACCTACATAGAATCAGGCTGTAGGGCATTTTCTTAATTAGTGATTCCTGGAGAAGGCCCCAGCCCATTGTGGTTGGTACTCTCCCTGGGCTAGTGGTTCTGAGTTTTATAAGAAATCAGGCTAAGCAAGCCATGGGGAACAAGCCAGTAAGCAGCACCCCTCCTTGGCCTCTGCATCAATCCCTGCCACCAGGTTCCTGCAGGCTTGAGTTTCTGTCCTGACTTCTTTTGATGTGGAAGCATAAGCAGAATAAATCCTTTCCTCCCCAAGTTGCTTTGATCATGGTATTTCCTCATAGCAATAGAAATTCTGACTAAGACTCCAGGGATCACAGCTAAAGGCATGTGCTTTCAGTGGGAAAGAGTCCAATACTCTCTACTTCAACTGAGCCCTTTCAGATGGCTCTTGAAATGTCTCCCCAAGATCCCACCATGATCTTGTCATTGACAGAGCTTCTGGTTATTGATTTTTCTAGTGGTCCATAGTTTCTACACCACTTAGCACTCACTCAATGAGGACATGACTGTGAACTCTTCAGTGATTGCCCTAAAGGGATTTTAGAACATTGGCTGTTAGACCTGGTACCTCTCAGCCCAGAGGCCAAGAACTAAATTTCCCAAGCACAATGGGTTTCCTGTAGTAAGAATCTGGACTTGCTACTCAGAGTCCAAACTCAACTCTGGGCATGGAGAAGAGGTGGTCAGCAGTAACGTTCCCCAAATTCAGGCAGGTGAACGAATGAAGAGCCCCTCAGTCTCTGGGGCCATTAAATTTGGCATTTGCACCAGCTCCAAATTTCCTAAAATAATAAGCAAATATTTTTCAGTCTATTTATACTTTGCACCCAGACACGAAGCACCTCACTAGCTAGCAAAGAATGTATAAACACTGTTGAGGACCCTCCTCCACTGCAGCTTAGTAAATGGTACTCTTTGTAGCTTGTTCAGCTTGATGTGGTCTTCGTGGCTGTGCCAGCCTTGGAATTTACTGTGAGAAGCTTTTCCCAGGTAGGCCCACCTGGCTAGTTCTTTACAGCTAGGCTCCACTGCAACTCTTGAGTTGACAACGAAGTTGAATCATAAACAATGCCCTGGCTTGGAATAATTTTGATTTCCAAGTCTTACACAGAACTCAGTCAAGTTTCTCTAGTGTTTGTAGCTACTTGGGTGCATCAGTGCATACTGTTTGCAAGGGAATATCATCCTTTGCTGTAATGCTTGTACATCATTAAGAAGATGTGAAGGCGAGGTTTAAATGAGTCCACCAGACCCACAATAAATGATAAATAGGTGTTTATTATGGAAGCACTTACAAGGTAAGAGTAAATAACCACCACAGTCTTCCTGCTCCAGAAGATGCAGTCTTTGCCCTTCTGATGCTCTCCACCACCCAAGAAAGCATGATCCAGCCCCTCCTTTACCCTATAATGAGTCACATCTGTACCTGAAACACGCCAAAAGGGTGTGGCCACCACCAAAAGTTCACTGGCAAGGCAAGATGCCACTATAGAGATGAAACTCTGTATGAATAAGTCTTTGGAGATGTCAACAAACCCATGGTGGCAGATGGTCTCACAGGGACCATAACTAGTGGAAGATACTCAGCTGTAGTTTCCCACCTGTGAAGCAGTAGGTCCTAATACCTTAATGAGAGAAATGAGGCAGCTTCATTTCTTGCATCTTGTTTCCTCTCCATTTTCCCATCACTCTTGTAGAAATATCAATCATAAACATGGACTAAAGACAACATCACCAGACCAGATGGCCATGTCCACATCACATGTGTAATTATGGCTATAGACTCGATGTCCATCATTTCATCCAGAACTTTAAAAATAAACACTGCTATTTAATACAAGAGGTACGTACTATGCTTATGAATCAATGACCAGCAAGTGATAGTTCATGAAGCAAATCCAGCCCTCAGATTGATTTTAAATGGAAGCGTTCATTAGAATGAAGCTGTTATGAAATGACTGTTTTCACAGTCCTATTTGAAATACTGACCTCTGCAGTGACTACATTTAACACTAGTCCCTTTCCCTTTAAGGAGGTCATGCAAGTGGAGTGAAGTCATAACGGTAGGACCCAAGAAGATAGCCACTGCAATCTGAGATGAGATGCCTCAAAGGAGACTTTGAAATTGGACTCTGACCTCCATAACTGTAAGCAAATACTGTTGATGTTGTTCAGTCAATGGGATCCAATGAATCAGCCCTGGAAGAACAATACAGCTCTCTGCCCATTCATTTATTTTTTGTCTATGGTTCCTTGATGGCCCTCATAGCCTAAATTATTTCCTCTCTGGCTCATTATTGAGACAGCTTGCCAACCACTCTTTAGATAGTCTTGCAAGGCCTCATTTTAGTGGTAGCATGATGTCTGCTGATGAGCCGCTAGATGAATCTTGGCAGATTGCTGCCATGACGTGCATTTTAGAGAATGTGATTGCTTTTTTTAGTTCAGTTATTTTTTTTCTTAGAATGAGTTCCAAGTTGTGGTCTGACTTGCACAAAAGCCATGAGGATTCTAGCTTTGCATGTTACCCCTTACCATTTGCAAAGTGCTCTCCATGCTGGCTCACCACCATGAGACTCATCAACTTCCCATCCCTGACAATAGATATGGATTTGGTTTTTGTTCTGATTGCATATGAGTGTCCTTATTTGAATGAATGGCAACCTTTATGCCTGCAACCATGAGACCTCAGATGCCTTATAAATTAGTGCCTTAATTTGTTATAAACATTGTTTTAAAGGGTTGGTGTGTGTGTGTGTGTGTGAGAGAGAGAGAGAGAGAGAAAGAGAGAGAGAGAGAGAGAGAGAGAGAGAGAGAGAGAGAGAGAGAGAAAGAGACTGACAGAGACTGAGAGAGAGAGAAAGAGAGAGAGTGTGTGTGAGAGAGAGATAGAGTGTGTGTTTTGGTTGTTTTGCTTTAAGATATGGTCTCATGATATAGCCTAGGATGCCTTTAACCCAAGATATTCCCTCAGCCTCCAGAACATGTCAAAGATCACTCTTGAGTTCACATTTATCTGTTAATACTTTCAGATGCCAGCTTACCTTACTTTAGTATTGCTATCTTTTCTCTCATTATGGACTTGATGGACTATACCATACTATCCTTTACTTTAATTAAGGTCCAGTAAGCCATATTGATTTCACATATCTAGGTTTCAATGACATAACCACATGAAGCAGTCATGTCTACTCTCAATACATCCATATTCTAAGGGTTCTATACAGGCTCTTTCCTATGGCTTTGTTGGGAAAGCTGAGTTTATTTGGAGTTATAACTGTAGGCTGGAGAGCCTTTTCTAGAAGTGTCCATGCACTGTGTATTATTGATTACTAACACTTTCTATCACACTCTTCACTTACAATACACATTAATGCTTTCAGTCTTTTGACAGTATGATTTCATTCTAGAAATGTCTTCATTTATCCATAGGCTATTCTTCATTTCTTTTTCCAGCTAGTCTTGAGATAGCTGGGGAAAGCAATTGATTCATTATTTGACAAATATCTATGTGTTTATATCATATGCCAGGAATCCTTCCACACTGTGGAGATATGCAACAAACTAAAATACACTTGGAAGAATAGACAAGAAACAAGATAAACCAATAGACCATATGAATTACTTCATGGCAGAGCCAAGAGGAAAAGCAAGCAAGAAAGGCCGAGCACTTGGAGGTGGGGGTAGCTGTATTCTCAAATGCAATGGCAGGCTTAACAAAGTGTGCCAAAGAAGATATCAGACAGACACAGACTTGGAGGTACTAATTAAATTAAGGGCATCATCCTGGTCACACTGATTCAAGATAGGAACTGAAGAACAGCTGGGGAACAACTACATCAATAGCAAAAAAGGATGGTAGCTTAGATGAATGGGGATGACTGAGGTGTCACATTCTAGAAAGAGTCCAAAGAAAGAGAGCAAAGAACTCACTGACAAAATAGGTATGTGTTTAAAGAAGGAGGTCCCCCCCTCTCTCTCTCTCTCTTTCTGTCATGTTTTGGGAGTATGCACCTGGAAAGATGATCTTATCAATGAAGAAAAGGAATTTTGGCATGAATAAAAATGTAGTTTGATTGTTCAGGTTCAGTTTATCTGGTATTCTAGAAATGAGACTGGGAAATCCTAGAAGTTGTCTACATTTGGAGTTCACAGAAATGTCTGCAGTAGGTGTGCCCTGGGGGGAGAAATGTGGAGGGAATAAGACAACATTTTAATCCTTTATAGGCTGGAGAAGACATGAGGAACAAGAAAAATAAGATTGAAACAAACACCCAGCAACCAGTGAGTGAGGAGAGAATAAATGAAAAATCATGGTCTGGAAGTCAAGAGAAGTCAGTTCTTCAGGAGAGTCACCAGGCACTTTGGCTTTTCCTGGTAGACCAGCACTGTGAGCTCTGAAGAGCAACATGTTTTTTTTTTTTTTTTTTTTTTTTTTTTTTTTTTTTTTTTATGTGGAGAGATGGCTGATGACCATGATATCTTCAGAAACTTGTTATCAAAGATAGAGTGGCCAACTGATAACAATCCTGCTTAGCTAGCTGTTAGCAGTACACACATTGATGGAACTG
This sequence comes from Cricetulus griseus, assembly GCF_003668045.3. Lineage (NCBI taxonomy): Eukaryota > Metazoa > Chordata > Mammalia > Rodentia > Cricetidae > Cricetulus > Cricetulus griseus. The sequence goes on from NW_023276807.1 coordinate 6,358,371, forward strand.
ACAGAAGACCTGCACACCATATACCATGTTCCGGGCACAGAGATCACATTTTCTGGCTTCCTGAGAGTGGCTGTGTTCCAGTTCATGGAATGTGGATAGAAATCCTATAGTTTATTGCTGGGTCTAGACTGAAAATAAACAAAACAAAACAAAACAAAACTTCCACTTAAGTATCCAGCTATTTTTCTTTTCTTGACTTTGAAATAACTGCAGTCAATCAGTGGCCTCCCAAATTCTGAGCTATTTATTTTAAGGAAGACACAGAGAGTTCTTCCTCCAACTTTTCTTCTTTTTTATGTTAAGCATATGATAAGGAATGTATTTTGCAGCTAATAATTTACCATGACAAGTCAATTTTGAGTTGAACTGTCTCAATATGAGGGCATCATAAGACATTTGCAAGTGATGAGATCTTCTCATCTATCTAGCATTTGGGCAATATTTCAATATTACAATATAATTCCTCAAATTTACCTTAAGTGACTAACGAGTTAAGAAATGTAGAAATCTATAATTGCTGGTCTTTGAGATATTCTTAATGTGTGATAGTTTTTTATCAATGTGGGTTAAGTTTCCTAAAGAAAACACCCGCATGTGCCTTCATCATCTGTCTTCTGAAGCCTATACTTTTTAGGTAACATTCATGGCTTCACCATCTATGCTTAGGAATTTAGTTTATTATTTTGCATTTCAAAATGCTGTCAACCCCCCGAAAACTATTAAAAATTGTTAGTAATATCACAAAATGATGAGCACCTATCTTCTTAAATCAAGTTATAAACTATGAATCCAGCAGGCAAAAGAAATAACTTTTATTCCTTTTATAACCCTTCATAAACCTTTGTTAAGATTTTCATTGATTTAAATTACTATAATAACCCGATACTTCAGGTAGTCTGACTTTGAAAGGAAGCATTTTACATAATATACATCAATTACTTGAAAAGACAGTTCTGTGTGAAGATCAGAGACAATCTGGAACTTTCAAATGCAGATTTTACAATGTCCATCTCAACCTGGAGAAGCCGCATGGAAGATTTCAGCAGGAAATGGCCACATAATAATGAAAGGCTTCATTTTTAAGGAACGTCTTTATATCTGCAATTGTGATTGTCACTTCATGTATACCATACTTCTGTAATTTTAAGATGCCATGAATTGAAATATACAACTTATTTTTTTCCTGATGGAAGAAAGAAACATTATTCCCTTTATTGGAAACCTCAATTTTCAAGAAGCTTCCTGATATTTCAAACATTTCTAAGTGGGGGAGAAAATTGGCAATCATCTTGAGTTCCAAGTAGAGTGTGTACAAGTGTGTACAAAAGTCTGAGTTTCAGGCATTCCCCACCAGGGTCACACACCTTGAGAGGGGCTGAGCTGAGAGAACTGGTAACTGGGCTCTTTCTGAATCATTTATTGTGTTTTCTCCTTGGCTTTTCTTCTTCAAATCTTAAATCCTGCCTGGTGAATTTAAATCTGACAATACCCCCAAATATAGATGAGTCCAGTGAGTGAATTAAAAAAAAAAGAAATTTAAAAAACCCCTGTAATTTACTCCATTGATAATTTTCTGAATTTCTCTACCCAATTCATGCATGTAGGGTTTTGAGCCAAGCATTTAAAGCTTGGGTGCATCTGAAGATAATGTTAACACTTTGTCAAGCATTTGAGTCCCTTCCAGCATATTGTAGTGTTATCCTCTGTCCACAAACATCCCTTCATTATTGCCTAATTACATGCAAATTTCTAAAATGAATGAGTTTTAAGGACTTGTCAATCTGTCATCCTAGGAACCACTGAAACATTTTGACTGCTAGATAAATAATCAGCAATAATCACACTATGCAAATTTGATATTTTCTGTACAATTATCTGAAACCGTAAATAACTGGACACAAAGACATTTGGCATTCTCTCCATGAGACTTGACCTACAGGGCTTTTTCTCTTTTTCTCTTCTAACAAATATGCAAGTAGCAAATTTGCTTTTTCAGTTTTTTCCCCCTAATTCTAACTGTGCAAATGGACCCAGTGGAAAATTATGAGTGAGTGAATGCAAAGGGAATTTCATTTATTTTATCTAGAGCCTATTTCCCCTCAGCAAATAGATTTTGTTTCCCCTGTACTCTTGATTTTTGTAATAATTTTTTTACCTCCTCTATCTTGTGCCCCACCCCCATACATACAGAGAATAAAGGGGTGGTAGGAATTTGGTGTAAGTTCTTTTGTTCAAACTTCTTTTTTTTGTGCCACATCTTGTTGAAATCCTTCTTTATAATTAATTTCTAGAGTGTACAGAACAAATCAGGTACCTGAGAGCATCCAGTATTGAAAGGCCAGTTATCAGTTCTGTTGGGAAATGTACCCTATTCCAATGAATTCACCCAGACTTATAATACTGACTCCCATGCATTGTTGTGGTCCTGGTTCGAATATCATCTTGTCTGCTTGTTTTTGTGAGAGGAAGTTAAGGACTTTTAACTACAATGCAGTCTTTAGTAAGGTATTGATTTAAAAAGACACTGACACTTTGTTCTAAAATGTCAATGTGTATAACTCAGGCATCCCACACACCCCTTGCCACCCATGCCCAGAATTTAATGGCCAACAGAAGTGAGAACAATTACTTACTAAATGTTTTGACTGCTTGTAGTAAGGGGATCTGTTGAGGCTTTACCTGGTAGCAGCAACAAAAAGATCTGAGGGAACTTCATTTCAATGACATGATAATGGCTGGCTGTACTGTTGAAGGAAGCAAATCCAACACTGATTTTTTTTTTATATGAAACTGGGAAGAATCATCTGGTGCCAATACTTGGTTTTATAAATTTCAAGATATTTTAGGCTGATGAAGTATATTGATTTTACTTAGAAGGACATTGGAAGATTGCCACCCTTGAACCTGAAACAGAAAGGTTCACAAAATGAGTTCTCTGTGCCTCAGCCCTCATTTTCTTCTGTGGGTGACGCCACCCATCAATAGAAAGGTAGCCAGACTCATTGATACTACTATTATTTCTAAGCCTCCAATCACCATGAATGCAGGCATTACAACTTGCTTTCTACAAATGCAAGACAGACACTGAAGTAACTTTTAATGCTAACAGCAGATCAGGGAAAAGGCAGAAATCACAACAGTCTTGGTTCCACTACACCCCATATCAACACATTCAAGCAACAAGGGCCTCACTCAAGTTCCCTTAAATTACAGTAATCCAAGCCAGTTCAGTGAAGCCTTCTTCCTTGAAGGCTCTTTTGAGAAACATTTGTTTTATGATACTTTAGAAAATATTTTAGTTATTCGCATGTGTGTCTGTGTACATGAAGCAGGTGCCCACAGAGTCTGGAAGAGGTCGTCAGAGCTCCAGGAACTGGAGTTACAGGTATGTGTGAGCCACTCACTATGCAAACATGGATAATCTAATAGTGTAGCACACGTTCTTGACCACCACACTGTCTCTCCAGCCTCTACCTTTTGGAAGTCTGATAGCCTGTCCAGAGTAGGCATGTTGCAATGTGCATTTGCAAACCACTGCAGGACAATATTACCAACTGATATACTTTGCAAGCTATCTTCATTAATATGAAAAACTCTGTTTAGGAGGAGGCAGAAAATGGTTGCAGATGCCATTTAGTTCTGCAAGGAAGGCTTAGGGGACAGTGAAGGTTCTCCCGGAAGTGAAATTGTGATTGCATCTTGTGATTACACATTTACAATAACAAAGATGTATATAAGTATTATTCCTTACAAAATGCATATTTCATAACAATAGTAAACTAGGGAGAATTAGTGTTTAATATTTTAGCCTAACAGAAATTTAGAGCACCTATTTGTCTGTTTGTGTAATTTATGTGTGGGAACAGGAATTGGCTACAGGTATTTTATTATGCAGTTTTCTTCCCAGTATTGACACTCTAAGTGACCAAATACATATAGTAATAACTAACTGTGTCTTAAGAGGGAGGGAGGGAGGGGGGAGGGAGGAAGAGAGGGGACTTTATATAGATTCTGGGTATGAATTAAAAATTAATAAAGGTTGGTGAAAGAGTACATTGGCTAAACGACACTCTACAGTGTGTGAAGCCCTGAGTTCCATCCCCAGTATTGGAAAACAAATGAAAAAAACAACAACATGGGGGTATAGGTATATATGGGGGGGAACACTTGCCTAGTGCATGTGAAATTTTAGGTTCTCAATCCCAGCATGCCCAAAACCTTAAATGATTCAGAATAAAATTTAATATGTCAATAATCTTATATCTAGGGTTGTACTGATTTACACACACACACACACACACACACACACACACACACACACACACACACACGCTCCTCACTGTGATATTTTATTATCTCTAGGAAAACAAATTGATGTGAAGGGTTACAACTACAAACAATGCTTTAGAAAGTGCTAAGATATGGCTAAAATGCTAGGGATGTTCAGATAGGGGGTGGTTTAAGAAAAAAAATGAAAATTCCCCTTGGAAAAAACAATAACTTACTTTTGCTTAGTATATTTGGTAATTTTCATTTTGCTTACTATACTGAGTGATAGTCTTCTTGGTGCTTGATAGACCAGAGGGCTGGCTGCACTGTTTTGGGAAAGGTCTGTTGTTTTGCCTCTGCTTCTCTTCTTGAGTCTGTGTTCACCACCACGAATGCTGCAGTTCAGAGTGTGCCTTCTGGTTTCATGGTTATTGTGTCGGATCTGCTGGTAGGCATACTTAAAAAGCAGGCTCAAGAGAATACAGAGGGCTAAGCCTAGGTTTCACTCCCTCCTTGAGAGCTGTTTGTTGACAGAATGCCCCTGAGAGGAGGCTACAGAGTATGAGCTGAAGCTCCCTGGCCTGTAGGCTTGGGGAATTGCTAGTAGCCTCATCTTCATTAATAATGTGATTTAGAACAAAACCTCACCCATTCACAACACCAATAGAAATACAAAGGTAGATTTTTTTTTCTTTTCGTTATTTATATCGTTGTCCTGTATTGAGTACACTGTAGCTTGCTACGGTTAAATATAACATATTTGTTACCAAATATGCGAGAGTCTCAGGTTAAGAATATCTAAATTCTTGATGAGTTTCAGAGTTTATTTCTCAGCATTCACATCAGGCAACTAACAACCTCCTACAATTTCAGCTCATGGGGATTTGATACTTCAGGCTTCTGAGTGCACAGCAGTGACTTGCTGTGGACAGCCACACACATACAGCCAAAAAGAATTAAAAAAAAATTCTTAAAAAAATAAATAGCCATGGATTGTAAGGTATGTAATTAATAATAGTTATATTTTTCTTTGCAAATCATCAGGAATGTTCATTTGCCCTGATAAATAAAATATACAGGCAGGGTAGTGTGGAGAGGCCCTTAAGAATGGCTGCCAGAACACATTGCATTCCCCATCACATGGAGTACTGCAACCTCCAGAGGGCTCACCCATGCTCTGTCCATGTCTCCTCTCCTTAGTGAAGGTGTATGATTATATTGAATTTGTCGTAATTATCTTCTTCTAACTGTGTTTTGTTGATATATAGAGGGAGTTAATGACTCAACTCAAAGCACATTACAGATCTCCATAGCACCTTTGTTCTATAATATCCGAGGTTACACTTAGCCATCTGTTCTACCAAACTGGCCTTGAATCTTGATGGATAGCTTCTTATTTAACTAAGAGATGATACCTTCAACTAACACTATAACCCACATAAAGGTTTATGATTACCAAATGAGAAAGCACTTACTGAGCTACCAGGAAGTTTAAGAATGTCTGGCCTTAGTGACAGCATTTAAGAGGGATATTGGCACAATCAGTGTAAATCCTGAGATCAATGACCAGAAAAATTGATATCTGCAGTGAGAAACGTTTAGTAAACACAGATATTTTCCAATATCTAGAACATTACCATGGCAGAGTGCTTCACTGGTGGTACAGATCTATGAGCAGTTGGACAAATTTCTTAAAGCATTGATTGCACTTCACTGTAAGATTTCAGATTACAGTTGGGCAGTGGTGGTTTACACCTTAAATCCCAGCACTCTGGAGACAGAGAGAGGCAGGTGGATCTCTGTGAGTTCTGGAACAGGATGGTCTACAGAGCTAGTTCCAGGATAGCTAGGGCTGTTACACAGAGAAGCCCTGTCTTGAAAAACAAAAACAAACAAACAAAAAAAGATTTCAGATTACAAGCTATTACAGCTATTCATAAAAAGAATTCATTTATGGAAGCAAGAGTCCTGGAGTCATTTTGAAATATGGATTTAAAGCTTTCTTGGGGTTGCTGTCTATATATTGAGGAGTCTCAGGGCATTTCTAAATGTGAAACCTAATCTGTTAACAGGGAACTAATACCTTTCTGTGCCTTGTGTATTAAATTAGCATATGCAAATCATTTAGAAGAATAATGTCTGAAGAGAAATATACTTAAAATCCAGTGGATTTCTGTTCTAGTTTGCTTGCAGTTGCTGAAAAACACTCTGGTTAAAAGCCATTGGAGGAGGAAATGATTTAGTTCATTTTATAGGTCTATGTCCCAGAGACTGGGAAATAGAACAATTCTAAAGGTGGGGCTTCATCCCTACACTCAGTTACTAAATCCAGCTTCAACATGTCATCATTGACCCTTTTGTACACTGCAGACACAAGCAGTTGGTTTTCCTATGCATGCCTCAGGAGAGTACTACTCAAAATTCACCAAGTACCAGAAGCATTATGGTGCTTTCTTCAATCCCCATATCAGATTCACATCCTAGAGTCTAATTAAGCAGAATCTCTAAGGGAGAGTTTAACAAATGCCCCTAGGTGATTTCAGTGCCCATTCAAAGTTACAAATTAGGTCCTTGAAGCTGACTGTACATCAGGCCTTGTTCCAGGTACTGGGCAGGAAGCCATGAGGCTCTCTGCTTAAAGAGCCATCATTTCATTCAAATATCCAACGCCTGGAATGCACTACAGGTGTTGATCATTACCACCCACCATAGTCAACCTGCAGGGATCCTCTGCCATTTGAGAAACTGGGAGGCTCAAAGTGAGCAGACATGTAGTAGGAGGGTTTACCACTCAAGTGTGAACTAAAGGATGTCTTCCAAGCAAAGAGTATTTGAATGCATTTGACCTGTGATACCTACAACAGAATTTATTTGCATATGCAGCATGGAGGATCCATCCAGGCAGCTGGATAGGCAGTCATTTGAGTGATGCTGGAACATTTCTGTTGACTCTATCTTCTCTCCTCTAAAGTGTCAAGTTGATCATTATTCACCATCCGTCATTTCTTGGTCACATTAACAGAGTCTGATGTCATATTGCAAAAATTATGCATCATTTTGTTTGAAGGAAGTGTTGAATGTAAGACAAGGAATGTAAGGGATCTTTATAAATTTAAAGTGCCACAGACATGCAAGTCACTGTTTTTGCACACTATTAGTTGGGGGTACTCACAATGGCCATGACTAAATCATGGAATATTAATTGGGAGACTTTGGGAAGTGGGAGGGAGAGATTTGAAGCCCTTTTGGAGACTGCATGTCTTAATTGTCCCTCATCCGAAAGACACTTTAAAAAATACTTATTTTTTATAGGTATGTGTGCTTTGTCTGCACGTTTTTATGTGCACCACCTGTGTGCCTGATGCCTGCAGAGGCTTCAAAAGGCTGTCCATTCCCATAAAACTGGAGTTCCAGATGGTTGTGAGCTACCATGTGGGTGCTGGGAACCAAACTCCTGTCCTCTGCAAGTGCAGCCAGTGCTTTTAATGTTGGGGGAGTTGGGAGAAGTGCTTCTTGGATTCAAATATCTGAGAGTTCCTCTCTGTCATGATATTTATGTCCTCAGTCTAAATTTCCACTAAGAACCATGTTCATATGTTTTATCAGATGAGGAGATTTCTGGGATTTGTTCACACATGATCAAGGAGTATTAGTGAAATCTGACAATATGCATTCTAACAAGCTCTCAGCTGTATCTAAGGCAGGGAGATATCTGAGGGCTATTGACTTAAGGGGTATTGTTGATATCTAGATTTTTTTTAAAGATTTAGATTGTTTTCAATACTTCATAGAAGAATTATGATACAAAACATTTAAGATACTCTAAATGATATATGTCTATGAATATGATACTCAACTGGGTCCTGTCTTTATTAGACCAGCATATTTGTGCTTAGTTTAGCAACTGTCTCATTATCTAAAGTGAATAGTTCATCATTGTCAGAGGTGTAGAAAGAGTCCTACTCAGGGAAGTATAATAATTACAGGTCTCAGATACCTTGGTGAATATGTGCACCACATTTGCATCAAGTAAAGCAACAGGTAGGAAAGTCATTGGTGTACCTGAAGAAAGCCATTGTTATACCAGGGGAGTAGGCAAAGAAGGAAGAGCAAGCATTGACTTTCCATCGTGAAGTGTATTTGCGACTTTTTTTCTTCCAGAATGGGCTTCTTCAGTGGCTTTGATACTAACAGAAAATTTACCATCACAGTGAAGAGAGATTATTTTGAACAAAATGCTCATGCATTAACAGTTAAGGTGACCTAGTACTGTTGTTGGGATCTAAGTATGAATCATCCCAACCCTCAGGGATCTAGAACACTAGCACCAATGTTTTTTCTGTCTGTGGAAATTTTGGAGCTCCATGCATGGTATCTCATCCCATTCCATTAGAAGTCAGCCCAAATCTCAAGGCAGTTGGGGACTTATTTGAAGTTGTGTGGCTCTCAGAAGACACACAGCCCTATCTGGAACTGGTATGCCATAGCTCAGCTTTTTCAGTTAGTCTCTGGACTTCCTCATAACACTGTACCCGAGTTCCAAGGGATTCAGGTCATGTTATATTACTTTCCTGAAGTCATGTTATATTACTCTGTTGTATTGCGTTAATTAAAAATGAGTCATTATGCTTGACCATATTCAAAAAGAGATAACTCTGGCTTTGCTTTTTGATGGAAGAATTGTCAAAAAATTCAAGGGCATGTTTCCAGACTATGATACACCCCCCCCATAAGACTGGGTTTCTCTGTGTAACCTTGGCTGTCCTGGAACTCATTTGGTAGACCAGGATGGCCTTGAACCTGGAGATCTTCCTGCTTCTGCCTCACAAGTGCTGGGATGAAACACATGTAACACCACTGTGTAACGGAGGGTTGTATTCTTGAAGTAGTTTTGTCACACAGTCTCTGGGGAAATGAACTTAGCAGATTTAAAAAAATTGTCTATGATAAAATGATTCATGCCTATAAAAGATAGGCTGAGCATTTAAATCTATGTCCTGTTTGAGATCAATGAGCTTGTGTCTATTTTCTCAGAGAAGCCAACAGATTCATGTGGAAACTCACTTTTTGTATTGCCATGGAGCCATCAGTTTTATGTGCATTTTTATATGGCCCATGGCCTCCATGCCTCTCTGACAGCATTTTGCTTTTTTTTTTTTAATCCAAAAGAATATTTTCCTTTCTCTGAGGCTTGTGAGAGAGACATGGTTATTTCAAGGACACAAAATTGTTGTTTTAAGAAGCTAGACTGGTTTTTCTCAGAATTTAGAAGCAGAAATATGAAAGTCATTTCCTGGGTCCTAAAACAGCCTCAGAAGTCATTGAGGTCATGTTTGTACTTTGTTTTGTAATCCTGGATTTTGTTTGACATTGACTAAATGTTAGAATTTCACAAAATGCATATATATATATATATATATATATTCACCTAGGAACATTAAAATTCACCATGTCAAATCTCTCTGTTGAGATATGGTAGGGCATTAAATTAATAAATTAAGTGGCTAAATCAACCTACAAATCAAAGCACCTAAGTGTTCCTGAGAAGGGAGAACAGGTCTCATATTTGAAGCTCCTAGAGAAGAAAGGAAGCAAGATTTAGCTAAAATACTTCTTCAAAAATATACCCGAGTGTCTCCTGAGTTCTGTTCTGACTGTGTTTTGGATCTAATTCTCATTTCTGGGTAGGTGGGTGTGGGTTAGTGAACTACAAAGGGAAACGGTGCGACTTAGATGCCACAAAGTCACTGGCGATTTTCGGCTTCACCCCTCCTCAGATCCTTAAAAGTTCTTCAACATAGTGTGAATGGTGCACACCATCCTAGAGAAGGGACAACACAAGTCAGTCAACTGTGAGCATCCAGTGAAATGATATTTGAACCATGGAGCCAGCCTTGATCATTCAGGCTATCAGTGCTTCTTACAGGGCTTCAATCTCTGTATCTCTGTTTTGAAAAGCTATCTGTTAAACCAATTGCATGTAAATTACATTCTTACTCATAGTTGAAGAAAGTTATCATTTATCATCTTTTACCTGACTGCAGGCTTGCTTTTTTTTTTGCTAGTATTCCATTTGAAATCTTATTCTAACTCTCTGCTTATTACCACTAAGTCATATTCTAAAGGATAATGGTTTCTATTACCCAATTCACATAGGAAAGCAAGTTCTGCTTTCACGTAATTCTTTGACGTTGGATTTATAATTTAATACAACAGCAAGGATCAATATATCAATACATGTAAAGTGGCCACAATACCAGAACTCCTACTCCTCTGGCCACTTCATCATTTTTCCCTGTAAAGGAATGACTTTCTAAGTTATTAGAGAATGGTGCGCGCCTGCGTGCATGCACGTGTGTGTGTGTGTGTGTGTGTGTGTGTGTGTGTGTGTGTGTGTGAATGTACTGAGGGACATGTTTCTCTCAGTAGAAGATACAAAGAGGGATTTGCTGATTGTCCCCATTCTATGGGAGACTCTTCTTTGATAATGCTGTTTCAAGCACCACTTTTGTTTCAATTCAATTAGATGCTGTCCCTTTCCACGTTGTCTCCTTTAATGAGAACTTGAGTCATGTATTTTTACATTAAAAAAAATGTTGCAAATGTCAGAACCTCATTAGAGCCCTTAAGTACATCTTTTAAATGCTCCTTCCATAGGGATCACATCACTGTTTCCCATCCTGAAACCTGGGCAGCCTTGTGATGGAGTTTCAGAGCTCTGAGTCATCAAGAAGAAAGGTATTCTTAATTGTTCTCAGCTAAGCTGCTGTTAGACATTATATGGCCCAGATTGGGTCACTGTGACTCCTAAGTTGCTGCCTTTTCCTATCTTTCCAAGTACTGATTGTATTTTTGCTAGGGGTTAGAGGGTGACATAAGGGAACAAAGCATCATTTTCTTCTCTAACTTACTCTCCTCTCCCATCTGGCCTACCTCTTTATTTTCTGTTTCAGCTCTCAAATTCCCTAGAGTTTGGCGTTGAGCCATTTGCCCCAAAACTTCAAGTTCATGCTGCCACTATTTTCTGAGTGCCATTAGTTTTTTGTGCTTATGCATTTAAGGTCATCCTCTTTTGTTCTCATAGATCATTCTGGAAAAACAGAAGATCTTGAGTTGTGCTGACATTAGCATTCATGTACAGGAGAATCTGCTGGGTAATGATGCAATTTCCAGGACATCTCTAGAATGCACAGTTTCCTCTTTGAATTGGTCAGTGTTCTGGTTTGCTTAATTACTGCACATTCATACAGGTGGCTTCACTGGACACACAGAAAGGCACTAGGAGGTCTCTTCTATTGTTTAAGTTTACAATGGAAATGATCCACATGGCAGAGAAATTCTGTTCCAGTTGCACAATTTAAAATGCCCTTTGAATCAAGTGGCTATCAGGTTGATAACACACTATTTTCTTTTATCTAATGTCGCCCAATTTCCAAATTTTATTAAAATTAACACAGCCAACATTTAGATTCTTTGGAATACTTCCACATCTGTAAATCAATCCTGTTATTATGTAGCTCTATATTACACTCCATGTAGTGTGAAGGGATCTAGGTCTAAAGCAATGATTATATAATCCTGCTTCTTAGCTAAATACTAAAGACAAGAGCTGTTGTGTGAAGGGGCAAAGTATTTGAGAACAGTTCTATTTGTTTCAAGAGGAGCAAGCTGTGTACCAGCTTCTCATCAATGATGGACTCTCCCAGATGAGAGGACCAAAGGCACTGTGCTACAGGAAATGTCCAGTTACTCAAAGGCACTGAGTTCTGAAATGAATTCAGTTCAACATCTAGCCTAAATTTCTCTTCTTTAGCACTCTGTGAAGATTTATATAGATCTTCCCTGTTATAGACTCCTTTCCTTTCAGGACAGTTATTCAACCACCTCCCTTCCCCCAGCAACCATCTGTTCTCCAGGACACATTGTCCCAACACATTTCATCTTTTATGTTTCCCACATTTGCACTCACATTTTCCCTTTTTTTGTAGCCTTAAATAAATTATGTTTTCATCCCCAAATCTGTAGGCCCGTCTATGAGAAATAGCGCAGGTAGAGCAGGTGCTCTGAGCTGCCATAGGCAGCTGACAATTGGTGTGGAGGTTTCCACTATCAAATTAAAAGTGAAATCATCAGTATGTTATTAGGAAAAACCAGAGATGACTCTGATGTCACACAAATACTCTAGTATTTGTGATATTAATTATACTCAGTCAGATCTTCCAAACACTTTTTGGAAACATTGGATACTATACATCCTACAAATGCTATTTCTTGCCACATAAATTTTACAAATTTTTTATTTTAAGTGCATGTGAGGCACCCAAAAGTTGAATGCTCTGTCAAATGATGCCACTTTGCTAAGTTGGGAGCATAGAGTTTCACTATCCATTTCCTGAGAATATTGCTCTGGTGGGTGAGCAGACTTGTTGGTGGGATGAGAAAGAATTGGAATCTGAGGTCAAGCTAATATCTCAGTGGCACCTCCGGGTGGAACCTGGAAGAATGTCTTCAGACAGGGCTCAAACTCAGAGTGAGCTCCATATTGGGCATTCTACATTTGGGCATTAGCAGTTCATACATGGAAATTGAAACTCTGAACCTGGATGAGACAGTTCAGGGGCAAAATGGACTCAGGGAAACTAGGGGCAGAGGTGAGGCCCATTGCCAATAGTGAAGTGAGTTTTATGTCAGGAATGGTGGTGTCAAAAATGCATAGAATCTCACAGGATTAACTGAGCAATTTTTAATTAGACTGCAATGAAAACAGACCCAAAAGAAGCTGTTTCATCCCATTTCGAATCCCCTGTAGCTTACATAGTTTTTGTTGGCTATTTTTTTAAAATACTCATTGGAACACTAAAATCTAGGATATCAACAAATATGGGTTAAATAAATAAGGGAATGGAGAAAGGGTTTCCAATATGAAGTCTCCATAATTTCATTTTGATTAGAGATCAATAGCCTGATAATTAAAGCAAATGAGTGGTTATGAAGTGCTACAGTGTTGGGCCAGAGATGCACCAAACACTTTCAACACAATTCACTGCGAGAAGCATTCATTTGGTCTTCCCAGTAGAAAATGTATTTAAGTAGCTAATAATTAAGAGCCATTAAGCAACAGAACTTGGATTTAAGCATAGTAAGTCTGGCCCTATGGCACATAACCACCACTTACTAATAAATGCTGTTACTGGGATTGCATTTTAGCTACAAGGATGATGCTGAGGTTTGGATCAACAAGAGAAAACTTCCACGAAAAGTGTATTGATCCCTCCATGTGCACTCTAAAGATAACCTCTAATGTTTAGTTAATATTTGTTTCAGATGGTACAGTCAGATGTTTATGCTTAAATTCAGACTTCCAAACAGCTCAATAAAAGTAATGAAGCTGGGTGGTGGCAGTGCACACCTTTAATTTCAGCACTCAGGTGGAACTCTGTGAGTTCGAGGCCAGCCTGGTCTATGAAGTGAGTTCCAGGATAGCCAGGGCTGTTACACAGAGAAACCCTGACTCAAAAAAATTTTTTTTTTTAAAAGTAATTAAAACAGGGTGCTGGAGAGATGGTTCAGTGTTTAGGAGATCTCGCTATTTATTCTTCCAGAGGACCTGGGTTCAATTCCCAGCATCAGTATCAACAGGCTATAACTTCATGTAGTTCCATCCCTAGAGGTTTCCAATGCCCTCTTTTCAGCCCCAAGGGCATGTGTACTGTGTGGCATATAATCACAGGTATGTGTCCACATCTGAATGAAAACAAAGCAGATCTTTAAAAACATGAAATTAAAATTATTTGGTACTTTCTGTGTAATTCCCGCCCTAAATGTGTGTGTGTGTGTGTGTGTGTGTGTGTGTGTGTGTGTGTGTGTGTGTGTGTGTGTGTGTGTGTGTGTGTAACCTTAGGGGCATATACATGACTATTTCCATTTTTCAGATAGGAAACTAAGATGACGAATGCCAAATCACCCACCTGGGCAGTGTGGTAAATCAATGACCAGCAATCAAGGAGATGATTGCCAGGGGCCCCAGAAGATTCAGGTCAACAGGATCAAAATCATATTCATGTTGGATAGTTTGGGATCTTCTTGAAGTGACTTAGATCAGACCATGTATATAACTTCCTACTAATTAATATGTTATGTAAAGGTACATGGCTGTATTTAACATTTGTTCAAGGTAGATGAAATGTTTTTCATTTGAAAGATATCTAAGTTTAAAAAGGAAATAAAGACTATGATATTCGTTTCAGTATAAAACCACAGAACTTAATATAGGCAAATTTGTTAAATCTCTGTCTGGTGTTGAATAGATCTGTATTGGGCAGTTATGTTGCTTTAGATGGGTTGCTTTCTCATCTGTGGCTTGAATGGTTGTCTTAACATGAGGTTGTCAGATTTCTCACAATTGTACATTTGTCATGAAACATGTATGGATATTGGGCACATAATGTATGTCATATGCAACCAAGGAATTATGCATCAAACTTATTTTAATTGAGCAGCAGCATCTATCTAAGGCTGTTTGCTGTTTCAATAGTACAGCTGTAGACTATTTAGAGGCATACAATATTGTCATAATTATCTTCCACAATTATAAATACCACAGATATTAGGAAAATAGGCACTCCCTAAACAACTGTGACATATCTAAATTGTATAATCCTATGAACATGGAATCTCAGGTGATATTCAGTGAAGCTGAGGCTCGTCTGTTTCACCAATTGGATCTTAAAGGGACAGATGAACAATGTCTACACATATAAGTGACCCATGTGTGTAAATAAAGAGTAATCTTCCACATTACAAGCAGGACAATAAAAACCATTTGTTCTTAATAGAAAAGAAAATAGTTCTGAGAGGAACAGCTCATCCTGGCAGAAACTTGAGATTCATTAAATGAATGCTACAGGTGAAATGAGGGCATGCACAAGGGACTACTGCACATTTAAAAAAATGGGGTAAGTTCAAGCCTATCCCTAAAAGCCAAGGAAAGTCCATGCTCTATTCAGTACATTGATTCCAGTTATCAGTTGAGGCAGGGTGGTTTCTCCAGAAGGGTAGGGATTACCAAGCGGAGCAATCCTCAGAGGCTGCCTCTGCTGCCAGCACATCTGCAGTTTGGCATTTCTTGTACAAGCTCATCTTTGTGTGTAATATATTGTAACAGCCTTTGGGGAATGTAAATATTATTTTGCCACATTGAATTACAGATGCACCATATATAAGTGTAGATTTTAAAAGATCTACTCCACTAAAATATTGCCACTTAGAGTGCTGAGTTTTACTCCACAAGAAATGCTTACGAAAGCCATTTGTATTAGTAATCAGCCATTCTTCTATTTGCTTCATTGATTGTAAAATTACAGCCAAAAATCAAGGAGTGGGCCTTCTTATTAGTTGCTATTTTAGCAGTAATCCTAAGGTAGACTTTTTCTTTGCCTCAAAACCATGATTTCCTCATAGTCTTTGAAAATATGTCATGCAAATAGTACAGTTTTATTATTCAATGTTAGTTCCTGCCTTCTTCATAAAAATAGAAACAACAACAAAAAACAATAGAAATACTTAAACTTCTGTGATGCCATGGTGGATAAATATAAATAATGTATTTTTTTGTTCCACAGACACACCAGGCACTGAAAGTTTACACTAATTACCTGTAGTTCCGTTAATGTTATGAGCTGCCCTTCATCTCTCCTACCCAGACACACTACTCAGTTTCCTCAGCAGATATAGTCAACAGCTTCTGTTCACACCTGACATCAATTTCCTTTGATGTTCACAGCCTAAATGAGAACGCTACAGCAAGCTGCATTTGCCAAGTATCCAGGATGCCTTTAAAATGATGGCAGGTATTTTCCTCATTAAAGCAGCCATAACAGATAGTTAGATATGATGCTGTCCCTCACCTTCCTACTAATTAATGACTATGATTGCAACCCAAATAAGATCAGGCAATTAAATGTGATAACATTTCAGAAGCAAAGAAAATATACAACAATCACGAAATAGCTCTTTACCGATAAATAAAGTTGATCTTTGGAAAATTACCATATAAATGTACTATTCTATCAAAAAAATCACGCAAATGAAGGAATGTAATAATTTTACTTTTAATTGAAACATGAGTTACATATCCCATTAAATTAAAATGTTATGAGTTGCCTTATAAGAAGCTATTGTAAACAAGCTATGCCGTCTTCTGCACGGGGTAGAGCAGTTCGAGCTCCACTCGCTGGAGCGTGTCCGGGAAAGCACTTTGGGGAATGTGTTCAGCTCATCTTAGCAAAATATCTATGTATCATTTCAGCAGCAGATCTGTGACCAAGTTCAGACAGAAAGGAAAGACTATGGAGGAAAAGAATGGTAAAAGTATTTATTGACCCTACCATAGTTCACAAATATTTTGCCCTAAATATTTAAGAGCTTCTGGTGGGCAAGAGATAGCTCTGTGTCTAAGAGCACTGGCTGCTCTTCCAGAGGACTCAGGTTCAATTCCTGTCATCCAGAGGCTCACAACCATCTGTAGCTCCAACTCCAATGGATCCAGCACCTTCTTCTGTCGTCAGTGGGTAGTGCATGCTTGTGGTGCACAGAAATACATGCAAACAAAACACCCAGACACATGAAAAAAATCAAGTTTAAAAATTTTAGGAAGAAAAAAATAGATATTCTGGAAAAGCTAGAACTTCCAGAAGCAAAATTGAGCATATTCTTAGGGAAACAAGCACTCAAAAAAGAAAGAAAGAAAGAAAGAAAGAAAGAAAGAAAGAAAGAAAGAAAAGAGCCACACAGTGTTGCTGTATTTCTAATAATTTAAATCTAGATGCAATATGCAAAAATAGAAACCCAATAAATAAAAAACAAAACTAAACATATGTGCATCACATGACTGCAGTCTTCCTGTTAGATGGAAACCTGTGCTTATATCCTAGAAAAGGGACGTGGCTGCCACTGCAGACACCCAAAGTTCCACTGCCCAGCTGGTGAACTGAGGTAAAGAAAATCCACTCCTCTTGTCATTTTTCTCATCCCTCCATTGAAATCTGGTTTGGATTAGCCCTAACACTAGCATTAAGGAAAGCACTTTATTTTATTTTTTTGACAGTACAGGCTCCAGTGTAGGTTCTAAAATGCTATAAAGACATGTATGTTGTAATAACAGGAATACCACTTAAAATAATCAGCCTGTAGCACTCAATAGGAAAAGATACAGGAAAAGAGGCCATCATCTCATTAAAGCCTTGCAGGAGTATGAATGAAATATGAATCATTTCTAAGACTGAACAAATTTTGGTCACTGTTTTAACTGGTAACCAGGGTGTGATGGTTGTGACAGTGGGTGGAGCTTTCCCCAAGAAGAGGGGAGGAAAGGGGTTGTGCTGCGATTAGTGTGCTAGAATACAACCAAGCAGTATGAAGTTATATTCATGCATAGCACACACATTTGTTGACATGTAGGCACATATGTGCATCAGGTAAGGATATGTGCTCTGTAAAGGCAAGATTTCATGTCTGTCACATCCTCTTCCCTCAATACAGCACAGAGTACTGCCTAGAGATTTGACAAAGCTCAGGTATGTCCTGTATGAACACACACTTGACCAAAGGCTTGCTAGCTGTCATTAAGGCTCTGTTCCCTGGGAGCAGTGTCTCCTTTATCTTGCAGTGTGCATCTCTCAAACTGTATGATGCCTTTGTCAGTGCCTACCTCTCTTCTGGTTTTGTCCCAAGGCTGTATTCTCTGCACTTCCTTCTATTCCTTTCTCCCAATGGAGTAGCTTTAAGCATTTTGCTCTCAGACATGTGCCAAGCTTGCAGTTGATCTTGGCTTTGTGGGAAAATAGTATGTTCCTGTGGTCTTTTGGAATGAAGAACTCAGGCACGTAGGATGGTATTCTCAAAGGATATTAGAATGTCAAGTTGTAAATAAAACTCGAATAGAGTTACATATTTCTGAAGAAGGAAAATGCTAATTTTTATTGTATACATTTAGTTTAGTGAAATGTTCAACTGTTGATCAATAAGCAATAGTTATTTACTTCACCAAGAAATGATTAGCTTTCTAATTGATCCAACAGATTTCCGAAGAACTAACTGATTAATTAACCTTTTCTAACCAATCCATGCTGTGTTTACCAATAAGATATGACATGTTTTGATTTCACCAAACTCCAGTTTCTCGAAAGGAATCAAGAGTCATATTACATAAATACAGGGTATGGTGGGCATCCAGTGAGATGAGAAATTGCTAAAATGGACAAAAGTCTGTTTCCTTTGTGATGATTCCTTTTAGGAGTGAAAGAAGAGATTCTAAAGATTTGTGTTGGCCACCTGGTAGAGAAGTTAAATTTGAATGGGGAAACAGAGTGACTTTGAAAACTGGCCTTAAGTTGTTTCTATATGAAGTATGAATTATTATTATATTGTCAAATGACAGAACAATGTAGTGCATGACCCAAGAATAAGGTTTCAGATTAATGAGAAGTTAAATTCTGAACAGATATTAATATGGGCAGTAAATAAAGCTGAAAGCAAGAGACTTAAATGCAGTGTGCTTGAATGCCAGTTCTGGATCATTCTGTGGTTCATGGACTGCATTGAGTGTAACCCTTGATCCTTATAATTTTCACAGGCTTCATCTATCAGACGTGAAAATTAAAATACCAATAAACACTAAAATTGCTGATATAGGTAAATCACTTAGCATAATGTCAAAGACAACTAGTTTTCAATAAGCTGTATTTTAGTTCACTCCTTAGGGATGCTGAAGATTCTAGTTCAATTACATGGCAGCCTTTGCCCATCCAGAAGTTCAGAGACCATGTCTGCGCTGTTCATGATCACATTTCTGATCCTCAGAGGATGAGTAAGCATTTAGTATTTTCATGTGAACAGATAATTTAGATACTTGTATTGGATTGGAAGTCAAAATGGCTCCCAAGTTCAGAGTGCTGAGCCAGATACAGTGATCTTATCTAGGAAGATGGAGAAGTGATACTGAAAACGGGAAGTCCATCACTGTCTGTCACCCCCAAAAACAGTCTGTGAAAGCATAGCACTCCATTGCTGGATGTGTCCTCAAGAGGGAAAACCAGTTAGAATTTGGAAATATAGCAAATTATTCTCTTTAGTGGACCAGAATATATTGAAAACAGTTTTAGTTTAAGAAAACATCTTCATAGATGGAAGGTCAAGAGCCTTTTTCCAATTACCCATTGTTTCTAAAGATTTGGCAAGCAAAGATGTTCAGATACAATTTTGAGTTAAAGACATAATTGCCTATGGGAATTTCCTTAATTCTTTGAGTAGCAATTAATCAAAATTATTTCAGAAACATATGTATGTTAACAACCCACAAAAGAAAGTAAAAGGTTTCCAGACTTGATTGTATTGCTTTTGTATCTTTTTCCTGTTTAAGTAGCTCTGCTTTTTCATTGCTGAATCATCACACATTTCTATGCATACACAATACTAATAGCAGATCCATACAGAGGCAAGACTGACAAAAAGTCATAACTGTTAAAAAGTTCTTCTATAAAATGCTGTTAGATTATTTAGGTTAGTAAAAAGAAAAAAAAAACTAGCAAGGATTGTTAAAAACTCCAGAAGGATCTAATCAAAGTGTGAGACTGTGTGCCGTAATGACAGATGGAACTTAATGTAGATAAGAAAAAGGTAATGCATTTGGGGAGAAATCATTTAAACTTTTCATATACATTGGTAGGATGTGAATTAGCTGAACTTCTCAGAAAAAAATAAGGGATAATTATGGATGGAAGTATTCATTGAAGACATCTGCTCAGTCTTCAGAGGCAGTTAAAGCTAATAGACTGATGGTTATATTAATAAGGCAAGAGAAAATAGTACGGAAAATATTATGACATTATGCTATATAACCACTGATTGAATTTCACTTTGAACACTGTGTTAGCTTTCAGATTCTTAGCATTTTAAAAGATGTGGTGTTTACAAATTAAAAGTTAAAACTAAAGAGGAAAAAGAGGAAATGGGACCAGAGCAAATGCAAGTCTTCAAATCAGGTGAGGTAAGCTGGAGCTTTAGGAACAAAAAGCTGCAGATACCCACTTTCAACTTCAGCTTCCTCCCAAAAGTCATTCCCAGAGGCTTATATACCCATGAGTCATGAAGAATATGTTTAATGGGTATTTGGCCTTATTTAAGGGCCTCACCCTGTTTGCCCCATCTGTGCTTGGCAGTAATTGTGCTGGAGAGTACCATGGATGCAAATGTGTGCAGAGTGTGAGTTGAACAATTCTTCCCTCTATACCACTTAGATCATATGACAGTGTCTGTCTATATAATATTCCATCAGTTCTTTGTCATGTATTTTTCTGTTTCCAAACTTCCAGAGAGTCTTCCAATGGTAGAACAGTAAAGAAAAGACCCTGGAGAAGTGTCCAAATTGATACCAAGATGCAGGAAATTGCATATTGTCCTTATATTCCTTGTTATCAAAATTGAAAAGCCAGTTCTTTCCACTGAAAGTGATTTGAACCCCATGTTGTGTTCATTACTTAAGCATGGTGGCAGACTAACAGGTGAGCCTTAGTGTGTAACCACCTAGACACAGAATGGGCTTTGTCATGGCAGACTAAAAGGTGAACATTGATGTGTAACAACCCATATTCAGCATCAGCTTTGTCATGTTTTTTCACATATGTGGCCTTGGGCAGTTGCGTTACCTATTGGTTCCTCATTTCTCCTCTTCAAAATGGCAATCATAATAATATATTGAGGACCAAGGACCAACCATATTGTTTTTCATAGTGGCTGTGCTAATTATATTTTGAAAATCAGTCAATGAGAGTATTGCAGTCTCAACATCTTCATCTGCATTTGTCATTTTGATGAAAACCATGTTAACTTCCATTTTTGTTTTAGCACTATTTGTAATGTCTAAGATATGGAATCAACCAAAGTGCTCATTGATCGATGAATCATGCAAGAATACAGGCTACTAACATACAATAGATTGCTATATGGCCTTTAAAAATAAAGGAACCCTGTCATTTAGTTCAATGTGGCTGGAACTGGGGAGCATAACCCTGGATGAAATAAACCACGATAAGAAATACAATAAGCCATACACAGAGAAAGGACAAGTAGCACATGATTGCACTCATGTATGGAATCTAAAAAGGCTCTTATTTCATAGTCTTAGGGGTCAGAATAGTGGTCATTAGAGGTTGGAGACTAAAAGGGGTCAGAGAAGTTTGGATATAGATTGCTTAGAAAATGTCATAGCCTGGTAGGAGGAGCAGTTGCTTACATTCTACTGCAGAAAGGGTAATAGCCACCAGCTTAATACAAAAAAAATAGGCACAAGTGAGGAAATGATTCTTAAACACTCTCATCACAAATAAGTGACAGTTTATTTAGATGAAAGATAGGATAAGCATCTTAAGTGGATGACACACACTACACAATTGTATACAAGTATCACATTGTCATCA
The DNA here is from genome assembly GCF_003668045.3 of Cricetulus griseus. Lineage (NCBI taxonomy): Eukaryota > Metazoa > Chordata > Mammalia > Rodentia > Cricetidae > Cricetulus > Cricetulus griseus. Next base: position 6,380,114 of record NW_023276807.1, read on the forward strand.
TAAATTCATACAGATATTATTGTTAGTAATTTTTAAATGTATGCTTAATGTCAAGAGGCTATCCTATCCCTGCTGCCACTTTCCACCAGGCCACCCATGTTCCACCCATCACCATGTTAAGGTCCCAAGTAACACACAGAGACTTATATTAGGTACAAATGCTGGTTGGCCAATGACTAGGATTTCTCATCTGCTAGCTCAGTCTTAATTACCAATCATAAAGACTTATCTTATCGGATGCCAGCTGCTGGCGTCTTCTCTTGCCAGGATCACATGGCAGCTCCAGAGCAGAGAGCAGGAGGAAGAGACAAAGGAATGACTTCCTTCTTGCCCTTGCTTATATATGAGTCTGCCTGCTATGTCACTTCCTGCCTGTATCACAAGACTTCTTTACTACATTTCCCAGAATCCTCCTTGACTCCTAGTCCCACCTATCTTGCTTTCCTATTGGCCAACAGTACTTTACTTATCAACAAATAATATACACAGAAGGACCTCCTCCATCAGTAATAGCTACCAACATTATCTCTTCATATTGCTAAATACAAAATAATAGGCACAAGAGAGGTAAACACTGTTATCACAAATAGATGACAGTTTATTTAGATGAAAGATAGGATAAGCATCTTGAGTGGATGACACACACTACACAATTGTATACAAGTGTTATATTGTCACCATAAATTCATCCAAATATTGTTAGTAATTTTCAAATGCTAGCATTGTCTAAATCACAATTATTTTAAGAATGGAATAGAGCAGCATAAATAGAATTTTGCATTAATAATTGTTCTGTGTTAGATATTGTTACAGAGCGTAAGTTAAGTGGACAGTTTAAAACAGAAATTACCATATCACCTAATCAAAATACAATGTTTCCTTGATGGGCACCTTAAGCTTCTGTAGGCTTAGTGTCAAGAGGCTATCCTAATTGTAGTTTCCTGTGCTTGAACTCCCCAATACCTATTATAGACACTCCACACTAACCCCTCATTCTATTCTGAAGCATAAAGGAGGGCTAATGTGGCTTCTTTTACAATGCTCTTCACTTGTACCTATGCAGGACTGATGCAAGTCACAACTCTTCTCCCTGATACCTTACTCTAATGTGCACCTCAGGCTAGAAAGCCAACATGTCTTTCCAGCTGGAAACCTGTCCCATTTCTTCAGTAGCATACCACAAGCTGGGGATTCATAGCACTTCATGTCTATTTATGTTCTATCCAAACCTGCTGTGCCTTGTTATGTATTTCACTAATTAATCACTCCCCTCACCACCATAAAGAACTCATTTTTATGTTACTAGCATTACCAACTATGGCACAAAAGAACATTCTGAGTGAATTAATTTAACAAAGTTCTAGATCCACCTCACATAATGAGCTCAGCCACAAGGGAAGCTCAAAAGCAAACCCACACCTCATATCCTAAACATAAAGTAGAAATATGTCCAAAGCTCACTTCGCCTGATCTTGGCTACATGGAGAGTGATTATTAAAAAAAAGAGAGGATATATAACTTGGGAAAAACATGCAGCAGGTTTTCATCAGAGGGGTACACATCTCCCTTTCTGAGCTGGGACAAGATATTATTAAAATATTTGTACAAAGGAGGAGAAAAATAGGTGCAAGATGCAATTATCCTCCAAAAGTTCACCATAAAAAAGAGACTGATTGTATTGTTAGTCACTAGCTTACATCTTTACCTATTTTGTTTTTGGTACCAATCTCCTTTTCTCAGGGTTAAGACTTATTTTACAACAAGTCATCACTTGCCTTTTTATAAGTAGCCATGAAGTTTCACGGCTTCATACAGGAATGAAGGAAGGGAATACCTCAAATAATTGTTTCATTGAATTTCCTTGTTCTTTGGCATGAATTCCACATTTTCATGGACAAGGAATATTCCGCCAGTCTTTGGTGAGTTTTAGATGAGATAAAAGAGAGGAGATGAGATCGGTTCTTTTACAGCTGCTCGACATAGTCCCTTTATTGAAAATCACATTGAAGCTTCCCGGTCTTCAGTGGAGGGGCAATGATTTAAAGGATGCAGCTGCCACTTCAGTAACAGAAATGGCACCTGGTTTCCAACTGGGCTTGGGTATGAGCAGCTTGAGAATGAGATCAGAACAGACAGAGCTGAGGTGGGGGTAGAAGTCCTTCTGCCATTGAAGTCAATGTCACCATCAAAGTCTGCGGAGGTACTGGACTTCAAGGTATCACACTTGAAATTCAAAGGAATTTTGGGAAAAGATGTGCACTATTATATTGAACTATCTTTTGAGTTAAAAATGCTTAACTGAATTAATGTTAGATGATTGAGAGGGATTTTTTAAATCATGCAAATGAAAGAGGCATTTTTCTCAGGGCAATGAAATTCACATCCAGGGAAGCATTGCTGATCATTAGCATGAGGGAGGCATACTTCTGCCTAATCAAATGTCCATTAATACTGAGAATGTCTGGCCTCTCCATTGATTGCAGTTTAAAAGGGAACACATGAAAAGGTGGTCACAGAAGATAGAGATGCCTTCATTAGTCAACATGAATGGCATACTCTTCTTTTTAATGTTCCTTCCTTCTCCTTTTCCTTGGAGCACAGTGAAAAGTGGCATGTGTAAACTCTCTCTATAAAATGTAATTAGTAACTTAGGAATAAATCAATCACATTTGCTGCTTAAAAGTCTCTGTTTTCCTGCATCTTTCTTACATCCTTGACAGCATTCCTGGGCATGGAGATGGATTAGACTTCCACTCGTTTTCACTATTGTGTGCCCATGACTTAGCAGGACGGAGAGAAGAAAATGGAATGCCCTTCTGAGGTCAGGATTAGTGCCAGGAAATCGTAATTTGGAAATATCAGCAGGGTTGTGACATAAGAGAGGGGAAAATGACTTCAATTCGGGGTTTGGTCTGAGTTCTCTTTTCTTGCGTGTTAACTGACTATCTGTGATGGTCTGAAGGACAATATCCCTGCAGGCTCCGGTATTTGAATCTTTGGTCTTCAATTGGTGACCCTGCTCAGGAGAGTTGAGAATTATGGGGCAAGGAGGAGGTATATGATTTGGGGGTGGGCCTTGAAATTTCAAAGCCTTGTACCATTCTTAGTTCACACCTTCTGCTTCCTTCTGTGGTTGGAGATGTCCCAGCTTCCAGCTCAGCCACCATGTCTGAAGCCTGCTGCCATGCTGTCTCTGCCATTATGGACCTTAAGGCTCTGGAACTTTAAGCCCAAATGAATTCTTCTTTCTATAAGTTGCCTTTCTCATGATGTTTTATCACAGCAATGGAAAACTACTAATATACTAACCTTGAGTAAGGTTCCGTGTTTGCTCTCGCTAAGAAACATTTATGGAAACTCTGTTTGCTTAGGCACTGTTCTGTGCTCTGAAATCCTTGACCTCAGCAAAAGGCCTTGATGTTAGCACAAACATTAGGTGCCTTGTGTTCTATAATCTGTTTTCTAATAAATTTGCTCAGATAGTGTGTTATGAACCTCATTTTACAAATGTATGAAATTAAGGACAGAAATTAAGCAACATTTCCATGAAAACACAAGCAGTAAGTAGTATATAAAATTCCCTATATCTTCTATTGTATAACTGATTTTATCCTAGCATGATAAAGCAAACTCTATTAGGTCCTCAAGTTTGACAGCAAATATGATTTTCCTGAATTGTTCTACTTCAATGACATGGGACATAAAAGACAAATCAGCAGATCTCTCTTTTCTCATTTAATACAATGTTAGAAAAGGATAGAAGACAGACTATTACCCATTGATTTTATAATAGGGTGAATTCTTGTTTAAGCAAGCATTACATTATCTCCTCCAATCAGTCATGTGTTCTTGTTACTGTGTAATATTTGTGTTCTGTCATACTATGCTTCTATAACACTTTTGTGAACTAATGACTACCTTTTAAGACTTAACTATGTATTTCCTAGAAAAATAATAGTTGGGTAAAAGGGTTAATAAGAACCCTGCCCTCATGGATAGGGGAGCATATTAAATGAACACTCAAACAATTCATTATCCCAGAAATAAAAACAGAATATCCTATGAGATCCTAGACAGCATGATGGGGTGGGAATTTAGATACTAGAGTGTGTTAACCACTGTTGAAATGAAGAAAGGAAAGGTTCATGTAAAGATAGAATTTTGCGCTGGGTTTTAAAAGGTTATGCATATGATGGGGGCGCGGTTCTGATCACCCTAGACAACTGGTCAACCCTGTTATAAGGATGTGTCTTAATTGAGAGGTGGTCTTTCTTGGCAGAACTGAGCATGAGAAAGAAAAGTAGTGTACTACAAGCTGAAAAGTCAATGAGATGCTTCAATCTTTTCCAAAGATGATCTTGAATCACAAAATAGGGTTTGTTCAAATTAAGTGATTCTAAGGGTAAGATATATTTATTAGAAATACAGTGCAAAGAGTATAGAAAAGAAAGTAAAAACCTGTAGTGTTAGAATGAATACACTGATTTGAAAGACCCATTGAAGCTATATCCATAACCAACAATATGAATAATAATTGGTCAAATCAAAATCACTCACGCATTAAATGAGAACATTTGTATCTCAGTGCTTGAAGCAGAATATGCTTTTTATGTTAGATATCTGAAAGGCACAATTCATGGCAGAGTTATTAGCTGGGCTCAACCTGTTCTGAGGCAAACACATTCTTTCTTAGTCAGCCTAGGTGGGAGAACCAGACAATATATTTTGAAATATTGTGATGACTTTCTTACATGTAAAGGTTGTCTGTCTCACCTTTGGTGAAGGCTGTCTTGTATTGAAAAGGCCTGCTATTGTTCCATCCTGTCAGTCTTTCTCTGATGTAGCTTTTGGGATGTCCTTCTCAAAAATTCAAACCAATTGGTAAGTTGAGGAATGAACTTAGGTTACCCAGTTCTGGAAGTGGATAGACCACCAGTATATGTCCCACAATAGGTATACCATAGATGTTGCTACAAACACATAGCCCCAGGATAACAGCAGAGCTTTGTGGAGGGCAAAGAGCTCTTGCAATAGAGCCCAATTTCTTTAGATTATGAGCGTGGATAGCAGCTCTCCCTCTTGGTCATTACCACCACATGGAAGTATGTAAGGGTTATCCTTTCCTGTGCTGTCACAGATTTCCTAACTAAAGGATTGATAAACATGCCAGGAATTAGGAATATTTGAAAATGCCAATTGTACCTTCTCAGGAAAGTTTTTCTTCTGACTAGGCACATCTGATAGAATATTAAGAAAATATGTGGTTATGTTGATGTGCATACATTGTACATGAATGAAAGCAGAAACTGGAAGAAAGCAGTATGGAAATTTTCACCCCAAGAATCCTAAAGTATCTGGAAGAAGCTTCTTGTTGTTTCTCCTAGGAAAAGAGACTTTACTTCTGTAGAAATTTTCTTTGTGCAAAGGTATGTGCTATGCATACAAAATATAGATGATATTGATTGATTGATATGTTCTAAGAGATGACATTGTAGGAGATAATAAAGTTACAGTAAGGCAAGACCCTGCTTTGAAGGAATTTATCACTGGCACTGTAATTTATACTCTGAAATACCAGAAAGTTGGTATAAGTTTTAGATTTATTAGAACAACTTTTGACAAATAAATAAGAAGTTAAAATATGAAGTGAAGCAGTATGTTGGATATGAGCTGTCAGTTTCAAATTATTACAGCACAGTGTCAGATGGTTTCTAGTCTGGGAAACCCTTGGTCCTCTTTGGAGCACTAAAGATGTTCCCCAGGACATACTATCCAGTAATCACTGACTAGGATATCTGCTATCTTGTCCATCTCAGAATAGTTTATTCCATAAGCTGTGTATTCAGATAGGACTCTTATAGGTCTTAGGTCTATCAGATTGAAAATAACAAAAATGTGTATTTCTTAATATTTATGATTTCAAAGCATGAAATATAGAGTCCAGCACTATCAGTCCAGAAAGTGGATATTCACAGAGGCTTCAACTTAAGACAGTCATACCCATAGGTGATCCAAGACTATGGCAAGTAGAAGAGATCAATATAATCACAGATGCTGATGATTTTGCAATTATTTTATCAGCTTTATGGTGGTCTGATTTACATTCTGTACAATTTAGCTATTGAGACTTCCATGCCAACTACACTAATCTCCAGTGTCCCTCTTCAGGGAGGGACACTAGACCCATATCTGTAGCCCACCCATCCCTATGATTGGCCCAAGGAATATTTATCCTGCCTGTCCTTTTGCAATTCTTTCCACCACCTTAAGATGACAGTAGACTCATGTTGCCAACTCCACCCATCCCTGAAAACCAAGGTAAGTCCTACTCCAAGTACAGATATTAAATTCACAGCAGCAATTCCACCCAGCTCTGCCACTTAATTGAAGGACCACATGCTCACTGATTGGCCCACACTCATCATCTCCTGATGCACCATTTTAGGTAGGGAACCTAGACACACATAACCAATTCTATCAAAATTCTTTGGAACTTCCCCCAAGAATCCTAAAGATTGACTTCGAGAATCCTCTAACTCTACAAAAGATATACTCTTGGGGTTAGAAACATTGCATAATTCAAACTGAGCTGAGACTTCTGAAACCCCATTTCAACACCAACAGTCTGCTCAAACATCAAACCCTGAACCTTATACAGATGGTCAACTGCCTGACAAGATGGGGTAACAAAAACAGCTTCAAACACACTCAACAGAAGAGAGGCAAGATTTCTCTAACATGGCTCACTAAAGCAATAAGTCTGTAACAAAAAATTTAATACTTCCATATTATTGTTCCAAACAAACAGTGATTTAGATGACATATAAGACAATGATTTCAAAATAACAATAATTAACACAAAGAACCCAAAAAGGATAGCAGTAAATGTCAGAATGAAGACCACAGAACACAAGCAAACAATGGTCTGAAGTAGTGAAATCAATTCAAGATATGAAAACAAAATTTAAAAAGATAGAATATCTGAAAAAAAATCTTGAAATAAAAAATGCAGGAATTCAAACAATAAATTCAGAAGAAAGTCTCTCCAGTAGGTTGGATCACATGGAAAAAAGAATAATGGGTCTTTAAGACAAGGTAGAAGAATTGTGTCAGTCAAAGGTTTGAATCCAAAAGTCCACCATACCTTCAAGGATAGAACATGCAGAAACTCTAGGACACTATAAAAAGATCAAACCTATGAAAAAGAACCTTAAAGAAAGAAGACACCCAGGTCAAAAACTCAGAAAATATTTTCAACAAAATCCTAAAATTCCCTAGTCTAAGTAGAAAGATGCTCATAAAGACCAAAGAGGCATACAGAAATCCAAATAGACAGAACCAGAAAAAGAAACTCACCATGTAATAGAGTAGTGGAAGCATTAGATGTAAAGAACAACAAAAGGATTTTGAATGAGGCAAGAGAGAAAGATAAACTTAGAGACAAAGGCAAGGTTATCAGAATAACAGCAGAGCCTTTCAACAGAGAATATGAAAGCGAGAAGAGGTTGAATTAACATTCTACAAGTTTATGAATGACAGTAGATGTCAATCCAGGCTACTATACCCAGCTAGATCATAATCGAAGAAGTAAAAACTTTTCACAAGAAAAATAGATGTAATGGATTTATGACCACTAAACTATCTTTACAAAAGACATTGGAAGTAATATTTAGGCCTGAAGAAATAGTTGAACACTTCCAAGAAGGCATAAGGAACAAATAAACAATTCTAAAATAATGAATCAAAAGAGATCTAATAGAAAACAACAAAAATGACAAAAGTTAATGCATATTATTCAACAACTCTTTTTTGTTTTTTTTAATTCTGCAGATTTTTTTATTTGAATTAGAAACAAGTTTGGTTTACATGACAATCCCAGTTCCCTCTCCTTCACCTCCTCCCCTACCATGCCCCACAACCAAAACCCTACCTATCACACATCCTTTCTGCTCCCCCTGGATGGTGAGGCCTTCCTTAGGGTATCATCAGTGTCTATTGTATCCTTTGGGATAGGGCCTAGGCCCACCCCTGTGTGTCTTGGATCAGGGAGTATTCCTCTGTGTATAATGGGCTCCCAAAGTCCACACCTATGCTAGGGATAAGTACTAAACTACTACAGAAGGTCCCATAGATTTTCAAGGTTTCCTCACTGAAACCCAGTTCCTGGGGTCTGGATCAGTCCCATGCCGGTATCCCAGCTATAAGTCTGGGGGCCAAAAACTCCCCAATGTTCAGGTCAGCTGTTTCTGTAGGTTTCACCAGCCTGGTCTGGACCTCTTTGCTCTTCACTTGTCCTTCTCTGTAACTGGATTCCAGTTCAGTTCAGTGTTTAGTTGTGGGTGTCTGCTTCTGCTTCCACCAGTTGCTGGATGAGGCTATCAGGTGGCAAATAAGTCAGTCATCAATCTCATTATCAGGGGTGGGCATTTAAGGTAGTCTCTCCTTTGTTGCTTAGATTGTTAGCTGGTGTCATCTTTGTAGATCTCCAGACATTTCCCTAGTGCCTGATTTCTCTGTAAACCTAAAATGTCTCCCTCTATTATGGTATCTCCATTCTTGTTATCTTCTTTTCTTCCCTTGACTCAACCTTTCTGCTTCCTCATGTCCTCCTCACCCCTCCTCTTCTCCCCTTCTCATTCTCCTAGTACCTTCCCCCCTCTTCCTGTGCTCCCAATTTGCTCAGGAGATCTATTCAACAACTCTTAAAATTAATTGTTTCTACACCCAAGTAAAAAGATACTAACAGATTAGATCAGAAAAGAGGATTCTTTTGTTGTTGTTGTCTCTAAGAAACACACTCCAGAGCTACCTATAGACACTACCTTAGGATAAAAGAATGAAAAAGGGTGTTTTGAGCAAATGGAACCAAGAAATAAGCAATTCCAATTATTATCTAGCTGGAAACACTGACTTAAAACAAGATAAATCAGAAGGGACATGAAGAATACTTTATGTTTATTACAGGAAAATAATCAACCATAGGATATTACAATCCTGAGCAAATATGCATTAGACACAAGAACAATCAGTTTTAAAATGAAACTCCATTAGATTTAAAACTATAGGTTTACTACAACACAGTAATAGTAGGTAGCTTCAATATGCTACAATCAACAATAGGTAGATCACCTGATAAAACTAAGTAGAAAATTTTTAGAGTTGAATCACATAAGAAATCAAGTTGGCCTAACAGATTATCTATAGAACATTTCACCCAATCACAAAAGAATACCTGTTCTCCATAATCCATAGTCTTTTTCCAAAATACATCACATAGAAGGACATGAAACAATTCTCAAGAAGTACAGGAACATTGGAAACATATTCTGTGTAATAACCATGGATCAAGGCTGGATATCAAAATAATAAAAAGACAGAAAGTAGAAATATTAATGGAGCTAAATGAAACACTATTCATCCAAAATTAGGTGAAGGAAGAACTCAAGAAGGAAATTTAAAACTTCTAGAATTTAATGAAAATGGAAAAACAATATATATATATATATATATATATATGAGAAAAATGAAAGTAGTCATAAAAAGAAAGTTTATTATTGAACTAAGTCTCAACATAAAATAATTTCAGAGATTTCAAACTGGTAACTTAATGGTATACCTGAAGGCTTTAGAAAACCAGGACACCTCAAAATGGATAAAGGAAGAGATAATCAAAATCAAGCTACACAAAAGTTCTGTGGCTCCAGAGCAGCAATATGTTTAGAGACAGGGACAAGGGGACTCCTGCCAATGCTTCCTGCTCAAAAACTATCATGCCTATGCTTTGTTCTAATCTCTAGAGAGACTGCCCTGCTAGAGAGCAATATCCACAAAGCACAACTCAAATTGTATGATTTTAGATCATATTTTAATTGTAAAACAAATTCAATGAAAAAAAACTCTTGGGACTGGAGAGATTTCTCATTAGTCAAGAGCAATGGTTGCCCATGTGGAGGACCTGGGTTCAATTTCCAACACCCATATGGTGACTCAAATGGTCTGTAATACCAAGATTAGGTGATTCAATGACCTCTTCTGGATTCCTTGGATACTGTAGACACACATAGGGCAAAGACAAAACATTCTGGCAAACACTCATACACACACTATAAAAAATCATTATAAAGTCTGTAAACATTATTTTCAAGAAATTCCTATCCAAATTTTCGAATGACATAGTTAAATTGTATCTTATCTCCTTTAGGGATGGTTTTACACTAGTTTGGCATAGTGGTGGTCATAGTCTCTCTCTCTCTCTCTCTCTCTCTCTCTCTCTCTCTCTCTGTGTGTGTGTGTGTGTGTGTGTGTGTGTGTGTGTGTGTGTGTTATATGGAAGTATGTAAATCAATGTGCAGACATGTGGATGCAAATCTCAGTGTCAGTTAACTTGCGTAATCATTCTTTTCCTTACCTTTTGAGATAGGGTCTCAGGTTCTCTCATTGAACCTGAAGGTCACTGTGTTACCCAGACCATCTGGCCACTGAGCTCTCAGGATTCACCTGTCTCTGCCTCCCCAGTGCTGGAATTAAAGATGCATGCTGCCATAGGTGCTGGGGATCTGAGCTCAGCTCCTCATGCTTCCCCAGTAAGGACTTTACTCACTGAGTAGTATCTCCATCCCTGAACTTTTTTCTATTAGTTAACTAATTAATTTCATTTATTAACATGAACACATATTTGGCAGAGAGAAGTACCTTGAAATCATTGTTAAAATTACATTTTCTTTTAATGTATGGATTTGTATAGATATTCAAGGTGATAGTTCAAACAAGTACATGAAATAGAAAATTAAAAATGAAAATGCAGAGAATAAGAGAAGTTGGGAAAATGTTGTTGGAAATTGAAATCTTTTTTTTCCGTGTGTGTGTGTGTGTGTGTGTGTGTGTGTGTGTGTGTGTGTGTGTGTGTGATACCAAATTCCTGGCTTAGAATTAAAGTTGTAAAAGACCTGGCACAACTATCCTTGGTTTTTGTGTTCATTTGATCTCATTGAATTTAATAGGTGTTTCAAGAAACCTATAAGGTATTTTCATTTTATACATTAACAGGTTAATGCTAAATTTCTATGTAATTTTTTCTATCACAGAGGAGTCTCTGCTTTAATATGTCTAAGAATGCATTAGATAAAGAGAAAAGGTTATTTCAGAGCATGAGTACTGAATCATGCAAATAACTATATTTGTTTCTATTTATATAATGTTCTAAATTTTTATATAATGTTCTACATAATTATTCATGTAGCTAAATTATTTTGTACATATAATTATGTCAATCTAAACCCTGGCCTGATGGAGTAAATGGAATGAAGTGAACAGTTAAAGATGGCCAAAATGTGCAAAATAAAAATATTATCTAAGGACTGAGCAGACACTGTCTGTATGTGTTGTTCTTACTCTTACCCACTGCCCCAGCATTTTGTGTCTGTTCATTTATGAAAATCCTTATTGGCAAGCCAGGAGAAACTAGTGAGTATAGCTACATGGTAGATATAGGGGCATAGCAACTATTCTCTTGTATTTTATTGCTGTATGAGAATGAGAATGGTTGCTATAAACTCATGTTTAAATGCTTAGTCCTCAGTTGCTAAACTATCTGGGAAGGATCAGGACATGTGCCCTTTTTGCCATAGATGTGGCCTTGATGGCATAGATGTGGCCTTGTTGGAGGAGGTGTGGCACCAGGGTAGGCTTTGGGGCTTCAAAAGCCTACATTAAGCTCAGTGTCTCTCTTGTTCTCCCTGATGCCTGCAGTTCTGTATACAAAGCTCTCAGCTATTGCTCAGTCACCACGACTGCCTGCTTCCTACCCTGATGGTCATAGATTTACTCTAAAACTGTAAGCAAGCCCCCCAACTAAATGTGTTCTTTTATTAGAGTTTCTTTGCCCACGGTGTCTCTTCACAGCAAGAGATAGCAATAGAAAAGTGACTAAGGCAGCTTCATAGTCAGTCATAGTCATCCTCCACAAACAAGAGGGCTTTTAAGTGAACTATATTTAAGGAGTTTCATGAGAACATGCAATAGACGAATAATAAAGTGAAACAATGCTTGTTTATGGAGAGAAGAAATCGATTAAATGTGGGTGGATGATATGGGTGGGTGTGTAGTAGCATGTGGGTGGAGGGGAGTATGTATTTAGAGATCAGGGTGAGTAGAAATGCATAGCCAAAACAAATCCTAGAGGAATATGCTCAGGTATAATAAAGGCAAGGAATACAGTAAGGACCTGGGGTGTAAAATCCCATGGGTGGTATCCACGAGGGCTTGTCTATCCTCCTCTGAGTAGGTGAGATTTGTCCAAAGATCAAGATAAATAATCTAATAACATATGCATGTATATGTATAGCCATTGGCAAGGTCCACCACAGTGAACGTAGGCTCTCTTCAGCTTTCTATTTCTACAAGATAGATATCCAAATGAAGATCTTTTAAGGAAAAGAAAGAGATTTTTGACTCAAGGTTTCCAAAGGTTAGAGTCAAGTTGTTTGGTCTTGTTGCTTTTGAGACTTCTAGTACAGAAAATCACAACACCATGCAGGCTACCCAGAAACTATCTGCGTAGAAAATGCCATGATAATGATAGGACCCTCTGTGTATTTTGGACAGTTCCAGCTACCAAAGGCTGCCTCTTGCCAAGCAGACATTGTCAGGTCCTCAGGGACACAACTGGTGCCAATGAGCCTTCTCCTCAAACAACATACAGAATTTTCTATTTTCTGAGTAAAACCCTAATCACTCCATTCATCCTTCATGTGTGGTGTGAACATGTATGTGTGTACACATGTGGAGACCAGAGGACAATCTCAAGTGTCCTATCTTATCTCCCTGGAACCTAGAGCTTGTCATGTGTCAGCCAGGTTGGCTGACCAGAGAGATCCCAGGATCTGCTTGAATTGTTCCCTTTTACCACTGGGGTTATAGGTACACACAGGCAAGCTTCCATTTCACACGTGACTGGGGATTCAAACTCAGAACCCCATATTGCACGTTAAGCACACTTATGCTTTGATTTGCCTGCCAAACCCTCATTTGTTTTTGAAACACACCAGAGATGTCAAGGGTCTGTTATGCATGCCTCAGTAACAATCACATCTGTCCCGTTGTTCTAAAGAATGCCCCCCCATCTCCCCTCCCTGAGGTTCACATCTCTTTGACTTTGGGAAAAGGATGTCTTTTGCATTCAGAATAGAGGACACATTTAGCAGAATTGTTATGGTGGCTCTGTTTAGGCAGAAGGGACCTGAGGAAAGAAAACACCAGCACACTGGAGAGAAACTGCAGCATCTTTCTTCTGAACACATTACTCTTTCCTTAATTTCCTCCTCTTTTCCCCTTCTCCTCCTCCTCTTCATTTCTTTATTTGCCCTTCTGCTCTTCCATTGTTGTCGCCTTTGTGCCAAAAGTGAAGGACAGACTGCCTAGGAGATGATAACTCATAGACTCTTCAACAATTTGGAATCACACATCCCTGAGAAAACATAAAAGCTATTATATTTCTGCCAAGAAAAATGTATATATACACAATACTTCATAAATAACACTGAGAGAATTCACAGTCCATTTATAATCCTCACATTAAATCTGAAGCTTTCAGTTTACAAGCAGTGAAGAATCTCTGTTGCTGGTGAATCTTAGGAACAGCACAGTGTTTGGATGTGCATGTGGACACACGTGGTTAGATAGGGGAGAGGCAGCAAACGGATTAGAGCTTGCATGTGTGTGTGTGTCAAGAGGGATTATTCAATTGAAAAGGAAAAAAAATATTCTCCTTTGGATTTAGGAGGAATTTTGCATGCTAATTTGACTAAGTTATAGAAAGTTTATATTTAATCTTTCCTGAATTTCAAATCAATTTATATTTATTTTATTTTTAAGTGCTAATCTTAGTATAGCCATTTCTTATAAAGAAAATTATTCTTTTCCACTTCTCTACTTTATAGATAACAAAATATGAATTGAGTTTTAGCTTAGTGGACTGGACACATTCCTCTCTTCAACAAGCATTTGTTGAACTCTCCCCTAGAGCCAGGCATTGGTCTGTGTCATTGATCATAAAGAGTGAATGAGAGTTGTTCACAGAGCTTACAGCCTTCCCAGAGAGAGGCCAGGCAAAGCAGCACAAATGATACAGCTAGGGCGTTCTGTGTCAGTTCGTATGCATGGTGTGCCCGTGAAGAGGGCAGTACCTCGGAAGGTCAGTTTCTTACTTTTTGTGTGACAACAATGCAGATTTAGTATTAAAACCATATAGTAATCATTTATTTAAAAGTCAAAACTTGCTTCATTTCTTCTACCTACTCCCAATTACCAAGAGTTAGGGGTGTAAGCTCCAGCTAAATCAGACCTGGGCTCAAGTCTGGGCACTGGATAGTGACAGCTGCCTGACAGTTCCCTGTGTGCTGAATTGGGTTTCTCTTAAAGACATCGATTTGCAGTGCATAGTGGATAAACTAACTGGCTTAAAATTATCCAGGAAAGGACCTGACCTAAAACATTAAGAAACATTTATAAATGCTTGTTACTATTGTCATTTTTTGTAAGTGTTGTGCTTTTGAACTTTTAGATATTTAGTTTGATTGGAAACCCCTGTAAACATCCCCTCAATCCCTACATTTGAACAACAAAAATGAAAGCAAAAGACAAAACCTTAATCAATGAAACTGTTGCCAGGTAGTTGAGATTAGGTTTTATTTTGGAAGAGATAATTGATGGTCATATAAGTCGAGCTCAAAATAACAGTTATAAAAGTATCAGTAGAAAATTTCAAATATAAAGCACAAATAAAATGGGCAATTAAAAAAGATCAACACATGGGGATCCTGTTTTCAGATTAGATGGTTTAACAGATATCAACTCTTTCCTTGAGACAGCTGAAGAAACAGGATTAAGTATTACTGATGATGATTTTTCAGACAGTGAATATCAGACAGCATAGGATAACGATCCCTGAGGGAAGAGACAGAGATGAATGAGCACATGTGAATCCTGCTCCGTCCTGGTCCCTAGAAGACATTTTCAGGCTGCAATGCGAAGAGGAGGGACACAGGCAGAATCCAAGAGCCTCTTTCAATGGATGAGGCAAAGCTGGGTGTTCGGGAAATTGAAGCAGGTAGAGTTCACAGGGCTCAGTAATGGAGATGAGAAAGCTTTAATGAAGGTAAGAAAAGGAAGATGAAAGACAAAGATAGATGAGTAATGATAGATAGATTATATCTATATCTATATCTATCTATCTATCTATCTACCTATCTATATATATAGAGAGAGAGGAATAGGGAGAGAGACAGAGACAGACAAGAGAGTCTTCAGAAGCTCATGACAAGTCTTAGCTATTTATTATGAGTATGAAATGTGAGTAAGCTATGGGAAGATTGGAATTAAAAATACCTGAAAACATGACAAGAACGGTTTCTAGGGTTAACGTTTTTGGGAATGTTGTGGTGATATTATTAAAAAGAATTGAAGGATGGAGCTTTTGAAATTTAGCAAAAGAGTGTATTTAACTATAAACTAAAAAGATTTCCCTATGTCAATCAAAGCAGAATAGCAAACCCCCCCAAATTCAACTATTCCCCAATAACTTAACCAAAAACCAAGACAAGATAAAACCCCATACAATCATACAATAGCTTCCAGTGTCCAATCAAGGAAGTTTGCCAATGGTAGGTACCCAACTTAAAAATACAGAAAGGACCTATAAGTGATGACTAAAAGAATCAGTAGAAATATGCCCAGGGAATGTTCCAGTGATAGAATTAGAAAAAAGACATAAAATTATTATCATTATATTCTGTATAACATATCTTAGAGAAATGGAAGATGTAATTGTTATTTTTCTCATTGCTTTGGCAAAATACCTGACAATATTACCTTCAGGAAGGAAGAGTTCATATTTGTTCACAGTTTACCATCACACCCATCATGGCAGGTGGGGTGAGAGGCAGACACATGGGTAAGAGCAGGAGGTGGCTGGTTGCCTTGTATCTGCAGGGAGACAGATGAACGCCGCTATCTGCTCTATTTTCCCTTTCTTCAGTCTGGGACCTCGCCCATAGAATGGCTTTCTTCATAATGAGGGTAGACATTCTCTCCTCTGTTGAACCTCTCTGACAACTTCCTAGATATACCTGGAGGGGTGGTGTCTCCTGGGTGATTTGAAATGGATTTAAGTTGACAGTGAAGATTAACCACCCTTGAATAGTTATAGAAGACTGAAAACAAATTTCTAGAGATAAAAATGTCTGTTATTAGAAGTAGAATATTTGGATGATTTGTTTTATGGGCAAGATTTGCAGCACATACTGGACTCTTGCTTAGTAACTGAATATAGATTAAAGCAGATGGAAAATACTAAAGAGTTATAGGGTCATGGCAAATTCCATAATGGGGCATTTGGCCCACTATGACATCCAACTACTCGTACTGTGTTCTGTGCACATGCCCCACCTCAAGAACTATGCAACATGTGCAACAATATTGCATGGGATTGTTTTCCCCAAACATGCTTCATAGTCGCAGGTGTAGGACCTAATCCTGAACAGCACAGCAAGAACTTGGCAACAAAATCCAAGCCTAACAAACAACTTCTAAAAAGGCTGCTGGGAGCAGTCATACCAACAGACCTATGAAAAACTGTGTTTGAAAATTTTAACTAGTCAGACGGTGTTACTAAGAAGGTGGTTTGGAATCTCCATATTGGAATTCACCAAGTTCATTAATTGGTCACAGGAAAAAAGTCAATATTTATCATTTACCAAAGATCTAAAGAAGACAGAGTTTCATAATGTTATTTTTGAAATTTCCAGGTATAATTCAGTATTATACAACATATAGAGGACAAGGAAAACCTCAGTCATTGGGATACATGCTTTTATTGAAACTTTGCATGCTGGAGTAAGTCTTGACTCTAAGGAGAATGCAAAACACCAAGTACAGTGGAAAACAAAATACAAACAAGAACACATGAAGCTGGGAAGTGAACAGGTTGGCAAAACTAGAAGGAGGTGCAGGAAGGAAATGGGGGTTATAGATATGATCAATTTTATTGTGTATATTCATGTTTTAAAAATTAAAAGTATTATGAAATATGTGTACAAACCACCAGTTATAAATATCAAAATACTTGATTCATTCACTAAAAAAATAAAAATAAAATATGAAATGGAATGCTGAAAACAATCATGTTGGACCAGTACTTTAGCTCTGTGACAGACTGCCTAGCATCTTCAAGACCCTCTGTTCATTCATTAGTTCTTCAAACAGAACAAAGTCAAAACAACAACAAAAGCACAAATAAACACATTCATTATATTTATACTCCAAAAGAAGGAAGGGGAGAAATAGAAGAATGAAAATTAGATAAAATAGTGTATAATTTCAAAAGTAAATCTTAACATTGAATGTGCTGGTGTCATGACCCATAATTATAAGTGTTTAAACATTAACTGTTAGAGACTGAAAACATGGTCTGTATTTGTTAGAGTTGACAATAAGAACAAATAGGAATCAACAATGACTTAATCAATGGAACTAGCTCATATGATTATGGAGGTTGATGTATTTCCACATGTGCAGGTAACAAAGTCGGGCAGCTGGGTAATCAGGTATTTTACAATTTAAAGTACAATGGCTGAAAAAAAAAAACAGAAAATGATGTAGTCTAGAGAAAAAGCAAGACTTGAGCAAGGTGACATTACACACAATGTAATCCAAGCACTTGGGAGGTAGGGGCAGCAGATTGAGTTTTAGTGAGACCTTGTCTCAAAACAAACCAGCAAGCAAGCAATCAAAAAAAGAAAGCCACCCATCAGGCTTGAGAGCAAGCAAAATTCAACACTTTAATTCAAATGCAATGATGCAAGTGGAGTCCAAAATCTGATTAAAAATGTTAAGGTGGGAAGGCACTCGGTCTTCCAACTGACATTTTTCCTTCTAAATTGGTGCATTCTTTATTGTTTGTTTTATATGTCAATCCCAGTTCCCTTCCCTCCTCTTCTCCCAAGCCCCTCACTTTCTGTTCCCCAGGGAGAGTGAGGTCTTCCATGGGAGATCTTCACAATATGTCATATCATTTGCAGCAGGGCCTAGGCCCTCCCCTGTGTGTCTAGGCTGAGAGAGTTACCTTCTAAGTGGAATGGGCTCCCAAAGTCCATTCGCGCACTAGGGATAAATACGGATCCACTACTAGAGGCCCCATAGATTGCTCAGATCTCCTAACTGACACCAACATTCAAGGGGTCTGGGTTGGTTCTATGCTGGTTTTCCAGCTATCAGTCTGGGGTTCATGAGCTCCCCCTTTTTCAGGTCAGCTGTTTCTGTGGGATTCTCCAGCCTGATCTTGACCCCTTTGCTCATCACTCCTCCCTCTCTACAACTGAATTCCAGGAGTTGCAGTGTTTAGCTGTGGGTGTCTGTTTCATCAGCTACTGAAGACCCTAGGATGGCATATAAGGTAGTCATCAATCTCATTCTTGGCATTTAAGTAGCCTCTCCACTATTGCTTAGATTGTTAGTTGGTGTCATCCTTGTAGATCTCTGGATATTTCTCTTTAAAATTATAATGGCTCCCTCTATTATGGTATCTCTTTTCTTGATCTCCTCTATTCTTTCCCAGACTCAATCTTCCTGATCCCTCATGTCATCCTTTCCTCTCCCCTAATCACCCCCTATTTCTCCTAACTCCCTCTCCCCTCCCCCATGGAGATCTTGTGCCTTTCCCCTTCTCTGAGAGACCATGTATGCCACTCTTAGAGTCCCCCTTGTTTCCTAGTTTCTCTGGTGGTATGGATTGTAGGTTGGTAAATCTTTGCTCTGTGTCTAAAATCCATATATGACTGAGTACATACCATGTTTGTCTTTTTGTGGCTGGGTTACCTCTCTCAGGATGGTTTCTTCTAGTTCCATCCATTTGCCTGCAAATTTCAAGATTCCATTGTTTTTTTTTTCTGCAGAGTAGTACTCCATTGTGTAAATGTACCTCATCTTCTGTATCCATTCTTCAGTTGAGGAGCATCTAGGTTGCTTCCAGGTTCTGGCTATTACAAATAATGCTGCTACGAATATAGTTGAACAGATGTCCTTATTGTATGAATGTGCATCTTTTGGAATATGCCTAAGAGTAGAATTGTTGGATCTTGTGGTAGACTGATTCCCATTTTCCTGAGGAACCCCCATACTGATTTCCAATGTGGCTGTAGGAGTTTCTACTCCTACTGGCAGTGGAGGAGTGTCCTCCTTTCTCCACATCCTCTCCTCAATAAACTGTCATTGGTATTTTTGATTTTAGCCATTCTGACAGGAGTAAGATGATATCTCAGAGTTGTTTTGATTTTCATTTCGTTGATGGCTAAGAGTGTTGAGCACTTTCTTAAGTATCTTTCAGCCATTTTAGATTGCTCTATTGAGAATTCTCTATTTAGTTCTGTACCCACTTTTTAATTGGATTATATCGTGTTTGGGTGAATATCTTGGTGAGATTTTTTTATATATTGGAAGACAATACTCTTTCAGATGTGGGGTTGGAAAACCCATTTGCTGAATAAATAGCACAGAACCCCCACATACAACCTTTTGGGAAAGCCCTAAGAATATAAGGAAAGTCAAAAAAGCTACATTGGGGGAGGCACTACCAAAAATAGCCTTCTTTATTAAGTTCTAGGAATTTTGAAGATCTTTTAATATTCTATGGGCTGCCCTTTTGTCTTGTTGACTGTGTCTTTACTTTTTACAAACTTCTCAGTTTCAGGAGGTCCCATTTACTAATTGCCAATCTCAGTGTCTGTGCTATTGGTGTTATGCTCATGAAGCAGTCTCCTGTATTAATTCATTCAAGGGCACCTCTCACCTTCTCTTCTAAGAGGTTCAGTGTGGCTGGATTTATGTTGAGGTCATTGATCCATTTGGACTTCAGTTTTGAGCATGTTGGCAGATATGGATCTGTCTGCAGTCTTCTACATGCCAGGATCCAGCAATGCCAGCACCATTTGTTGAGATGCTTTCTTTTTTCCATTGTATAATTTTAGCTTCTCTGTCAAAAGTCAGGTGTTCATAGTTGTGAGGCGAATATCAGGGTTTTCAATTGCATAACATTGGTCTTCCTGACTATTTTTGTGCCAATACCAAGCTGTTTTCAAGACTATAGCTCTATAGTAGAGCTTGAAGTCAAGGATGGTGATGCCTCCAGAAGTTCCCTTTTTGTACAAGGTTGTTTTGGTTATCCTGGGTCTTTTATTTTTCCATATAAAATTGAGGATTGTTCTTTCAAGGTATGTGAAGAATTTTGTTGTGATTTTGATGTGGATTGCATTGAATCTGTAGATTGCTTTTGGCAAGATTGCCATTTTTACTATGTTGATCCTACCTATCCAAGAACATGGGAGATCTTACCATTTTCTGGTATCTTCTTTAATTTCTTTCTTTAAAGACTCAATGTTCTTGCTATACAGGTCTTTCACTTATTTGGTTAGAATTACCCCAAGATATTTTATGTTGTTTGTGACTATTGTGAAGGGTGATGTTTCTCTGATGTCTTTCTCAGCCCATTTATCATCTGTATACAGTAGTCTAATGATCTTTTGAATTAATCTCGTCTCCTGCCACTTTGTTGAAGGTGTTTATCAGCTGTAGAAGTTCCTGTGTAGAGTTTTTCAAGTCACTTATGCAGATGATCATATCATCTGAAAATAGTGAAAGGTTGACTTCTTCCTTTCTAATTTGTATCCCCTTGATCTGTTTTTGTTGTCTTATTGTTCTAGCTAGAACTTCAAGTACAATATTGAAGAGATATGGAGAGAGTGGACAGCCTTGTCTTGTTCCTGATTTTAGAGGAATTGCTTTGAGTTTCTCTCCATTTAGTTTGATGCTGGCTGTTGTTTTGCTATATATTGTTTTATTATATTTAGGTATGCTCCTGTTATCCCTAATATCTCCAAGATCTTTATCATGAACGGGTGTTGGATTTTGTCAAAAGCTTTTTCAGCTTCTAGTAATCATGTGTACATACCCTCATAAGACACACATAACTACATAATTAAAATAATGAAACTAAATTTAAAAAGTGATGCTAATTACTACAGGATCTTTATTTATGAAAAAAACAGGAAACCACAAATGTTCAACTCTCAGTAGGATGAACAAACAAGCCATTAGTTCTTGAGAGTGGATGGTGTCCACCTAAAGAAGCCAGACTCAAAAGGGCATACTCTTCATGCCATTCTAAAATATAAAATATAAAAACCTGGGATGGAAAGGGTCATTGTACCTTTGTTTCCAGTAACATTTCATCACTAATCTTATTCTTTAGTAGTGACAGAATCATTTCATATTTCTTAAATTTAATGTGAGCCCTTCTTTGTAAAACATTTCTGTTATATTTATTTGTTTATTATTATGTGACTGTGTGTGTGTGTGTGTGTGTGTGTGTGTGTGTGTGTGTGTGTGTGTGTGTGTGTATGTGTGTATGTGGTATGCTGATGCCACAGTGCACATGTACAGGTCAGAGGACAACTTGAGGGTGCCAGATATCTCCTGTACCATCACCATGATGGTCCCTGGGATCAAACTCAGGTCATCAAGAGTGTCAGCAGTGATTTTATCCACTGAGTGATTCTTTAGCCAGACCCTACCCTATTGTATACTTCTGTTATGAATTATACTTGGAACTTGCTTTTCTCCCCTGTTCCCCAGCTTATGATAAATGTTTAACAATGGTGTGTGCAATTCTAATTTGGCCCACCCTTGAGAGTACTATAGGAGGATTAATACCTTGTCTGAACATTTTACCATATATATGTATATATATATATATATATATATATATATATATATATATATTCTAGAGGCAGATTTCATTGGTATTCCAGATGGATGAAAGAATGAATGAATTCCCTAATTAGTGTTTAAACACAGGATCTGACATGACCCCAAGACCTCAAATACCTTCCTGAAAGTTACTGGCAGTTAGGTTAACTTCTTCAATGAGCAAGAAAAAACATGTGCAATGTTTTCTGTAAACTCACATGTCATGAGGCTAACTGACTCATTCTTACTAATGAAAGATAGTTTCTTCCATACTTTATGCTATTAATATGGACTTAGGTATTAGCACAACAACAGACAGGCTATGGGAATCTGGTAGTAAGCTCACTGGTGTTGGCTTCTGAACACAGTATTTCAAAGGGTAGCCACACATGGTGTATATGTGACTCATTAGTGTAAATTGAAAGATGGTTGCATTTCATCCCTAGGGCATTGGCTCAGTCGTTTCCAAATATGTCCATTGGAATCATTTGCAACATTTTTTAAAATTTAAAAGCCCAGACCATATTTGAGACTAAATTAGAATCTCTAAACTTGGAACTAAAGCAAGATTATTTTTGAAGTTTTTAATTTTCTTGGTTGAGTCTAGCAAGTTTGGAACCTCCTAGTACAGATTCAAAGATAATGTATTACTATTAAATATGAATTATTTATATGAAATGATAGGCACTCTGAGAAAATAAGAAAAGGGAAGCTGAAATGGTAATTCTAATCCAAAATACAGAAAGACCTACAGGCTCTTGGGATATATCAAGATATTTAGGATCAGACACAAAAAATTTAAAGTAAACATTTTAATTTATTCTTTCACATTCCCTCCCACCCCCAACACACAAAGCAAAATTAACTTTGGTCATTTCCTCTTGTTATTCCCTCTTCCCTCATTTCTACCAATTAATCCCTCATTCATCTCTACAAGCATTGCTTCTACTTCCATGACTTCTCTCTCTCTCTCTCTCTCTCTCTCTCTCTCTCTCTCTGTGTGTGTGTGTGTGTGTGTGTGTGTGTGTGTGTGTGTGCGTGGTACATATCCTATGGAATTCTATTTAGTTGTAAAGAAAACTAAAATCCTGGAATTATAGGTAAATGTGTAGACCTAGAAACTATTGTACTAAGAAAGGTAACCTAGACTTCCAAGGGCAAACACTACATGATCGCTATTATTTGTGAATCTTAGCTCTACAGCTTCAGTTGTGTGTATATAATCTGAAGTAACCGCGGATGCCAGGAGAGGTAAAGGGGGTCATGTAAGGGCGGTAGAAAGGGTTCTATAGAGGGGACTATTATCACACAGTGCTAATAATTGGGAAATACAGGGCACAGGGTGGGGGCGTTAACTGGCAATGGGAGGAAAGATAGCATAGAGGGAGATTGTGGGGATGTATAGCATTAAGGGTGTTTGAAAAGATATAGGAAAACATAATTTTATGTTTACTTAAATACATATAAAATACACGAATCTATATGTCAAAGTTACAGCATGTTGTCCCCCTCAAAGAACAATATGTTTTTTTAGCAAAAACCCAGTGAATGCTTGGGGATGTGCCCTATGAGTTGCTGGTTGGCAGGGTCCAACATGTCAAATAATATTTCTCAATTTAAATTGCTTTTTCGTGTGTATCATGTCATCTTCATGATTTCTATTCTATATGGACTTAGTTACCATCACAATCATCACACATTGTCTTGAATCTATATGAAATATTAAAAGTAGTTCATGATGCTTTCTCACTTTAACATATGAGGAGTTCAATGAAAGATATTTCATAAGTATCAAACATTTTTAAATATAATTTTAAGTCTATGAAGCCTAAACCAATATTTTATGAGTAACTGTGTGCTATATTGTACATGTGCAAATTTATTTTTTAAATACATTGAAAATAGATCCATTAATACTTCTAACATTTTATTATATATTTCAAAATAGTAGACAGGATTTTGAATATTCCTAAAACAAAGTTAATAAAAGTAAATTAATATTTGTCCCAACTACCTTCCTCTGATCCCACCACCATACATGACTTGAAATCTCAGAGCATACCCCATAAATACATACACTGTTTTTATGTAAAAGCTGAAGATTAATTTCTCAAGAAATTTGGAGAATAATTATGGCAAGAGTCAACTATTCATGTTTCATTACTTAAATCTCCAAATCGCCCATTTTAGGAGTTACAGAGTATTGAATGAGAGAACTGGGTACAAATTCTTTAAATAGAATAGCAAAGTTTGGAAACTACATTAGAAGAGATTCTTAGTTTTATACAACGAATGTAATACTTTTCTAACTTGCTCTTTTTGGGAGTCTTCTGGGAAAATCCTAATTGCAATAATGTGTTTGACGATGTTTCTGTAGCTTAAGAAACCCCCACAGGTTCCAGCTCTGCAAACCCATTTTTTCTCTGTTGAATGACCTCGTCCCTTGGATCTTGCATGGGGAATGATCCTCAGTCCCTCCCTGCACGGTGACTCCTGTGTTGTGCTGAAGTGTCAGCAAACTTGATGGCAATTGGAATGTGTCAGAACTAAATATAGACCAGAGACTGAATGGAACACCTGGACGCACAGCACAGCAATCCACATCATCTCCTCTTCTTTTCTGTGTATTTTTAGCAGGGAGGGGATGGATTTGTTGAATGCTTGACAGCTGCTCACTAGGCAGAGCAGACAGAGGGATGGGATGGAATAAGGGTCAAAATCATAGAGTGAGTGCCAGGAGGGCTAGCTCTTCCATTTTTTTCACCAACCTTGAGTGACCTTAAGGATTTAATTTAATTTCTTTTCTTTCTTTTTTTTTTTCCGAGACAGGGTTTCTTTGTGTAGCTTTGGAGCCTATCCTGGCATTCGCTCTGGAGACCAGGCTGGCCTTGAACTCACTGAGATCTGCCTGCCTCTGCCTCCTGAGTGCTGGGATTAAAGGTGTGCGCCACCAACACCCAGCAAGGATTTAATTTCTTTGTGCCATCCCAAACCTTTTCAGTATCCAAGTTGCTCTGAAGAAAACAACAAGAACAACAAAAAAACTTGTTCAAAAAAACACTCAATGTCTGTGACCAGACTACGGATTTGTAGCATTGTTGAGGTAACATGTTTGCTTTAAGATCATCTACCATAAACAATGTCCATTGCTGTCACCTAGATGCCACCCAGTAAAAGTTGAAGGCATGCACAGAAGAACAGAAGAACTGACTTGTTGCTGAAATCTAAGTTAAGCAGATCTAACTTGCTCGATGTGAATCTTGTAAGGTTGAAATATTTCTTCATAGTTAAATGGATATCCAATGCTGACTTTGCCCTTAGGTGACTTTCAATTTAATTCTATTTACAGCTTCCAGACATGAGCCATACGATCAGCCATGTACATCATGGAAATGTGGTCCATGATAACATTTGATAACTAGTGGTTACCTAGCATCCAGTATAGCTTTCATCTCACCACTGTCTGATACTTAGAATCACAATCCCTTTGTTCAGGTTTGAACTTTCTGAAAGCTGCAAGGCTTTCAATTGCTAATGTACACGTCCCTTAGTTAATAGCTGCACTTAGCTAAATGAGTCATTTCCAACATCACTACCTTAAAGTATGCAGGGTCTTCAGTACATGTGAGTTCTTTCCTGGGTCTATATGTTGTCGCACTATGAGGTAATGAGATAACTGCTTCTTTCAAAGACGTTATTTTATATTCCAGTAAGAGAGGAGTTTGCAATTCTTTCCTCTTCAACAGTGATGACTCTACTATTTCAGTTCAGCATGAGTCCCTTTTGGAATGATGTCATACTGATGGTGTTGGCTTCTTTCGGGTAAAGATGGGTAATTTGATTTTAGGTTTTTTTTCTAACTTAAAAATATGAAATATCTTTGCCATCTTTCATATACTGCTGCTTTTAACATTAACCCAAGGAAATGAAATAGCAGACAATGGTCTGTTAGTGAGACTGTAACACAGAGATAATATAGTAGATCATATATTGCCCTTGACTGGAATCGATCACAGTTGGTCACCTGAGACTCCATGGGAAAGCTCAAATCCTTACCTGTGTCTCAAACCCCCAAGTTCTGTCTCTTTTCTCTATTTAAATTCAATGTAGATAACTCTGCTTAGTTATTGACCTCAAATTGTTTTTCAAAGTTACATTTTTAGCATCATTTGGGCTCCCTATTCCCCTATATGGCCATTTACTAGCTCCTTTCATCTGAAGTAAGACTCATCTTTCATTTAATTTGTCTGCTCTAAGTCTGTGGTCACATGTCACTGAAAATGTCACTTCTTCAATGAGTCCTTCCTCGATTCCCCCAAATTGGTTAGCCCCTTGTACTTGCGATTCCTTTCTAACGATTATAAACACATTTACTCAAAGTCTAAACTTAATGGTTTCCACATCATCAATAATTATTCTCAATGAATGAGGATTCTATATTCAAGTCTGATGAGACTTTCAAGTTTGGCGTGACTTTCTCCTAGGTCATTGCCTGTAGGAGATAGATAAAACATTTGCTCACTTAAAAATGGCTAAATGAACAAAACAGGGGCAAGAATTGACCTTTATGCTAATGAAGCCAGACAACATCCCTGCATAGGTTCCAGAATTTATCTGTATTTTTCTGCCTATATCTACCAGCCTTCTGATTCAGGAAATGGACTTCCAGCTTCAGGTATAAGTTTCACTTTTCTTCTAGAGACATAGCATGATTGATCAAGGATTCCTAAAACTGTTATTAGAGTTAATGAACCAGCCAGTGAATCTGAATTTAGCAGGAATGGTAATTTGTAAATGGAGTGAACTTTTGTCTTGATAAGTGTCAAAATACTTCAGTTTTACAGGCGCAAATGAAGATGCTATCTCCCTAGTAATAAAAAAAAAAAACAGGTATATTTGAGTACATTGAAAATGTTCTATGTGACTACAAGTGACATGACAATTAAAACATAAGAAAACTGACAAGGACACTTGAAAAAAGCATTCCTGTCACTACTTTGAAGGAACTTTTAGATGCTACTAAGAAATGGGAGAAAGAGGATCATTTGCTAGAAATAAGAAAAGGGTGTGCAAAATATAAGTCAAGCACAAGCAGCTTTGACTACAAAAATCACTAAAATAGTGTATTATAAAATTCAAACAGTACAATAGCAGAGAAATCTTATGTATTCTGCACTAATTAATTCACTAAGAACTATGTATAATGTTCTATTGGGAAAATCATATTGACAATTGA
This sequence comes from Cricetulus griseus, assembly GCF_003668045.3. Lineage (NCBI taxonomy): Eukaryota > Metazoa > Chordata > Mammalia > Rodentia > Cricetidae > Cricetulus > Cricetulus griseus. The sequence continues at coordinate 6,407,145 of NW_023276807.1, forward strand.
AACATTTTTATTTTACTGACATAGCCTCATGCATGTGTTTGTAAATACATTCCCACACATAGATATTACAAAAACATCTGCATTAGTGTGTGCAGTGCACATGCTCATGAAACTTGTTTTGGATAACATGTTAGTGTGGTTCTCATGTCATGAGGTTCTTTAACTTTTTTTTTTCTTTTTTGGTTTTTTGAGACAGGGTTTCTCTGTATAGCTTTAGAACCTATCCTGGCACTCACTCCGTAGACCAGGCTGGCCTCGAACTCACAGAGATCCACCTGCCTCTGCCTACCGAGTGCTGGGATTAAAGGCATGTGCCACCAACGCCCGGCATGAGGTTCTTTAACTATTTATTTAAAAAATCTGTATGTGAGTGTGTGTGTGTGTGTGTGTGTGTGTGTGTGTGAGAGAGAGAGAGAGAGAGAGAGAGAGAGAAGAGAGAGAGAGAGAGAGAGAGAGGGGGGAGAGGGAGAGAGAGAGTGAGAGAGAGAAGAGAGAGAGAGTGTGTCCATGTACATGTGTGCGAGAGTGTGTGTGCATGTGCGTGTGCGTGTGTGTGTGTGTGTGTGTGTGTGTGTGTGTGTGTGTGTGTGTGTGTGTGTGTGTGTGTATGCATGTGTGCATGCAGGCTGGGGCATGTCACTGCATGTGTGTTGAGGTCAGAATGCAGTTTCACTTCCTTCTCGTTTGAGACTTGGCCTCTTGTTGTTTATGGTTGCACAAGTCAGGCCAGCTAGCCTGGAATCTTTCTAGGTATTTCCTGCTTCTGCCTTCCAATTCAGCAACTCTAAAAGCACCAGAATTATTGCTTCACTCTACTGTGAATGATTTCCCGTGGTCTGTGAGGATCTGAACTCAGTTCCTCATGCTTGCATAGCAATCACTTTCTCTACCATACCCACCAACCATCTTCTGCTTTATTTATTTAACTCTTGGTTGCTGGGGTCTGTTATTAACCTAAGTTATTTGCCATCCATATCTATTTCTATTTCTTTTATGATTGTTAGAAAAGCTAGATTTAGTCTGGAAAAAGAAATCCAAGATCATCTTTAAAGATCTGAAGGGTGGGCTGCTAAGATGTGTCAGTGAGTAAGGCTCTTGCTGCTAAGCTTGATTAGCTGGGTTCAGTTCTTGGTACCCATATGGTGAAGGGAGAGAATTGACTCCTGTACTGTGTCCTCTGACCTCCACTCGTCAACTATGGCAGATATGTGCACATGCACACATACGTGAGCATACATACATGCACACACAAACATGCACACTCATGTACAGAAACACACATAAAGATAATAAATAAAATTTAATACATTGAAAATACGTTTATTTTTTCCAATAAAAATATTAAGAATTTCCACCAAGATTCTGTCTGACGGAAACACTTCTTGAATAATTCAAACATTGTTACCATATACTTTCCACATCTTTCTTCCATAAACTTCCCCCACCAAACTCCCGTACTAGCTTTTAATAATATAATTTTACATTCTTCATACAACTATCAAAGTTAGTACTTTAAACTTTCCCAAAACTCATCCATCACATTAGTAGGGAAAATTGGAGTATGCCTTCCCATCCCCAAAGAAAATTAAAGCCATCTGCTAATTCTGTACCATACCTCACCTAAATGTTTTGCAAAATCATGTAACTTGAGTAAACTCAAGAAAGGAGGCAAGCTGAGACCAACCCTTCTTTAATCTTTGACGGAGGACCACGTGGTGGTGGAGCCCATGCCATCAACAGAGGAATACTTTTTGCATGGGGAGTATGGGGGTGGGGGGCTTCTTAAAATACTGTCTGGTTTGTCCCTGAATTTTGTTTCATTTTATAATGGTTAGCTAATGAGTTGGACTGCTTTGGTGGGTCAGAGGAAGACTGTCAAATCACCGTTTTATCTTTCTTTTACCACAAATTTTCTACAGACCCCTAAGGGGAAAATTTAGGAATGCAGATAAACCAGATGTGCTCATAAAAATTGAATGCATACCTGTGTTGCCTACCAAAACCTCCCTGAATTTCACCCTTGCATAACATGCTTAGTCCCTGTGCTGCCTGTAGTGGTCTCCCTGTCACTGCAGAGGCTGACAGTCAGTCCCAGCTCTGAGAAGGTTGGTGATGAGGCTGTTGTATAGCTGTTGTATATAAGGACCCGTTGCACTAAGTCAGCTTCAAACAAATTTGTAACACAGGAGAAAGAACCACTCATAAGTTGATAGAAATTCTAGAGCATCAAGTGAGATACAGGAATTGTATCTCATTTGTATATCCTCTCCCTGTCTATAAACATATGTTTGCACATGCTGTGTATTGATAGATTAACATATACAATTACAACATTCTGTTTGCGATAGTGTGGTTAAGATTGTCTTCACATTTTTATTTCTGAGGGTTTTATGTCTGAACCATGAGCACTCTCAGTGGGCTGCAACTTAGCCTATAGTGCAAAAGAATGGGTGTTCTTCATTCTCCAAAACACTAGGGATATTTCAGTCTTGGAATTGTTACAGACAATCTCAGGTTAACATAGTAAGCGTCCCTTTTACAGTTTCAATACAAAAGTTGATCAGGTGGGTCAGGAAGCCCATGTGCTTCCTTGGTCTTCATGGTTCACTACACCAGTGAGAATGGAGTGTGTATTGGCTAATGTAAGGCCAATTTAAAAGGAATTATGAAGATCTGACTAAAGACAAGTTCATTAGTAACACTGCAAGTTAAACAAGTTTTAAAAGTCCAGGAATGATTTTATGAAATAATGCAATATTGCACATGGCTTCTGCAACCAAAGCTGTGCTTGACATAGTGCTGACATGCAATTATTTAATATAACTAAGGTAACTATGAAAACAATGAAAGTCTTCAAAATAAAACATGTTAAACATTATTTTGGAAGGAATGAATTAGTTGAGTTTATCACAAATGTTGACACTGGGTTGTGGTTAAAAGAATTCAGTATTCTGCCCTGAAAAAATGCTTTCAAAAATTTCTAATCTCCAAACAAAAATAAAACTTAGTAGCATGTATTGTATGAGTTGGATGCTTTCCTGAACATTGCTAAAATGCTCATTATTTTCTTGGTACTTTGAATACAGGTTATTTTAGCCAAATAGTTTTCATACAACTGTCTTTCATTTATTAGATAAACATTTTTAAAAGCTAAGCCTCAACATAATAATAATGGAATAATTACAAGATACACACTTTTAAGCAAACCATATTTATTTAATAACTCATGTGTATCATTAGTCACTTTGCAATCAGTGTCAAATAATTTTTCTTTTTTTAAAGCTTCTTAATTTTGCAAATGAGAGAATGTAGATCTTGTAGAGAATGTGGGAGGTGTGTTGATTCTCAGTTAACTGTGAAGCATGTGGAATTTGTTATTCTTAAGGGGTACAACCTTAGATATTCAGACTCAGAAGTGTGTGACTGAAATCCTTTGGAGACTTGCACCCTGAATTCAAACAATTAGTCATGATTATCTGTGATTGTAATATATAGCTATATGGCTGTACATACAGTCTTGTCAGAACCTGGGGGCTAAAATAAACATCACATTTTCCAATGCTGGAAACAGTACTGTGTGGCTTGTCCTTCCATGTACTCATCCCAAAAGTCATTTTTTCCCCCATCTTTTATTTAAATTAGAAACAAGATTGTTTTACATGTCAATCCCAGTTCCCTCTCTCTCCCCTCCTCCCCTGTCCCCCACTAACAACCTACCTATTCCATACCATTTCTGCTCCCCATGGAGGGTGAGGCCTTCCATGGGGGGCTTTGGTGTCTGTCATATCCTTTGGGATAAGGCTTAGGCCCTCCCACATGTGTTTAGGCTGAGGGAGTATCCCTCTATGTGGAATGGGCTCCTAAAGTCCATTCCTATATTAGTAAGTAACTTAGATCAGATAAGTACTGATCTACTACAAGTGGCCCCATAGATTCCTGAGGCCTCCGCACTAACACCCATGTTCATGGGGTCTGGATCAGTCCCATGCTGGTTTCCCAGCTATCAGTCAGGGGACCAAGATTTCCTCCTTTTTCAGGTCAGCTGTTTTTGTGGGTTTCACCAGCCTGGTGTTGACCCTTTGCTCTTCACTCCTTCTCTGCAACTGGATTCCAGCTCAGTTCAATGTTTAGCTGTGAGTGTCTGCTTCTACTTCCATCAGCTGCTGGATGAAGGCTATAGGATGGCATATAAGTTAGTCATCAATCTCATTATCAGGGGAGGGCATTTAAGGTAGACTCTCCTCTGTTGCTTAGATTGTTAGTTGGTATTATCCTTGTAGATCTCCACAAATTTCCCTAGTGCCTGATTTCTCTTTAAACCCATAATGGCTCTCTCTATTATGGTATCTCTTATCATGCTCTCCTCTATTATTCCTTTGACTCAACCTTCCTGCTTCCTCATGTCCTCCTCACCCCTTCACTTCTCCCCAAATCATTCTCCTAGCTCCCTCTCCCCTTCCCCCAATGCTCCCAATTTGCTCAGGAGATCTTGTCCCTTTCCCCTTCTCAGGGGAACCATGTATGTCCTCTTAGAGTCCTCCTTGTTTCCTAACTTCTCTGGCAGTATGGATTGTAAGCTGATAATCCTTTGCTCTATGTCTAAAATCCACATATGAGTGAGTACATACCATGTTTGTCTTTTTGTAAATGGGTTACCTCACTCAGAATGGTTTCTTCTAGTTCCATCCATTTTCCTGCAAATTTCAAGATTCCATTGTTTTTTTTTTTCTGCAGAGTAGTACTCCATTGTGCAAATGTACCACATTTTCTTTATCCATTCTTCAGTTGAGGGTCATCTAGGTTGCTTCCAGGTTCTGGCTATTACAAATACTGCTGCTATGAACATAGTTGAACAAACATCTTGTTGTATGATTGTATGAATGTGCTACTTTTGGGTATATGCCTAAGAGTGGAATGGCTGGATCTTGTGGTAGACTGATTCCCATTTTCCTGAGGAACTGTCACACTGATTTCCAAAGTGGCTGTATGAGTTGGCACTCGCACCAGTAGTGGAGGAGTGTTCCACTTTCTCCACATCCTCTCCAGCATAAACTATCATTGGTGTTTTTGTTTTTAGCCATTCTGACAGGAATAAGATGATATCTCAGAGTTATTTTGATTTGCATTTCATTGATGACTATGATGTTGAGCACTTTCTTATGTGTCTTTAAGCCATTTTATATTCCTCTATTGAGAATTGTCTATTTAGTTTTGTGGCTCACTTTTTAATTGGATTATTTGGTGTTTTGGAAACTAGCTTCTTCAGTTCTTTGTAAATTTTGGAGATCAGCTCTCTGTTGGATGTGGGGTTGTTGAATATCTTTTCCCATTCTGTGGGCTGCCTTTTTTTCTTGCTGACTGTGTCCTTTGCTTTACAGAAGTTTCTCAGTTTCAGGAGGTCCCATTTATCAATTGTTGATCTCTTAACTTCTAGGACTGAAAAATCTTGGGAGTTGGGCAGTGACACTAGCTCCAAGGCCTGCAACCTGCATGTGTGTGTATAAATGGAGCCCCCATTCTTCACTATGAGAGCCCTGACTCTTTCACCACTTATGTGTTAAACATTTGAATCTGCTCCTCTTAACTGCTCAGGAACAAATTATTTGTATTGTCGTTCTTCAAAGACTGAATCTGAATGAATCCCTCATCTTTCATGAGGGAAAGGTAAAGAACAGAAAACCTTATTTTCTATTCTATTCTAATATATATATTGATGCTACCATTTCCTTAAGACATACACATTTCTGGCTTTCTTATCTCCAGGTAGCACCTACGGATACAAATAACTTCAAAATTGGAATGTTCATGTCAGGAATATATCTGCAGGATTATAATTTTTGTAATATTTATGCTCTGTGTATATAGTAAGTAATCAGTTTTCACATGCAAAATTTTTTAACAAAGATAATATTCCCTGAACTATGAAAAAGTCAAGACTTACTCTTCTACCTGACTTCCATACCATATGAAATAGAGTTTTTGAGCTAATGGTTAGAGCAGGAAATAAAATTTTATGTCTATATCTTTTGGCTGATCATGTGCATGATGTTTGCAAGGGTCCTTAGCCAGGAGCCCACTGTTCAATACAAAAGACCCAAGCAAGTACTGGGTTCTGATCTTGGAGACAAGCAACCTTCTATCCTACTAATCTGGAAATATATTTTAAGTACAATTCTTCAGGAGGCTTGCAAGCTCCATATGTGCAAGCTTTCTGCCTGTCATAGCTACCTTTGGGTCACTTGTTTGTCCCTCTCTAGTGAAGTCAGCATGTCTTTCTTAGGTGTAGCATCCACTTTCTGTCCTCAGACACAGAAGTTTCTAGTTCTCGGATGTTTGGACTGTGGATGGCATTAGTCCTTATGCCCTTTTAAACCTCTGGATGCTGACCAAATGTTGTTACTACTTTTTGGCTGTCCACCTTGCAGATCACAGGACTTTTCAGGTCCCATAATCACATAAACAAACCCCATATCAAATTTCCAACTATACCTGTACTTCTGTGGTATCTATCTATCTATCTATCTATCTATCTATCTATCTATCTATCTATCTATCATCTATTTATTTCCATCTATCAATCAGCAATCTATCTAATCTATCATCTATTTATTATCTCCATCTAACATTCAAAAATTTATCTTGTGATTCTTAATTTTCATGAATATAATTGTAGATCCAACATGTGCGGTGGTGCTGGAAGATCATTAGTAGAAAATCCCTGTTCTATTACGCAATGAATATAATGCAGCATTCTCCTAACTAAGGGAATCATTTTGGCAAATACTCTATTACTTCTATAGTCTTCCAACCTATGTTCCACCATCAGTTTCTTGTAGGTAGAGATGATGAGGTTAGTGGTGCTGAGACACCAACACTGAGTGACATCTTGATTATGACAACCTACCCCCTCTTCCTGCTGAGTTTGCAGTTATACATGAAAGGACAGTCATGGTCTTCCTTCCTCTCCCGAGCTTCCAGTTACTGTGGGTATTGCAACAGTCCCAGATTCTTAAAGTGTTAATAATACTTTATATTACTACTGAATTTGTTACAGAAATGTTTATATGTGTTGAATATTTTGCATGTATTTAAATATATATACTACTTACTATGTTAAGTATAATTATGTATTTAAACTAAATTTGGAGTTCAGAAAAGTCACAATTCACATTGCTAGCTGAATCTTCAAATGTGGCCAGAAACCCCTGTGCCAGTCTCCTCCCCATCTTTCCTTTGCAGGAGTCTCATATTGCTTGCTGGTGAGTCTACTTGCCATGTCCCATGTCTTAAATTTGCAAATGACATTTTCTAAGACTAATGAAAGTCTACTGTTCTTAGGCCATCTTTAAAGTGGCATGAAGTGGCTCTTTATTTCTCCAAGTAAGCATAGACAGCAACATTATACTGCAAGAATAAGAACAAAAGGCAATTGGAACTTGATTTAATATATTCCACAACTGAGTCTACTAGGTAACCCAAGGTGGACCAAGACCTGAACAATAGTATAACTCAAAGCAAATTAGAAAAGATACTTAAGAAGGAAACCATGAGGAAATGGCCCTGGCTTAATCTTTGAGGACACCACCTTCCCATCTCTAGAGAAGTGTCTAGTACCCAATGCAGATTCATTCCACAACCTAGTAGAAGAAGACTGTGATTTTTCAAGGAACTTTAGATGCCACATAATAAATCTGGATGTGTTTAAAAATCCCCAAGGAGTTTAAAAAAAGTCTGGATGTGTTTTCTCAAATAACTATTTAAAGCATATTAGAGTTTTTTAATTGCACTGGGGACTTTTCAAAGCATATCAGGACAAAACAGTAGAGTATAGGCCCCAATATGCTAATTAATAGCTAGCTAGACCCCTGAAATAAACCTGCAACACTCCATTAATCAGGCAGTAATTGAATTGGCACAGTGCTTTTGTGCAAACTACATGATAATTGAAAAACCAAACCTGGAAGCAGGGAGGGTAGAGTTCTCCACAACCACATCTAACAGGGCATCTTATTTGCACTTGGCAGTGGGCAGTTGGCCCTTCTGTCAGGAGGCTTCTCACAGAGAAAAAGCCAGCTACTCTCTGTGTAGAATGTAACTTTATCTCCTGCTGAATTTTTTTTTTTTTTTTTTTTTTGGTCTGTGATATCTAGTGGCCAGAAGCATAACCCCATGGAAACACAGGTAATGCCTGATATGCTTTTCTCTGTTACCTAAAGACATCTGCCAATTAATGTGATTATAAAATAATAGCTAGGAACAGGTGCTTCATTTGCTAATTTTACATCCGACTGTTTGAAAGCTAACTACCTGGGGATCTAACTGGCAAATACAACTTTGCTTACGGGGGGGGGTGGAGGGGGGAGAAGAAACAGTGCATGCATTTTCACACACAGCCAATGCAGCTTCAGCCTGGATTTCAGTTGCCTATAGTTAATTTTGCTAAGTGAGAGGAAACTGATGGATTGGAAATGAAAAGAAGGAAGGTAGCATTTGAAAGCTTTCTTTTTTTCCTGCACACAAAATATTAAGCTTATTGCTTTACCAAAAAGGTAGTTGCAAGAACAGTTATGCATGTCAGACTGTAGGGATGGAGTAGAGGGGTAGATGTTGCAAAGTGAGGTTGCACACCAGGTCCTCACATGAACTTTAGAGCCTATAAGTTTCAAATACTCAAATTCCTTTCCCCCATTTTTCAGCTTCTCACATACACAAGTGAAGGGTAAGAAATATCTAAATGGAGAAAAAGTTTTTGTTTGTTTGTTTGTTTGTTTTTTCCTTATGGCTGTGAGGACCCAAATAGAAACCACTTCAGAAATATAGAAAATAAGAAGTAGCAGCAATGTTGTGAGTCTTGTTCATTACTTTTCAGCTCAATTGATAGTGAGCACACTGAGAAATATGCCTGAGTAGGTGTTGGGATCTAATTCCAACGATGATGTGAGCAACTTCATTGGATGTTCAATAAGCAATCTATATGACCCTTCATCATGAAATAAAGTGGTTTGGGAACTATATGTGCCCCAAATTATACCTAGGATCTGAGGCGAATTACTAAGCCACTTTTCTGCCCAGAGAGTTATGCATTACATTTAAGCTCTGCATCACTTTCATAAAAGTTAAGCATTGTAGCTGGGTGTTGGTGGCACACGCCTTTAATCCCAGCACTTGGGAGGCAGAGGCAGGCGGATCTCTGTGAGTTCCAGGCCAACCTGGTCTCCAGAGCGAGTGCCAGGATAGGTTCCAAAGCTACGCAGAGAAACTCTGTCTCAAAAAACCAAAAAACAAAGTTAAGCCTTGTGTTCTTCTCTTTTAAAAAAAATCAGGCTTTGGATTTGGTTTCAAATTTCAACTCTTTGCAAGCATCAGAAAAAATGCAAAACACACTTGGGCAATAGATGCCTCTGTATACCCATTCTTGTGTGTGGGTCTTAGGAGTCCTCTGAGAACCCAGACCACCCCGAGAATTTCATCATTTGAAATGGGGTTGCCACTGGGCTAGATTGTGTATGTCCTTATAATCTCTCACTGGAGATTAGAAATGTGTTTAAATTTTATATGTGCTTAAAATCTGTCCAAATTTCCATGTAATGTGAACCGAATATTGGCAGGTGTACACTGATCATCATTGCGAATCATGATGCCAATACTTCACTTCTTTGTAAACAAAACACAAGACATGGAGTCAATGGTTGCCTTTCTAATTTGGGCAACTGTGTACATTAAACATTCTTTAGTGTGAGATGCTTAGACAGCACCAGGGTTAAACTTTTCTCACCATAGATTAATTTTCATTTTAGTATATGGACTTTGAATAGGCATGGGACCATTTTCCAAACACAGAATTCTTCTTAATTTTTCTTTATATAACTTACATTCAAGATTCCAGTTTCATCTCCAAAACATAACTCATACTTTCCTGCTTCTTACCATCTGCTGGGACCGGCATCTGCCATTTCCCGCCTACTTCTTCTGTAGCCCTGGTAGTCTGTGATTACACACTTACAACTACAGTATTGGTGCAGAGATGTGGCACCCAGATGGCTCTTTTGAACATGTTCTCACCCACCACTGCCCCCACCTACTTCCTATTGTGCTGATAATAAAATTCAGACTCCTGAAGATGGCATAAAGATACTGACTTCTGTCTCTATGTCGGTTCATTTCTCCAGTGTCTTATTCCTTCCCACTCTTCCCACTTCTCTCTGTATCTCAGCCACCCACCTGCTCTGTCACAAAGACCATAAATTGGCCATGGACTGTAGATCTTCTGCTTTCTTTCCATTTATAATGTCATGTTTCTCGAGTTTTGTGCATGGCTACTTGCCTTGCTTTCTGGGGCAAGAATCATTTCCCCAGAGTCTTAACCTTACTCCCTAAGTCCCTTTCTCCCAACTGAACTACCCTCTACTCACCTTAATTTCCTGTGTAACACCTTTCATAATCTCAATTTGTTTGGTTTACCAGTTTACTCCACTAATGCTTACCCATTACTGCAAGGATACACCCTCTGGGGATCCAGGGGCCAGTCCTTTCCTCTGCTACTCTACCGATGTCTCGGACATTGCTTCACAAATACTTGTGAAATGGGTTAAAAAATGTTTCCACCAAGAGCATATGCTTACAGTCTGTGCAACTGTTGAGGAGATCCCAGCCCAGTGGTAGACACAAATGAAAAATCTGGTTCTTTTCCAAGTGTTTTCAGAAACAGAGAAAATCAATAACCATCAAAAATTACTATTTCTTTCCTGAAAAAAATTGTCTCAATGTTTAACACATGTTAATGTTAATACAGCTTGCTTCCATGGGAACCTATATGTAAAGAAATAAACATTTTTTCAAAGCTAAAGGAAAGAGACTTCTAGTTCAAGTGGCTGCCAAAATTTTCCGGAAAGGGCCAGAAAATAGTAAATATTTTAGGCTTTGCAAGCTATACAGTCTCAGATACAGACATTTGCCTGGGATTGTCACTGAACAAGTGTGCACAGAGACAAAGCCACACTCCAGGAGCAGCTGTGCTCTGTTACAACCTCACCTATTGACATTACAATATGGATTTCATACAATCTCAACCTAATGCAAAACATTAATCTTATTTTTCTTATTTTCCCCAATTATTTCAAGTATGAAAACATGATTATCTTAGAGGCCACATAAAAGCCGGCGGCAAGCAGATCTGAGGTAAGGCCTGTAGTGTGTTCTCCCTCCTAGATAGATTGAAGTTTCCCCAATGTCTACTGCTTTGGCTTGGAGAAATTTGAGAAATGTTTCAAGTGAGAGTTTTAGGAACTCTCCCTGGTGGTAATTCCCCAAACCCCCATTTGTAAAGTAATGGAAGGAGTACTTTAAGTTCTGGCTTTCTCACTGGATAACATATTTTCTCAAAATTATTTTCATAAATTAACATTAACCTGCACACTTACTGCAATATTCTATTTTATGTTACTCAGGCCCTTTCATTACTTCTCCTCTCAACTAGAGGCCATTTGGAAAAATGAATGAAAGATAAATAAAAATATACTATATACTACATGCACTACAATTCTAAAGGAAATATCCTTTATCATGATTTAAAATAATTATAAAATTAAGAATAAGGAACATGGTGGGTCGTTGGTGGTGCACACCTTTAATCCCAGCACTCAGGAGGCAGAGGCAGGCAGATCTCTGTGAGTTCAAGGCCAGCCTGGTCTCCAGAGCGAGTGCCAGGATAGGCTCCCAAGCTACACAGAGAAACCCTGTCTCAAAAAAACAAAAACAAAAAAAAAGAAGAAGGAACATGAACAGTAGCTGCTTCCTACTTGTGTTTCCTCTTTAAACATCTGACACTGACTTACTCACATTCTCTTACCCCAGTCCTGTGAATGTTGCACTGTTGCTATGGTTGGTTCTTAAGTGTCTCCTAGAGGCCAATAGATTGGAAAATTTGTATCCTGCCTGGATTGTTACTGAGAGGAAATAAAACCCTGAGCAGATGGTGTCAAACGGAAGACATTTGGCACCTGGGATGTACCTCTAAAGGAGATGCTAGGACAACTCCCTTCCTTGTCTATTTCTGTTTCACAGTTGTTGAAAACATGAGATGATCAAGTCTTCTCCACCACCTGCTCTCACTTTGGTTTACTGTGTCATCCCAGACCCATAGCAGTACAGTGAGAGACCAGGAATGGAAATCTCTGGAATTGTGGACCCAGATAAGTCATCTTCCTTCCCAAGTTGAGTGTTTTGCCATATCAATGGGAAGCAGACTGACAGGGTTCAGTGCTGCATGGTTATATACATCTAAAAAGTGTGTCATGAATTTGTAGGAAAACCTATGTACAAATTTGAGCAACAACTTTGACATTGCTTTACTGTGGGCAACTAAAAGCGGAGTTTTATGGTTCTGTTTGGTAGTTTCTGAGACGAGCCAGCCTTTGGAAAATGTCCTTCTCACTGGAATAAGGTATCCTGTGCTTGCCAATTATAGCGGCCAAAATAACTTCAACATTACAAACAATTGTTCTCCTATTGTGCTTTAAATGATTTTTGAGAAAGCTGGAAGGCAGTGAACAGTCACTTTGCATCTGTAGATCACTTAAAATAGTAAGTCTGGCAACTATCTTGAGCCCAGTATCTTCTGCTAGGATCTCAGTTTGGTGTGGTCAGTTCTAGTAACAGAATCCTCATTAAACATGTTGGAGACTACTTTGGGAAGTTCCAGCATCTAACTTAGCTCTTCTCATATCACAACCAAAATGGTGTTAGGTTTCACAGACTATGAGGAAAGGAGCTGGTTATTATGGATGTATAATATAGCAAGAAAAAGCACAATTCTTTGGTTCAAAAGAAAAAAGATTCCTACCTAGACTGCTGTTTTTCTTTTCAACTGAGACTCTAAACACATTAGGCATATGCAGGCTTCCTCTAGTACAATAAAATACTATACTTGCTTAGCTTTGACCTGCTCAACCAATTTTTACTACCACATTGGGAAGCATTTTCTTGACCTATCTTGTTTCTTCTAATCATCGTACCCCGCCCCTTCATTGGAGAATTTCCTATTATTTAGCAACATATGGATGAAACCTTTTTTCAGTAATCATGTCTGAACAAAGTAATCATTCTCTCATTAGCCAATTATTCTTCAGACTCACACAGACCAGGCAGGTTTGCTAGAGCCAGTGGCTTTTACAAAAGCCCATGCAATCAGATCCCACATATGCCTCATTCAAAATGCCCTAATTCAGAGATCACAGCAGAGATAACAGAACAAGTTCCTAATTTTCTTTTTTTCCACTGACAACTAACTCATCATGTCAAGGAAGCCAGCTAAAAGTGGATTGAGCAGTAGATTGTTAGAAAGGAGAAATAAAAAAAGGACTAAGTTCAAGTCAAGGATTCTGTATTTCCAGTTCTTCAAAGTTCCTCTCCTCTCCTATGTCAAGGTACTGATTTTACAAGTTCTCCTAGTTTCTAGAACATGGTAAATTAGCAACATTTCTGAAGAGATGAGTGTCAGTCCTTAGCCCCATACATTGCAATGCTTTCAACCTGGCTTCTTCATATTCGTTGGAAAAGGTAACTATCTCAAAATGCTAATGGCCCATCTCATTTTGGGTATTATGATTTGGTAGTTTACCACCAAAAGGAATTTTTCTCACAATTCCAATGGTTAGAAACTTCAGAATAAGGGTAGGTTTTATTTGCCTATTAAGTATCCATAGTTGGGTTGGATATGGCCAGCTTCTAACAGGGTCCTCACCTGATGGATGGGAGTGCCATCATTTGAATGTTAAATATGAAGTTGAGTCATAGTACTCTGGTGGAGTGCTATCACCTTTAGGAGCTGTTACACTATGACAGCTCTTTCTTTGGACTACCAGATCCCAAATAATGACATGAAGACTTCTGATTAAGTATGAAAGCTTGGCCTTAGCTTAGGCTTGTTCCCAACTATCTCTTAAAACTTAAACCAACTCTTTTATATTAATCTTCATTTTGCTAGTGCCTCTTTGCCTCTCTTCAGTCAGTGCCTTATATTCTGCTTCCTCCATGTTTGTGGTTGGTGAATGCCCCACCTCTCAGATTCCTTCCCCATGTTCCTATATCTGCCCCGAAGTCCCGCCTATCCTTTCCTGACTAGCTATTGGCCATTCAGCTCTTTATTAAACCAAGCAGAAGGTGCCTTAGGCAGATGAGGTAAAACAGAGGCACATCTTCCCAGTGTACAGAAAGATTATCCCATAACAGCCAGGTGCTTTGATATCTGGGAGAATACCCTGGAACAGACTGAGGAACTCTTCCCAACCCCTTCTCTGCTTCTTGGCTGCAGATGTGAATGCTATCTCCATTACATCGCCTACCATTGCTACCCACTCTCCTCATCAGACCTCTCACCACTGCTGCTGCCTAATTTTGAATCTGAATCTCCCAACTGTGAGCTAAATAAATCTCTCCCCTTTGTAAGTTAATTGCCTCAGGTATTTCTGTTTGGTGAGGCAAAGGTGATTAATACACAGAGAGAGTGCTCTCTGGGGCCTCTTTTATAAAGACGCAAATACAACTCACGAAGGCTTTATCTCTGAGCCCTAATTGCCTTTCAGTGGTCCTTCTTTCTAATATCATTGCTTCTTCTGAGGTTTGGATTTTGGCATAGGAATTTTGGGGAGACAATCATTTAGATCATAGCAGCCAGTGACCCTTTAAGTTATGAATTATGTCTCCAATCATTGGGAGAATGAGAAAATATTTTGGGGAAGCTGTTGTGTGAGGAAGGACAATGATGTTTTATTCTTTTTCCTGGCCTTTTACTCCATGCTATTCTGCTTTAGCTTTTTTGTTATGTTTTATTTGATGTTATGGCATTCTAATGTTCACTTTGGTACAAGAGTGAGCTTCTCCTAACTGCTATTTCATTTTTCTTTGTGATTGATTATTATGAGAATCCATTTGGAGTTTAGTTTTGCAGTTTCTGACCTCTGGGCTTCCTAAATGAGAATGCATACCCTCAAAATTCAGTTTTCTTCTTTAATTCAAGGGCACCAAGTATTTTCAGGGAAAAATTCCAGCACAGCAGAAATCATAATAGGAAAACCTGTGGACAAAAATATTCAGACCATGGCACAGTTACCCAAATAATATTTGAGTCATTACCAAGAAAAGACTGAACGTATATGTTCTAGCCCCTCTTCAGCCAATTGGCTACAGAAATAGAAGTTCAAAATTTATTTTCACTGTGAGCTTCATCTCTCTTTCATCTAAAATATGTTCTTATGCATTGCATTTTCTAAGTGTCTTATTTGTCATAGCGCTTCTTTGCACATTTTATAAAATAGCAAGTACGGACAAATCTGCCAATTTCAAAGGAACAATACCAAAGTGAGTGTCCCTTCAGTTTGAAGACTGCTTACTCACAACTTGTGAAGACACACAAGAGCCAAGCACTATTATCAATATGCAAAATGTTGCATAATTATTTAAATGACCTCATATCCCTAGGCTGTTTTCTTCCATTAGCAACAGGGCGATTTTTTTTAACTTCTAATAACTTTTTAAAAAGTTTTCCATCCATGCCATTAAACACCACAACCTAATCTCACATTTAAGACATTAATGACTGTCACCACAGCTTTGCACTGGGTAGATTTGGGATGACAGCTGTCACTGCAGCAGGATGCATTTTTTATAATAGTTTTATGATTCGCCCTTTGAGATGAAGATTTGGACACCTGATACCAGCCTGTGATTTTTCTCCCTGTAATTTCCAGAATGAGGAGAACCAAATAACAGCCTCCTGGTCTCACAAGTCGTGTGCCAAGTGCTTCAGAAGTGACATCGGTGGGAATTGAAAACCATATGCATTTTTTTCCCCAGCATATGCTGATCACTTTCATTCAGTTGATGGCGGGGGTGGGTTGAGGCTGGCTCTGCTTTAAAAATAAAGCAGAGCTCTGCTCTATTCTTATTTCACCCAGCATTGTTTTTGATGCATTGACCAGTGCTGTGCCAGTCCTGTCTTGAGAATTTTCATTGACAAATATTGTGATGTGCCAAAAAAAGGAAATACATTCAACACTATACCAATGATGCAGTGTTCTCTCTAAAAAACCCACATTATTGGATGGCATATGGCTCAGTGGATAAAATTCTTGCCACATAAGCATGAAGACAAGAGTTTAGATCCCCAGCACCCACATGAAAGCCAATAGGTCATGGTGGTTGTTGTGAGGCAGATTTTTTTTTTCCTAGGGAGAGGCAATACACAAGTCTACTCACTCAAGATAAGGAGCAAGTGATACTACCACTTTTATTGGGGTTACTTACAGGAATATGGGTGAGGGGTTACTAAAAGGAGCAGAAATGACTCACTGTGACAGTTGCATCTTCAAAGCCCACCCCACCAAGGGTGATAAAGACTGGGAACATGGAGCACACTGCATAGCCTGCAGTCTGATCAACAGATTGGAGAGTGTCCTTTCAGAGGCTCAGTAAAATTGATCTTCTAGATAGCTCAACTGGTTTTTGTTTATTGTTGGCAGCTTGGCTGGTCTTTGCTTCTCCCAGGCTTCTGGGCATGTTGGAGAGTCTTCTTTACTACGTGGCTTGTCTACAAATAACTCTTGGCTATCTTCACTGTTTCTATACTCTTGGGCAGGGAGGGCTAGTGAATCTGGTTATTTTCAGGAGCTTCCTGAAGTTATTTTGAGTTGTTTACTGCCTGTCTTAAGGAGCTTTCCTGCAGTATTTCAGCTTCCCTTAGATCATCCTGTTGTTTCACCTCACAGAACACATCTCGTCATAAAAAGCCTAACTCCGAGATGGAAGGTTTTAATTTCAGAGGAAACTGCTGCACACCAGTGGCCCAGCTATATTCCAGGGTTCAGGAACTGGAGACAGGGGACATATAGGACAAACTGACTAGCTGAATTAGGGGAACCCTTGGTTGCTAGCTTGATGGAAAGACCCTACCCCAGTAAAGAAAAGTTAGAACAGTGGAAGAATAAAGCTAACTTCAACTACTGTCTTCCATAGCCATATTCATGGGAAGACACACATGAGAACCCCTGTATACAAGAATATCCCTTAAAGTGTTCAGATTTTTTACTTATGGACAAATGCTAGTAGAGAAGGAAATCAAAAAATCCAATTGTAATGCATATGTGCATGTATGCATGAGTATATTAAATGTTCACAGTGCGCAAGCTGACTCCCTAGATCCATAACAGCAAAATCGAGGAATCCAACTTGTTTTTGTCAGGGAGACAGTGTGTCCATATTAAGCACATGAACTTAAAATCCTTCTGTCTCAGCCTCCCGAATGCTGAGATTAGCAGCATGCATAGTCTTGTCTGTCTTCTGCCCTGAGTTTTGTGTCAATCGCATTTTTGGTTTGATAAACTATAGGTTTGCTAGGGAATTCTGAAAAATGCCTCTGTCCTCAACCCAAATTGAAGTGTCTCCTCTCTCCTAGTCTGATGCTTTTATCCAAAATGCATATGTCTTGCCTCCCCTTTAATGCCCAGAAAACATCCTGGCACACTGTACACTTGTGCCATCATTTCTGTTCCGACAGAGAAACAGAAGGGTTAGTTAGTCAGTGATCTTTGAAAACTTTATTGCTTTGCAAATCAAGTGTGGATTTACATGGAGGTTAACATTGTACCATGTATGGTGTGTTCCTTAAGTCCTGCAAAGTGTAGATGCATTGATCAGCAATCCCCAAACTTCCCTGGACCCTGTGTGGGGAAATGAACTTTCCTATTAGGAAGAGTTACACTAAGTAATGCCAGAAGCAGTACTTGTCAAGTCTCACTAACATGACTGTCTAAACATGAGATGAATCAGGATAACACCAATACACATGCCAAAGTGAATGGGGGAAAGCCCACAAAGTCTCAACCGTATAAAAAGAACTGTAGGCAAATTAAAGAAATGCTGACAGCAGGAGAAATAGTCTTCCCCAGGGAAAAGCATACCAGTTGGGTTTCCATTACAAAGTGGTCAGCCCTGAAAACATACATACAAATAACATACAGACTGAGCAAGTACTTGGCTTACACTTCTATATCAGAGTCCATCACTGATGGAAGTCAGAGCAGGATCTAAAGCAGGGCAGAAACCTGGAAGCAGAAGCTGATGCAGAGGCCATAGAAGAGTGCTGCTTACTGTCTTACTCTCCATGGTTTGCTCAGTCTGCTTTCTCATAGAACCCAGGTTCACCAGGTCAGGATGGCACCACCCACAGTCATCTGGGCCATCCTCCATCAACCACTAATTAAGAAAATGATCTATAAGTGGATTTTACAGAAGAATTTTTTTAGAGGGAGTTTCCTCCCCCTACATGACTCTAATCTCTGTCAAGTTTATCTAAAACTTGTCAGGGCATATACATGTTTCCACACGTCATGCGCACACACAGTTAAGGACAACTAGTGGAAAAAAATGTCATGAATTTGAAAGAGAACAAGGAGGATTGTATGAGAGAGTTTGGGGAAAGAAAGGCATGAGAGAAATGTAACTATATTATAATCTCAATTTTAAAAAATGAAGAAAAAGATGAAACTAAACTATGTTTATTTCTTGTTTATAGACTAACAAGGTTTCCCAAAGACAAATTCCTTAGACCTTTCCCATTTAGTAGGTGGCATGCCAGGAGTAGCTTCCTGAGACAAGGGAGAGCCAGATGAACTCCAGGAAACAAGGAACTGTGTGAATGTAACTATGATGAAGGCATTAGGAACTCATGTTCCTCATGTTTGGGGAAAAGAGTTTGTGCAGACACCTGAGAAGAAACTTTGGAAGCTGAAGAATCAGTGGAGACAGAATAGATACAAGCAGCGGTGAAGGAATAAAATGACCAGATTGTAAGAGCTTAACTCTCCCTCATTAATATCTAGAACCAGAAGCGTTTCAGATTTCAGATTTATTTCAGATGTTCAAATTTTTGCACATCCACAATTAAATATATGAGGAACAGGACCCAGGTCTAAGCATAAAGATTTGTCATTGTTGTGGTTTCATATATACCCATGGCCTGAAGGCAACTGTTCACATGGTCAGGTATGTGACATTAGTTGTGATGTCAGGTAGAGAGATTTCCATTGGTGAATTCATGATGATTCTCAACAACTTTTGGATTTTAGAGCATTTGAGAGGTCAGAATTCACAGATGAAATATACTCAACCTGCCTGCAGTTATGATGTTCTGATAGGATATGTAGATGACACCCACAATAGCTGGATCCACAAGAAGACCCTTTTCTTCTTTAGTGCCATTTGGTAGAAAAGTTAAAGAAATGCCTCTAGTAACTTCTAAAGTGTCTCCAAAATGTTAACGATTCCCTGAATAAAATTTGTGTTAAAATACAGGATGTCAGAAAGTCATTGACAATACTATTCACAAAAATGGAGTAGAAAGATGATAATATGGATTTAATTTCTCTTTGAAGGAAATAACTTGGAAACAATGCAGCTATTTATCTATGATATAATGTATCAAGACACAAGTAGCCACAACCCTGGGATTCTGTGTAAATTTGTATGTAAAGGATACTGAATTTCAACTAGAGTGAGATCAATTAATGTTATGAATTTCTCTTCCATATGAATGCAATGAGCTGTGTCCCAAAGAATATGAGACAGTGTCCAGTATCTACTCTTAAGCTGCACTGGCTGTGGAACCTTGGGTATAGCACTGGATTCCTCAATTTCAGTCATCTAATCTGTAAGTATGAAAGACAGGATTACACTTCCTATGAAGCTACTAGAACAATTTACAACTGACTTCTAGACCCATCACTGGAATGGTTATTATCTCTTCAAGGAATGCTATTCTCCATGAGCTGGGGAGGGTAGGAAGAAAGGGGAAGGCCATTGTGCATGCAATCCATGGATTTAGCTGCTGTTCTTTCTTCTTTAGGTAAAGACCCCTTTCTGACTCTCTAATGGACTCAGAAATCTGTGCCAGATATTTAGGAAGTGTTCTAGGTCTTCATTGGGATATCATGCTGCTCCAGTGACTATGTGGGAGAAAAAATTCTCTCTCATCTTGAGCTGTTCCGTTTACAGGCTATGTGTCCCAATAGCTCTTGACTAGACTACTTTGGAATGGCTCAGGCTTCATTGTCATTATTAGGGGTCAGCTCTGGGGCTGCGGGGACCATGAAACAGCATCACTCCATTGCTCCTTTGCTCATATTTGTCAGCGCAACAGCTCATCTCCCCTGCCCAGACAGGCACAGGATGTGCTAACAAGCTCATTGCACCTCCAGCTGGATCTGCAAATGGGAAGGAAGGGCTGAGTCTCCACCTCTTGCCTGTGTCCTGGTTCCTGATGAGGGACTGTCTTGGTTTAGGGTGACTCTTCCCACCAAAGACACCATGCCTGCACAGGTCTGTGAATCTAATCCATCAGCAAAGGCTGTAGCTGGCTGTTCAGTGAGGATGCCTTGGCAGGGTGCATGTTTCTTCACCTCCTAGGGAAGCCTCAAGAAAACACTGCTGGAAAGTGAGTGACTTTCCCTGGAGTTCCTCCTTCTTTGCTTTGTCACCCACCCATTCCTGCATACTGTCCTCTTGTTCCATTAGCACCTGGAGACTTGTCTCTTCAGCTGGGGTTTTTGCTTTTATCATGCTGTATAACATTGTTATAAAGTCTAATAGTTCAACATATAAGGAAATAGAACAAATGGGCTGTTATTGTCGGGTTTCATGTTTATGTGGCTAAGATTTAGGCTCTCCTGGGCATGTTGCAGATGTGATGTAAGAGGCTGAGGCACATCTGATCTGTCTATTTTCACCCTCTCTGTTGTCTTTGGTGTTCCTTAGTGACTCCTCAAATGAGGTCCAGCATGACAGTTCTTCCAGATCAATCCCTTGTGGTTTCTACAGGAGCCCCTACAGTTAGATTGTAGTATGGAGGGTTGAAGGGTTCTTTGACCCTTAATTAATTGTCTAGTGTCTCTGTCTCTAGGACTCCCACATGATGAGAGCTAAAAGGAACTGCTATTGGGTGTTTTTCTCTTTTTTGTTGGTTCTTTTCTCCTTTTTTTATTTAAATTAGAAGCAAGCATGTTTTAAATGTCAATCCCAGTTCCCTTCCCCTCCCCTCCTCCCCTGCCCCCCACAAACCCCCTATCCCATCCCCTTTCTGCTCTCCAAGAAGGGTAAGGCCTTCCATGGAGGATCTTCAAAGTCTGTCATATCATTTGGAGCAGAACCTAGCCTCCCTACCATGTGTCTAGGCTGAGAGAGTATCTCTCTATGTGGAATGGGCTCCCAAAGTCCATTCATACACTAGGGATACTGATCCACTATCAGGGGGCCCATACATTGCCCAGGCCTCCTCTCTGACACCCATGTTCAGGGGAGCTAGATTGGTCCTATTCTGGTTTCCCAACTATCACTCTGGGGTCAATGACATCCCCCTTGTTCAGGTTAGCTGTTTTGTGGGTTTCTCCAGTCTGGTCTTGACCCCTTGCTCATCATTCCTCCCTCTCTGCAACTGGATTCCTGGAACTCAGCTCAGTGTTTAGCTATGGGAGTCTGCTTCTGCTTCCACCAGCTACTGGATGAAGGCTCTAGGATGGCATATAAGGCAGTCATCAATCTCATTATCCCAGAAGGGCATTTAAGGTAGCCTCTCCACTATTTCTTAGAATATTATTTGGGGCCATTCTTGTAGATCTCTGGATATTTCCCTAGTGCCAACTTTCTCTTTAAACCTATAATGGCTCCCTCCATTATGGGTATCGCTTTTCTTGCTCTCCTCTATTCTTCCCCTGACTCAATCTTCCTTCTCCCTCATGTCCTCCCCTCACCTCTATTTCTCCCCTTCTCTTTCTCCTAACTCCCTCTCACCACCCATGCTTCCAGTTTTCTCAGGAGATCTTGTCCCTTTCCCCTTCTCCAGGGGACCATGTATCTCTTAGGGTCCTCCTTGTTTTCTAGCTTCTCTGGCAGTGTGGATTGTTGGTTGGTAATCCTTTGCTCTATGTCTAATATTCATATATGATCGAGTACATACCATGTTTGTCTTTTTATGACTGGGCTACCTCACTCAGGATGGTCTCTTCTAGTTCCATCCATTTGCCTGAGAATTTCAAGATTCCATTTTTTTCCCACTGATTAGTACTCCATTGTGTAAATGTGACACATTTTCTCTATCCATTCTTCAGCTAAGGGGCATCTAGGTTGCTTCTATATTCTGGCTATAACAAATAACACTGCTAGGAACATAGTTGAATTGATTTCTCCCAGATCAAAAGGACGATGGGCTAGAGTTGGTCAGATAGCCTCTGGTGCCTGCTTTGGGAAATCCATCTTGTTTTGCTTTTGGTAAAGTGTTTTATTTTTCCTCAAGGGGAGGCCTATGTTCAGAAGTGAAAGTTCTGGGTAATATTGGGTGCTTTCTCTCCCCTTGAGTGGATTTCCCCTCAGTCTTCAGAGTGGGAGAGGATTACTTCAGGAAGGCATGTTGGGGCCTTGCAGCTCTTTGTTTTTTACCTCCTAGGAGAGTCTGTGCTCTGTATCTGATAGTGGTTTACTACAAGTGTTCTCAGCAGCCTCTAGCTTGTTTGCTTTCTGCTGCCAGTGAGATGTGAACCACCTCATGCAGCAGTCTGTCAGCCTCCAGAATATGTATTTCTTCTGCATCCTCAGTTCTCTGGTGGATCTAAGAAGAGCTTATTTTCACTTTGTTAGGCATTTGTTCTTGTGAGGACAGCAGTGACAACTTCCAAGCACTTAACTGCCAAGCCCTAAACCAGGAATCCTTGGCTCACTCCAAGATCTGGACCTCAAGCCAATAGGCTTATGTACAAATTTATATAAACACCTGCCTTATGGTATGGTATACAAGATGAAAATTATCTCGGTAAATGGGAGCTGCTGCCTCTTCTCCCTTAATTCTGAAACTGGAGAGGGCCTTGGGGGGGGGGACGAACATAAAAACATAATCATGAATACAGAAAAATATAAAAAGTCAAATAAACTAAAAATTAATATATGCTGCCAAACTAACATGTAAGAACAAAAATAACCCCAGACTAGTTCTGTTATCTTCGTGGATATTCCATAGCTTGAAGTTTTGATTCTGATTTTGCATACAAGTAAGAGCAATTTATTCCTTGATCTCATAGTTGTATACCATTTGTCCAAGGACTAGCTTAAAGAGGATAAGAGAAGACAATTGGTTTATTAACTCTTATCTCCTGACAGTCAAGAGTTGGTCTCTGTGTGCACTGACTCACTTCTCTCTTAACTTCTCAGTTTATGAGTCAGAATATCTACTGGGCCTCTTCTCAGCTATTGAAGCATCAGTGAGCAGGGGAAAGGGCAGCAGGATTTGGCTATAAAGCTCAGTCTATACTTATTTCAATATGATGCCTGTGCTGTTTTGTGTATAAATGGCATTAGGGAGGATTTATTTGAGAATGTAACACTAAGTAGTGAGATACTCAGCAATGTAGTAAACCAATTTATGAGATTCTTTTCTGTTTCCTGGTGGCCCAGCAATGGTTAAAGAAATAATCATAAAAATGCAATGGTACTAGAAGAAACAAGTTGTTTCTTTTCCATTTTCTTTTTAATATTAAATTATCATTCAATAGAAAGAGTACATCTATTAGTGTTTCAAACACCTAGGTCAATGCTCTCCAATGATGTGTTATTGACCACTGTGAACTTAAAACAGTCTGTTGAAAGACATGCTTTTGTTTCCCTTTGTGTAATAAATTTCTTTATTTTCTGAACCATGCTTCATGGCTTAATCATTGTTCACATGAATAAGTCCTTGTTTCTTCACATCATGTCAACAAATTTTTCCTAATTCAAGAATGATGTCCATGGATCTTCCTGTGTTTTGTTTCAAGGAGTTCCATGTTCTGTACATATTCACTCTGCAGTCAAGTTTGTCAGTCATATTCTTTCATCCATTTGTTCCATGATGACTTACTTTCAAGTTTCTTCACTTCTTTCTTGGTTACTCTCAACCCTCTCCTACTCCAAAGGCTTGTGGGCTTTCCCAGGATGCACAGAGAAGTCAGGAGTTGCCACAGAACTCACTAACTTTTGATGATCAGTGTCTCCTGTCTTCTATAGTTCTAGAACTCTGTAAGAATTAATTAAGAGTTATGCTACTGTTTATCCTCACTCCTTATATAGATTATGAGATAGATATGAACATTTAAAAGCACATTTTTATATTTATGGTTGCAACAAAATCGCTCCCTTTCTATGGTCATTTGCTAATGCATTTTTAATGTTTTTCTATTTTGTTTTGTTTTGCAACTTTCAAGCTATTTGTCTAAATGTAAAAATCGACCTATATGTTTGGATGTATTGTAGGGTATGGGGCTATGAAAGAATATTAAGGAACTTTGCTAAAAATAGCTCAGACTCTTTTAATCTAAAAAGTTATTCCTAGCAGCCAAACAATCTGAGTTGAAGGGACCTACCTTAAGGCTTTGTGTTTTGTGAGGTTTAAGACCTTTCCAAGTCTCTTTTATGACATTATGACACTATAAATATTAAAACACTCCAATGAGGCTAGGTCCCACAAACTTTTGAGACTTTAATACTTTCATTAGATACAACAAAAGAGCCATTTCTCACCAAGTAAGCCAATAATGTCTCAGCCCTTGAGTTTCAACAACACCCTTCAACTTGTCACTAATTAGGGACTGTGAATAGGAGACCAACCATGACAGTCCATGGGAGTTTTCTAAATATAAACATATGAGCATAATAAAACAAAAGCCTACAATGCAATTTAATTAACTTTAAAATTGTGTTTATGTATTGACTCACCAATCCTCTATTGGTTTTAGTCTCAGTGAAGTCACAAGTGAGAATCTTGGCATTATGGCAGACACACACAGTCTTTCCCTAAATACCTCCTAGGCTAATTGAACAGGGCAAAGATGTGCTTTTAAATATACAAAAGATTCTAAGGATTAGTGGTATATATGCCATCCATCAGGGATAGTTTCATAAGAAATGTGACACCACAGTGAAACACAAGCATCAGGAGTGATGGAGAAAGAGCAGCAGGTGCCATGGGACAGAGAGGAGTTTGTGCCTTGTACTTTGTGCCAGAGGCAACTATTACAGAATTTGCTGATTTGAGTAGCTCACCACTGAAATTCACATTAAAGTACTGTTACAGTAGGTATGTCCACACACAAGTGAAGAGCATAACTCACAGATACGCCTCAAAAAACAACTTCTACACATCATTTTTTGATGATTACATATACAGTAACAAAATAAGATACCCAGAGCATTTCAGTGAGAGATGACTGTAAGTTCTTTTTTTTTTCTTTTGATGTTCTCATTTTATTGAAAACAGACTCCTTTCTCATACAATATATCCTGATTACAGTTTCTCCTCCTTCTACTTTCCCCACTTCCTCCTTACCTCTTCTGCCCTCCTGTTCCACTCTTTTTCATTCTTTCCATCGAGAAGAGCAGGCTTCTAGGAGATAGCAACCAAACATGACAAAATAAAATCTAGTAAGATACAACAAAAACCATCATATTGCAGTTGGACAAGACAAGAAGGAAAAGAACTCCAAAAGCAGACACAACAAAGACCCCCTTGTTCACATACTCAAAAGTCCCCTAAAAATACTAAGCTGGGAGCCATAATAGATACACAGAGGACCTGTTACAGACCTGTGTAGGCCCTGTGCATGTTGTTCCAGTCTCTGTGAGCTCATATGAGCCTTTTTCACTAGGTCCAGAGAGCCTTGTTCTCCTGGTGTCTTCCATTCCCTCCTGCTTGTATGTATGCTCTTTCTGCCTCTTCTTCCATGGAGTTCCATGAGTTTTGGGGTCAGGGATTTTGATAAAGACTTCCATAAAATTTACTAAACTGTCAAATTTCAGAGTATGCTGTGGTCAAGTGGAGAGTCCAAGATAATTGAAGTCATGTGCTTTAAACTCCACATACAGATTGTTTTCCTCTCTCTGCATGTATAAAAGTATATACATATAAAAATTTGTATCTGCATATGTCTGCATATTTTATGGAGATATATGCATGCTTATTTGTATATATCCAAACTAGGGGATATATATATATATATATATATATATCATATGTAGTGATGTGTTTATCTAATATATGCAAAAATATATATGCAAGTACACCTCCCATATATATGTATATATATGCGTATATATATGCATATATATATATTAAGTAAGGTACCTCAATTCAATCATAAGAAACATAAACTGAAAATGATCAAAGGATTGGGTGGGGCATGGTGGTATATAAGTATTCATAGTCCTTTGGAACTTCAAGCGGGAAGATCATTGGTTCAAGGCTAATCTGGCTATATATGAAGTCCATTTAAAAAAAGATACTGAGAAGTGAGTTTCTCAAAACAAATTTCTGTGCTCTCACTAATACATACTATTTGATTGATTAACTAATTTTTATGTATGAGAGTAGATATTTGTGTGTGTGTGTGTGTGTGTGTGTGTGTGTGTGTGTGTGTGTGTGTGTGTACCACCTGTATGCCTGGAACTTTTAAGGCTAGTATAGGTACTCATATCCTCTGAACCTGGAATTACAGGTGGCTAAAGAGCTGCCATGTTGATTGTGGGCATGGAACCTAGGTCTTCTGGAAGAGCAGACAGTGCTCTTAACCACTGAGCCATCTCTGCAGTCCCACTAACATCCCTTCAGCAAAAGAAATCATAATCGAGAAACTTCTCACTTTCATATCCCCTCACTTCCCAATCACCAGTATTCTGGGATCTATAGTGTTTCATTAAGAAGAGGAAGAATTCCTTCTGTGTCCACCTTGTCATTTTTTCTCTTTCATAAAAAAATAAATGGAAGAATACATTTAATTCTTAAGATAGCTCCACTTGGTCAATAAATTACCTATCTATAACTTTCAACATTCTGCTGTCTCCTAGCTGACCCCTTGTCCTTTAGTTCTTTCAAAAATGTTCTGATATTTACCTAAACTTTTCTTCAATCTTCCTTCATTTTTCACCTTTGCTTTTGGTATATGTATTTTTACACTTGAATTCCTTCTCTAATCTCCCCTGGTACTGTATATGTAGTGTTTCATATTTCACATATTCCTCTCTCATGCCCTGATTACTTTCTGCACCTTCTTATTTATCCATGTTAACCTTTATCCACTCTGAGTGTAGTTATTGGGATGTGACATTCTTAACCTTTGGGTATACATTAATTTGTCACTGAATATTTTCCATTTCCCCTCTCTGGCCTTTGTAGGATCCCATTATTATATCCCACAGGGCTACCCCCAACTCTTATCACAATTTTGCAAAGAATGTCCCCTTCTGAAATGTAGCATTTCTCATTATGCAGCATTTGGATCCACACCAGGATCGTTTATCTGGTCAGACAGACAAGCCACAGTGCATTCTCAGTGGAGAGCTGAACTTGGTGTGGAGTTCACCGCCCCCCCCTTTATTTTCAATGAATTTTCCTAAGACACAAATTTGGATTATGCCATTTAAACAAGTTTAGTTTCACCTTCCCAGAGAGTAAATGTGCTGAGCAGGTTCATCACCCTGTGTAATAATAGGACATACTTTCGATTTCATCCCTACACATGAGCAGCAATCCATCACCATTTTCCCAGAGAACCTGCTTCCCTGCTGTAACTTTCTCCTAATCCTCAGCTGCGCCTCTTCATGGCTATGTCCTCTACATTATTTTGCATCTCTCAACATTTGCACATCATGCAATTAATTTAAAAGCAGTTGCCATGAAAATGTGAGAGTAGTTAAAAATACTTGTAACCTCTTTATGACTTTACTTATAAATAGAAATTGGATCATCATGTGGGATAATAAGAAATTAGCAGAATTAGGCAAGCCATTGTTTGTATTCCATTTCCCCCTCTTTTCTTTCCTAGCCAACCTGAGAATACGTCTATCGACTTCCTCTTGCTAAAATTTATTTCCTTATGCTCTTAGCAAAGGAAACATAAAATACAGCTTTATCAAGGAGGTTTCAATGTAATGTACGTAGTGGAGTGTTTATTGTTGATGCTTCAGCTCTGATGAAAATCCATATTCCAATGTTGTTAGTTGTTATATATGTCTGATTACACATGTGTGCATGCGTGTGTGTGTGTGCACACACACGCATGCACACACACACACACAGAGAGAGAAAGAGAGAGAGAGAGAGAGTTACTTTATTTGCTGTGTATTTATTGCCATCTGATCAAGCAGTAATTAGAAGCTTGATGGATAAGATTAAAACTATAAAAACCTGGTTGACTACTTAGTCCTGTGATTTTGTTTTTCTTGTTGTTGTTGAATAAGTTCCTGAGACTTGGAAAAGCACTCTGTTTGGAATGGTGTAGCCTGTCTAACTGGAGTCTGAAAATTCATATGGATTTCCAGGTCACATGTCTCATTTCTCAGAAACCACAGAACCATATGTAAAGACAATTCTGCAGCATGTACAACTTCCTTATGGAAATGGGATGACATGTGATTAGTTCAATATCAAGACTATTGAGTAAATACTTACTTATTGAAGAAATGAATGTGATTGTGCTGATAGAAATAAAATTTGTGCCCATTGAGAAGCTCTACACGAGCTCTATGATTAAACAGAACTTCAATGAGTTGGACAGCAAAGAATTGTACTTTTGATTTTTCAACATTAGAAGGCCCTTTGAATGTTGACATGTCAGCAATGTTATAGATTTTTAAATAAATCTGGACTCTTTTTAGTGGCTTTTAGCTCTTTAATGTTCTAGTGCCCATCATTAATGTTTAATGGTTCAGAGAATAAACCCATAAAAGCATCTGTTTTAGCTACTTTTCTAATGCTGTAAGAAAACACCATGACAAAGGCAACTTATGAAAGGAAGTACATACTTGAGCTCATGGTTTCAGAGGGTAGAGCCCATGATTGTAGAGCAAAGATGTGGGGACAGGACATCTGGCAGCTGAGCTGTATCTGCAAGCAGGAGGCATACACAACATCATAGACTGGTGTGTGTTTTTGAAACCTCAAAACCCACTCCCAGTAACACACCTCCTCCGAGACCACAATTCCTAATACTTTCCAACCTGTCCCATCAACTGGTAACCAAGCATTTAAACCTATGAGCCTATGGTGGCAATTCTCATTCAAATCTCCACAACATTTTCAGTGGACAGTCAGTCTATATAACACTTGTTACATTTGCACATAAGATAGAAAATGTGCACAGATGTGTGAGGGTGATACAACCTAACTTCAGTCTGGAGCGATGATTTCTCTCGAGATTGGGATATACCAGCTCAAACTTGCAGTTCTCAAACTTTAGCATGAGTCAGTATTTCCCTGGGAGCTTAAGCTCAAACTGCTGGATCTGTTCTCAGGGCTTCTGGCTCTTCAGGTCTGAACAGTTGCTAAGATCTCTCTCTCTCTCTCTCTCTCTCTCTCTCTCATCTATCTGTCTGTCTGTCTATCTATCTATGTGTATCTATCTTTCTCTCTCTCTCATCTATCTGTCTATCTATCTGTCTATCTAGCTATGTGTATCTATCTTTCTCTCTCTCTCTCTCTCTCTCTCTCTCTCTCTCTCTCTCTCTCTCTCTCCCACTCCCTCTTATTTTCCTATCCTTCATGTGTATGCATGTGTGTACACACCTCAGTCCCTGAGATTTTTGTCTCAACAACGGCACAGGTGGTATTGATTCTGGGCCAATACTGATTCTAGGTCTATCTTCATAAACATTGCCTTAGAATGTCCCATTGTCCCTGCCACATCTATTCTACAATGACAAAGTGCATTTTTCCGAATAGAATTGATGTTTTGAGAGTGAATATTATTATATTTAAGCTTTTTCTTTGAAACGGTTATAGATTCTCTGGAAGGTGCAAGTTGTACAGAAAGGTACAGCATGTGACACACTTGATATACCCTGCTGGATGTAATTTCCTTAAATGTAGCACAGTTATGAAGATCTAGAAGGTGACATTAGTGTACAGTGCATGTATAATTCTGCAATTTTATGGCAGATTCTACCTCAGTCTATAGTCCAGACAAAGATTACATCATCTGCTCAAAGGTCTTTCTTGTAAGTATACTCCACACATCTCCCTTTTAGATTGCCTATCATCCCAATGCAAGCCCAGCAGCAATTTGAGGACCTATTGTATATTCTTGTCATTATGAGGCATTTTGAGAATTTTTACATAGATGGAAATGTATAGCAAATGCAAAGAAGGTGGATTTTTTTAATTTAAAAATTTGAGAATCTCATACTTGAGAACTATGTTAAAAAATTACCATCACTTCTATCTTTCCTAATTCCTCTAGTGTCTTTCCCACTCCTTTTCAAATTCATGGCCTCTTCTTCAATTACTACATACACACACACACACACACACACACACACACACACACAGAGAGAGAGAGAGAGAGAGAGAGAGAGAGAGAGAGAGAGAGAGAGAGACTCCATTGAGATAATTGAGTGGTGTGGGCATGTGAGTGTGTGTGTGAGTGTGTGTGTGTGTGTGTGTGTGTGTGTGTGTGTGTGTGTGTGTGTGTGTGTTTAGGACTGACCACTTGTGTTTGGAAAGGCTATGAAGGAACTCAGCCCTGGAGAGGACTTATTTTACCTCTCCCAGCAGCCGTTGGTTCCCTGCAGCTCTTCATCTGGGGATAGGGCACCATGATATTTAACTCATCCATAATGACACATAAAGTGGTGCTGTCACTGTGTAAGCCTTATTTAAGGGAACATGATTCCATAGGTGTAGCTTTCCTGACACATATAAAAATGTTTTTTTTTTCACTCAATGTAAATATATCCTCAGAATTCTTCAGAGTAGTTGAGCATGTCAGTAATTCACTCTTTGTCATTAGAAAGTAGCATTCACAGTACTGCTTCCTCAGTTCCTTGTGTCATCCAACTCTTAAGAGATATTTAGTTTGTTCTCTCTTTTGATAGTATGAACTAAACTGATAAAACAAACATATACCCTATTATATGAATTCACCCATGAATGCAAAAGTTGTCTCAAATGGTAAATGTGTTTATTGTTAAAAACAACTGCCAAACTATGTTCTTTGGTGGTCACAGAATCTCTATTAGTAACGTATGAATGGATCAGTGTCCACTTTCCTGTCAGCAAATGCTGTCATATAATTTCTGAAAATGTGCAAGGTGACATTTCATTGTGTTCTTATTTATGTTTTTATAATAGCTGGTGATATGGTTCTCTTTTCCATGTATTTATTTAACAGTCAGGTATTTGTTTAAGTGGAACATCTCATTAATTTTTGCTAATTTTCTTGAACGGACTACTCATTTCTTCATGATTGGGTTCTGAAAATTCTTTGCCTATCATCCTTAAAAATATGCTTTTCAGAAAGATCAATTTTTAGTTTAGTTATTTCATCAGAGTCTCTCTTAAGTAATTTCAAGGTTTCATGAAGCCCAAATTATTTATTATTTTGTGATTCGGGTGACAAGTCTAAGAAATCTTTACCAAAAATAAGATTTTGTTTTCCATTAATATTTTATCTTTTTGTGCCATGAATTTAAATGTACACTTGGATTTTAGTTCATCTGGGACAGGCATGTGTTTACTAAAGATTTTTCTGGATCACTTTTACAATGTATATTGTCCCAATATACATCTATCCAGTCTCTTGGTGTGGCCACCTATCATGGCACACACTTAACTTCTCTTTATGGCCCTCTTTTTCCTTCCATTTGATGTTCCAGCCTTGACTGTGTATTTGTTTGGGTTTAAGTAATATGAGTTTCTTCACTACTTTGAATTTGAAGGCTTTCCTGTTTCACACATTTAGAAAACATCAGAAGTTCTTCATAAGCATTTTATACCCTCAGTCTCTCCATTCCTGAACTCCAATGATATGAAGGGTTAATAGGATGAGAACTCTGACTTCTAAATTCTTCTATGGAGTCTGTCCATGTAGGATTGTTCTTTCTTTAATGATTACTTTAAATGTTTTATTTTTAGGAATGTTTGCCTGTATGTGTGTATGTGCACCATGCGCATGCCTAGTGCCTTCACAGGACAAAAGAGAGCATTAAATCCCTCGGAGTCAGTTCTTTATTACTTTGCTGAACTGGAAGACAACTCTCCACTGTGCCTCCTTGAAAACAGCCAAGCAGGATGTGGAGGAAAGTCTACAACCTGATCCCCAGAATGTAGCATCTGCTGTCATGGGGGTGATTGTGAGGGGAGTCTTATAAAGCTTCCTATCCTGTGGCATTCTGTTACCCATTATATCCTATCAGTCAGGTAGAACTCTGAGCACCCCACTAAGCTTGCTTATCTGAGGACAGTCACAGCAGTTTGATCTCTGTGTGTGGAAATGCAGAACAATAATTGTTTGATAAATTAATAAATTACTTTGCTTATCTTTTAAAAATATTTCATTATTTATGTGTATGTGTGTTAAAGGCACGTGTTTAGTGACCTTGGATCCCCTGGATTTGGAGGTACATGTGATTTTTGCCACCTATATAGATGCTGGGGGCTGAATTTTAATAATCTGGAAGAGCACACACACACACACACACACACACACACACACACACACAAAAAAAAAAAAAAAAAAAAAAAAAAAACCTGGGTCTCTTGCAGTTCATGCTTTCAACTCATGACTCACAATCCTCCTAACTCTTCCTTTCCAGTTATGAAATTACAGCTGTGTGCCATTGAGACTAGCCTGTTTAAGTTGTTTAGCTGAGGATATTGAGCTTTGGTGATGGGTTATTTTATTGTTCCAATTGTCATTGATTGGCTTCTTTTTCCCATAGTTTTTCTGTAGGTTTAAATATCACAACAAAACTTTGGATGTTATCACTGTATGAGATAATTCTTGTGGTAACTACAGTGACTTTCTTGGGCTCATATTTCATATTCGGATGACTGTTTTTCAGGAATTGGAGCCATTAGGAAATGTGTCCACGATGACAAAGGTATGTTATCTAAGATGGACTTTTGAATATAATATTCATCCCAGGTTTCATGCCTTTGACCCATCCCCTCTTTTGTGTCAACTAGCTGATTAATGCTTCTACTCCCTTGAAAGGAGATACTTATAGCACCTTGTGCTCTCTCTATGATGAATTAAGTTTCTCTAAAGCATCAGTGGAAAGAGACTTTGTTCTCTTTAGTGGTTTCTATTAGGTAATTCTTGTCACAATAATGCAAAAGTAACTAATATACTCAGTTATTTGAGTTCTCAGCTAGTCTCTACTTTTCCTTTCCAACTTTTGTAAACTTTTCACTTATGTTCTGTATTTACAGTATTCATAGTTTCACTTAATTGGGGAAAAGTGAAATATTTATTCAAACTTTTTGCAAAGCCAATAGGTTTTAAAGATCCATTTGGTGTATTGGAGAATTCTGTGGTGATTTTATATTTAAGTGACACATAAAAATGTTATGTACTTTTAGAGCATCTTGTGGTATTTCAATGTATACAAACAATGTGCAATACTGCAATCAGGGTAAACATGTCTACCTCCTCAAACAGTTACCATTTTTTTGTGATAAAATTCTTCATAAGAGCTTGAAGAAAGGGCTGGAGCTTTATCTCTATGGTTGAATGCTTGCCTAGCCATAGGTACAGGGCTTGATTTCTATTAAAACTGCACACACACACACACACACACACACACACACACACACACACACACACACACACCATGACAAGAAATGATTTTGAATTCAAAATTTTTCTATTTAATATCATCCAGTAGTGTGTGATTGTTCACATAATAAAAATGTGAATGATAAAGGACGTAGTCCCTCTCTTCCTGTACCTCTTCTTTCCATGCTTTTATTACCTGTCACCAACTATGCTCTGAAAATATCGTATAGAACTTCCCAGACATAATCATCTGTAAATTTTAAATTATTTTTATTTCAGAAGTTTTGACTATTTCTAGATTTTTATTGGTTACTATTGATAGTATCTTAATATGTCTTTCATGAGTGTGAATTGATGGTTAATATACCTATAGGAAAACCAGGGTTTACAAAAGACTTCACTCTTTCCCTGTTCATGCCTCTCTGCAATCTGTAGAAGGCTTGCTCTCAGTCAAGGAGGGGGATCGTTATGTAAAAGATATTTCATCTGTGTTATTTATGACCTTGATTCCTTGAAAATATCAAGTTATAGAAATTGGTTGGAACTCAGATGTTCTCAACCTGTGTGTGGTAACCCCATTTGTGGGGTTATCTACCAAATATCCTACATGTCAGATACTTATGACTCATTACAGTAGCATGATTACAGTTATGATGTAGCAACAAAATAATCTTATGGTTGAGGGTCACCACAACAACAGGAATTGCAAGGATATCAGCATTAAGAAGGCTGAGAACCACTGGATAGTTGCACTAATTTTTAAATTGATCATAGTGCACACGTTTTAGTGACTATCATAATTGACTGGTTTTATTTGTCAGGTCCTAGCAAGACTCCATTTTCCCCCACACCAAATTATATATAATATCCACATCTTTATATGTCGTCTACTAGATTCTATTCTATAATGTCTTCCTTCATATAGTCCATTCCCTGAATGCTTTTTCTTTTGTCAGAATTTACTTTTCAACCTTAGTACTTTGAGTAGTGTCATGAATGGAAGACACGTGACAATTGTTTGTCTAATATCTCTTTTTCCATGTCTTCCATTTGTCTGGGAGAGACTTTGGTGAAGATCCATGACACAAACTACTTCTGAAGAAAAGCATGCACTAAGAGGTGCTGACTGCAAATGCAACTGGGGTGAGCTAAGAGATTAGTCAGTGGGGTGCCCCTGTATCCTTGTGAGAGTCTCCTTCACCCAGTGAGAGCAATCTTGATTTCTCTTTCTCCTTTCCTCCTTTGTAAAAATATTTCTCCAGGATTTTTTTTAAAAGAAGAGAGAAATACATTTTATGTGAATAATTCTAATGGTGTCATATATATTTCAAATTCTTAATTTTTTATTTTAAAAAGGCTTTGCTATATAGGCATTTAGTGTTCAAAAAGTTTCTGTGATTTAACCAGGATCCCATAAATGCTAGGAAAATATTATGCCCCTCAGATGCCTCCATTGTCCAGGGTTATCATTTCATATGTCTTTCTATCATCTATGAATCTATCCATCCTTCCACCCTTCCATCTAGCTACATCCTATTTTCATTATAAGCCTGATCTTCATTGGAAACATATTTCCTCCTTTATCTCATAGCACGGTACTCTAGAAATGAGGTAATAAATGTTTTTGATGGGCTTGGAGGGCAAGGAATAGTTCTTTGATGACAGCAATGTAATAATATTTTCAAGATGTTTTTAGAAAAATTTTTCCAAACAGAAAATATGTGTAATTACAGTGATATTTAGACACGTCGGATGGAAATCTTGTAATAAATGTGTATATATGTACAGTGTTTGTATCCATATATGTTTGTATACCTGAGAATTAATAGAAAATATTGCATGTGTGTTTCTCACAGTTAATTCACAGATTAAATTTGCACACGGGATAAATTGAAACTCACAGTTGTAGTCTAGGTATGTTCATGCAATGTCCCACACACTACCCTTTGCTTGAAATAGGCCAACTCTCTATGCATTTGGGGGATTTCTCCTGGCTACTTTGGAAAGTTGCATGTTGTCTTGGTGATACAGAGATACTAGTTAATGATTGCTCAGAAGCAGTAATGATGCATGTGGAAGAAAGAGAGGGCAAGAAGTCATCTGGCCCTTAATGTCTTCAAGGGGGAAGGAAATAGGAGAAATGGCATGAAGAGACCTTTGCCTATGGACTCTCCTGTCCTTCTCTGGGTAGATGTACCACCTAGGACATTTTACTTGGGGTGGAACCATTTCAGACAGAATGGAGTACCTGAAGACATTCACCTGGGGTCTTTCAGCTGCTGGTGAGGAAGAGGGATAGAGTTTCAGGGGAAGAAAATAGTAATAAAAAAGGTGATAGCGCCCCAGGGTGTGTGTGGAGGAGGCAAAGGCAGATTTGAAGCACGGTGGGGGCTCTTCAGGCAGGCTGTGCCCATGAGCTGCACCCCTACTGGTTGCACATATCTGCAGGCTAAATCCTGGGCTCAGCCTTCATGTGGCCAATGAAAATTGACATTTCCCGTATCCCAAGGTTAGCTTAACAGTAATTAAAGCACCACATTGCGCACGATTCTTTCCATTATAATTTAAGTGGATTTTATGCTATTTTAGAAACCATTCCGGTTCCCACTGTGAATAACGAATACAAATAAAGTTGAATGTCAGACCTGGAATACAAATCAAATACGAAAACCTGTAAGCATCCCAAACATCTGCCCTCTCAGTCCCTGGTCTCAGGGGCTTCCCTTCTGGCTCAGCACCCTCAGAAAGTTGCTCTGGTTTGCTTTTGATGTCAAGCCACTTCGACAAGGCACGGCTGTGCAATTAAGAACGCTGAGGCTCCTCACTCTGAGATATCTTCCTGGTTTCCATGTGTTTTGAGAATTCATTCATCTTTCTAAGCATCTCTATTAGTGCCAGGTGAGTTTCTGAAAAGGAGGTAGACAGATACACCCACTCTGAAATCACAGGGTCTTTCTGACACGACAATCATTAAGTTCTCCCAATGAGAGAATGAGGATCTCACTCAGTTGATTCTGATCATCCCCAGACAATGTGCTTCTAAATGCCCCTGCCTCTCTGCATTCCTGGGAGGGGCTATCTGCAGGCACCCTATCCTTCAGTTGTAGATGTGATATGCTTGTGCTCTGACTCCAGTAACACAACAGAAGGTTTCTATCGGCACGTTGCACTCATCTTGCTGTTCCATGAAATAGAAGAGGGAGTGGAGGCAGAATTTTGCACGGTCTAGCTTGAAAATAGCACAAGTAAAGGTTGAATCTCGGGATCCCAGTTTCTAAGTGTGTGAGAGGGGGAAAACGAGAGAATTTGCTTCCCTTTTACCACGGGTACCCAGACACCGAAGAAGCACACAGGCCCACACCGGGATGCACAAAAACAGCAGGGCTGGGTGTTTTGACTTTTTATTGCTATTAGGCTGGAAAACATTAATATTGCCATACAGATGGTCACCTATGTGGGAAGCTTATGGGAAAAAAAAAACCTATAAATTGTGGGAAGACTATTCTAAATTTAGGAAAGCATCAACTCCCAATGCTAAAGGTGGAGCCGTGCTGCTAAACATATTAGTATTTCTTAATTCAAACACCTGTTCTGCCCGCATGACACACAAAAACGCTCTTATTTATTGCTTGCTCCTCCATTTCAGACTCAATCTCACTATAAATTCATCTCATGTTAATTTATGTGCAAACAAAGACACACACATTTTAAATATCCGAAATGCTGGAAATAAACTTATTTTTAATTTTGTGCTTGTTTTCCATTTGTCAACCAGCAAATGAAAGGGCTGAATAAATCACACACTAATTGCCAGCGGTGCTAAATTTAGTGTGAGATCTGGAATCCTTTTGATCAAAACCGCTGAATATGAAATCATCCTCAGCTCTCTAGGCAACTTTATCCGCCTTTCTATTCTCCATCTGTCAGTCACCTGGGAATTTGTGAACTATTCCATATGTCAGGCTTGTCAATCACAATGGGATGTGGGAACTATCTGCCTACTGCATAGGAATTCTTGCTAAAAAATTAATCTGCATTTAACTAGTAGTTCTATATTTTGAATACCACATTGGTGTCTGTTTTGAAAAAAAAATCTGTCTATAAGGTGAGTGGAAATAAATTGTATTAACATAGTATAGATCAAAAGTCATGGTTTAAATAACATTTACAAATGTGTAACTGGTACAAATACTGTGTGCAGAGAGTAATACTGCGAAATTTCAATATATTTAAAACAGAATGCCCTTCTTTTGGGAACAGCAAATTTGACGGAACTCTATCTTACCTATTGCTATTTGAAGTACATGTAAATTAAAAAGTTATAAAGTGCATGGGCATCTCAACATTTCGTGACCCAAAAACTTACCAAGATGGTTCCGAGAGACGAGTGCCTCAGCACAAGATGCTTTATTTTAAGCTAAAATGTTCCTAAAATATTTAAATGTTTCATTAAAATAAAGATCTTTGGGACACTTCATCACACAAATTGACTCTCTATATTTTTGTGCAAAACAAACTACAAAAATTCCTACATTGAAAAATAGTATCGTGCAGGAAGTTTTAAATTTCAGTCTAGTTTAACATGAAATGTTTGTTTCTACAAATTTAAGAGGATATCTTGCAAGAAATTATGTAAGATAAGGAAAGACCAAATTAGTGTGGGGGAAAAAGTGCTAGTGGTGTCAGAAACCTAAATTTATGGTAAACGTTACCTACATTCTTCAATCCCTGTGGTCCCACACCTGCAACCTGAAGACCTGAGAGATGTTAAGTTATAAGAATGGTGAAAATATTAAATTATATATGTGAAACATTTAAGGAAAATGCCATCAGATAGAAACTACTGGTTACATGTTCCTGAGTATCACAGTAGGGTCCATAGCCATGGCAACATGCCAAAAGAAGGAATTGAACACAGGAAAGTACTGTAGTGATGTGGGAACCTGGAAACCATAAAGGATTTGGCATACTACACCCACCTAGAAGTCAATTGTCTCTGCTAATGTTCATTCAGCACCATATGAGTGTCCCATTGTTCTAAGAAGTGAAATAGATGCCAAGGTCATCAAGACCCAGCAAACACAAACTCTTCTTTACTCTTTAGAGTCATGCTGCACCAGCATCCCTTAACTCTTCCTCCCTTTGCTTACCCTCTAGCACCATGCTTCTGCCTCTGGGTCTTTTACCCATGCTGACCTATCTATTATAAGCCTTGCTCTATCCCTTGCTTAAGTACAATTTCATAGATTTCCCTTTCAATCTGTACCAAAGACTACACAGTCAATTATAAATTTATGTTGCACATGAGTTTGTCCTGGGCCCTTTAATTGTGCATTTTACCCCAGAGAATTTGGTTCATGGTTGGGTCTCCCAGTATGGAGTGAATGTTGTCAGGTCAAGTAAGCCAGTTTGATTTACTACTTGTTGAAACAAATACTGGCCCATAGTAAGTGATCAGTATGCTTTGGTAAATTTAAAGAACTACATTCATCAGTGAAAGAGCGCACAGATGAACAATAAAGAAATGATTATCTGTGAATGTAAGTGCCCAAGCCAAGTAATGAAAGAATGCTCTTAGTCACTAAATTTAAAAATGGAAATCAACACAACTGCTTACACAGGGACTTAGTAAGGACAATTATACCTGGCAGAATAAATGTCCAGCACACAGTGCAGCCTTTTCTATTTTCCATAGCCATTGTTAGCATCATCTTCTGAAGTCTTTTTCTACATGAATGTCGTACTCTCTACCTTACCAACAATCTCTGAATACACGTTTGACTTCCTTGGAAATCTGCAGTTGATTTTAATGCCTGAACTGGATTTCCTTTTCTTTCATTTACATATGACCTATTGTAGCAGCCTCCTCATAGATTCTTGTTATTACAGTTTTTAAGTAAAATTGTTTGCTGAGTTCTGAAAGGTTGTCCTTCTGTTGTGCTTAGCTCAGATGTTTATAAAATGCTCCCGTTCCCTTGATCTCAGTATGCCAGTTAACAGGGACTACAAACCCATAGATATACATTCTACCACCACAATAGGAACTGGAGGCCAGACATTAGGGACTAGGTTGTACCAGTGCAAGGCAATTCCTTGTTATTTTTGAGAATACATAATGAAGGAGCAGGAGGTAAGGAGCAAGAGCTGGTGAGAGATGGAAGGAAGAGGAGGAAGGGAAGAATGTAGGGAACGAAGACAGAACTATTACTCGGCTTCTCAGAAACTTCTATTTCTAAGACCCCTTTAGAAACACAAAATTGATAATCAAAATTTGACACAATAACTTGGTGGGGAGCAGCAGAAATGATATTTAGTGATATCTAAATACAGCTTTACCAGGTCATGTTGCAGCACTCAGAAAGTTGACCTGGCTTATGCTTTTGTAGAAATAGAATAAGAAATGGTAGTAAAATAATAGGAAATACACAGGTGA
The DNA here is from genome assembly GCF_003668045.3 of Cricetulus griseus. Taxonomy (NCBI): domain Eukaryota; kingdom Metazoa; phylum Chordata; class Mammalia; order Rodentia; family Cricetidae; genus Cricetulus; species Cricetulus griseus. The sequence continues at coordinate 6,447,195 of NW_023276807.1, forward strand.
AAACGATGCATTAAACCTTTTGGTCCATTGTTATAGGGTTCTTTTTCTCATATATGGTTAATGTATCCGATAATCAAGCTTGACACTCAATTTAAATGATGTGATTAAATGAATTAAGCATATAAATTTAATAGGAATATATAACCGGATGCTAGGAATACAGAATAAATTAATTAAGGAATCTTTTATATAATAGGCAAAAAGAAATTTTAATAAAGTCAGTAGATTTTTACACACCATTTGGTGTGTAACACTTTGCATGATAAAAGTGGAAGAAAACATTTGGAATTTCAATAAACAACCATTAAATGTCTGCATCAATTTTGTTAAAAGTATTGTAAAGTGAATACATGAAAGTATCACCAACAGTGTTTAATGCTTTGGAGGGTGTTATAGACAGTGTATTATAATAAGAAAAGGGAAATCCCATTTGGAAAGATATCAGTGTAAGAGATTCACTGTTTGGGGCCATACTAAAGCTACCTAGAAATTCGAAAAGGCATAGACCCAAACCATATGAAAATAATAGAGACCCAGCATGAGGTACCTGTGGAAGGCAACATTAAAAGTTGAATCCCTTCAGGATTAACTAAGTAGGATATGTGTATATGATGTAACTTTAGGAACATAAGATGGTCTCAAAAGATACAATGTAGTGTATACTTATGATGAGTAATTCACAAAGGCACCTGTTTGCTACAAAAATGAAAGAGGTAGATTGTGAAAGTTCGATTTCCTGGTTATTTTTATTTTTCCATACAGTAAATCCTAATAAAATACCAAATTCCAATATAGGTTAGGAAGACAGCTCAGTTCATAAAGTAACTTGTCTTGTAAGCATGAGGACATGGATTCAATCCAAGGACCCATATACAAAGCTGGGTATTGTAACTCCAACACATTCATAATACCAGCACTATGGAGACAGAGAAAGGTGGCTTCTTGGGGCTCACTACGCTCTGGACAAGCTCCTGGCCACTGACAGACTCTGTCACACTAACCAAAGTAGACAACTCCTGAGGTAAATATGCATGATAGCTCTATCACACACACACACACACACACACACACACACACACACACACACACACACACACACACACAGAGGATACACAATTCCAGTAGAAATAATTTTTTGTATTGACAACTACAACTTCTCACATGCAGGTAGAGAAGTAGAGTGGTTTAAAGATAAGAATAGCATTAAACAAGTGCTAAAGTATTAAAAAATAAATAAAGCTAGAATGATTAAGCGGGCACAATACTACATTAGGACAAATGAATATGCCAACTAAACAATATAGATAGTATTAAAATTGATAAAGTATAAGAAGTATAATAAAAAAACACCAGGTGCAGAACATGAAAGTCATTGAAGCATATTGGGAATACTTATTATAAATATTCAGAATACTGATTGTTTTGAATAAAAAAGAGGTAAAATCAGATAAATTCAGTTCTTGATATACCTATGAAACCATTATGAAAAAGACAGACCTACAGATATGAAATGACATACTTAAGAATTTGGAGCAATTAAATATTCATTTCACTATTATTTATGTTGTGTAGGTTTTGAATGAGTTAAGAATCCCTATTTGTATAACAGACATATTACTTACTACATTTTACTCTATTATTTCCTGGGTTGACAAAGGGTCCTGGGATTCAGGAATGGACAGCATGACTGCAGAAATTTTTGTCTTGGTTATAACTCTATATTACTTCCTATATTGAGTAAATAAATAGTAAAGCAAATACTTCCATATGGACAATACATAGTAGCATAATAAACAATATATAACTATGGAAAATGTATTTTCATAGAACAAAAGACTAAGGAAAAATATCTATCATCTATATATCATCTATCTATCTCTTTAACTGTAAAATAAAAACAACTGAAAATTGACAAATTCTATAATTTAGACTGGTAGCAACATAAACTAAATGTCAAGGTTGAATTCTCAAGTGGTGCAAAAATACCCATGTGGTACAAATTTAAATAATGAGATGTTAATTGCTTAAATTATTAAAACATATTAAAATTGGACGCAATTTTTTGGTAATGTGTGTAATTTCATATACATTTTTTAAAAGATTTTATGGGGAAAATTATTTTTAAGACAATGCAACTAGCAAAATTTTAGTGTTCATAGTCTTCAGGTAGTGAAGACCAAGTTTCCATGTTTGAGTAATAGAGTACATGCTAGAAATAAAATATGGTATCTGTCTTTGATATCTTTAGGAAAGGAAAATTGGATGTATCAAAATGAATAAATGTTATAAAATGTTATACACCACTATTGTTACCTAAGTACTAAAGAGCAGTATTTGTTATCTAAAGATGAGAGAGAGAGAGAGAGAGAGAGAGAGAGAGAGAGAGGTAAGAGGTTCCAAACACACATGTAAATAAAAGGACATTCAGCTATGTGCATCAGAGTCTTGTTTTTAGGAAAGAGGTTATTGGAGTATGTGAGGTACTTTTTTTCTACGAACAAAAACCATAAATAAAACAGCTGAGGGGAAGATGGGTGTCGTATAGTTCACAGTTTCATCAGGGGGAAGGCATGGTGTCTAGGGCTCTAGATACTTGTGCTTGGTCATGTTGCTGCAATACACAGGAAACTGGCTCAGAGACTGGAACTAGAACTAGAGCTAGGCTGCAAGCCTTAAGCTTGACCTCAGTGACCTACTTCCACAAGCTAGGCCTCACCTCTGAAAAGTTCCACAACATTTCTAAACATTTCCCCTAACTGAGGAACAAATGCTCAAACACTCAAGCCTGTGAGGACCATTTAAATCCCCAGCTCCCATAGACTCATAGTGTAAAAATGTATTCAGTCTATATTACCACTGTTTCAAAGTTAAAATGTCCAGCACTGTTAAAATTTTCAAAATCTAAAAATGCTTCTAAGATTCAAAACTCTTTCTTAGTTATGAGCTCATAGAACACTTTGAAAGTTGGATGTATCAGTAAGCCATATCATGTATTAAACACTCCTACTTCAAAAGGGAAAAATGGTGATAGGTTATGGAAAGATTGAACAATTGTAGAACTGAAATGGGGGGATACCAAATTCTCTAGTTCCATGTCTTAACATCTGGTTCTCTTGATGGCATCATCTGGTCTCCAATAGCTTTGGGCAGCACCATTTGTTCAGCACTGTTACAGGGGAACGTAGGACCTCTTTATTGAGCAGGCACTATCCATTCAAACCCTGTAGTTTTTGTCTTATGGATACCCATGTGTCTTGCATGTCACTATGCTGATATTTCCTCTACAACTTAGACTCCTCCATCATAGCTTCATGAAGTCACTTCTCAGGGCATCCTTTTGGGATATTCAAGCCTGCGATCCATTGTCTGGCTACACTTTACTGGGACCTGAGCACAAGCTTTCATGGTTTTCTCCCATTTGCCTTTCACATACCTACAAACATTACCTTGTGTACAAGGATGTCAATTTATGCTTTCATCTTGAGGAGTAATGTGGCCTTTTTCTACCACAGTCACAGCAGCATCTGTGTGCCTCTGCCAATGAACTTGAAATACATTCCTAGATGGTCATTTTGGAGGCAGGCAACCTCTCAGCAATATTCAAACTTAGCTTTGGAGTTCTCATTCTAATGAACTTGAATTTTTACAAGCTGGAAATTTTTATGGGTGGATCCTTGTCCTCAAATCACCTTTCCAAGAGTGAAATGTTACTTTAATGGTACTAATCTCTTTAGCAATTACACCCACTTAGTCTGCTCTCAGTCAATCTGCAGCTGTAGCCATGTTGCTGTTTTTCTTTTTCTTTTTCACTAGCTAAGTTATACTTTTCCTGTTATCATTCTTAGAATTTTCCTCCCAATTTCAAGATTATATAATCTACTGATATACCACCATTGGTCAAATAAGCAAAAGTATTTGGCAGTGAATTTCCCAGGTCCACATAGCTTTATTTTAAATGCTATGGAACATTGAAGTAAAGAGAAAGCCAATGTTACACAAACTCCTTCAAAAAGGAACAGGAAGGAGTATTTCTCAACTTGTTTAAGAAGCTAATATTTTCCTATAACAAAGTGAAATAAGGAAAATGCAACTGTAGATCAATACCCCTATAAATACTTATGGGATGGAAATGTTCCCTAACATACTAGCAAATACAATATGTTAACATATTAAAATAACAGAAATCATGAAAAATTGTTTATTTCAAGAATGCAAAGATATTTCAAAATATGAAAATCAATTAATAAATCATATTTTTGTGGTAGAAGACTAAGACACATGACTGTCTTCATTGAGGATGGAAAAGGTTCTGACAAAACTCGATGCTCTTTGCTCCTAAAAAATGTTTAAGAAATAGAATTAAGTTTCAAACACAATAAAGATCACATAACAGTGTGTAGCTACTATTACAGAAAATGGTGAAAATAGAACATTCTCTTTCTAATCAGGAAGAATGGAAAAGACTACTTGAAAGTTGACTTCAGTTTAACATAATCCTGGAAGTTCTGGCCTGAAGAATTAGGAAAAAAATAAACAAAAGACTTCTAAATTTAGAAAGGAAAAGATAAAATTACTTTTTCCTCAAAAGCTATAATATTATATATAGTGAGCCACAAAATTGTAAATGATATGTTTAGAACTATCAAATAAACTCCAGGAAGTGGTAGGGCACAAAACAGCACCAGAAAAAAATTAGTTGCTTATTATGCAGCTTCCAGATTGATGAGATTATGGGCATCCATCATCCATCCATCCATCCATCCTATCCATTGCTTTTATTTTATGGCAACCACATATTTTAGTGTATAAAAAGATCAACTTTATGTTTATATCATAAAAAGGGAAAACAATTAGATGTTAGATTTAATAGAGATGCAAAAATACTTAAGACCCAAACTACAAAATATATTGAAATACAATAAAGAAATTAAAAATGAACGAAAAGCCACCACAGGGAGAGGGAGAGAAAGAGAGAGAGAGAGAGAGGAGAAACTATGTTTTAGATGTCAGAATTACCCAGACATTTCAGATCCAATGAAATCACTATAGAAAACACAACAGTATGTTTATTAAAATAGAAAAAGACATTCCTTGGATCAGCAAGACTATCTACGGTGGAAAAAGCTACTTACTGACAAGATGGATGATTTGAATTTCATCCCCTAGACAGCAAGACAGAAGTAGAAATCTGACTCCTGCAAGTTGTTCACTTACTGTCATAATTGCAAAGTGACATGCATAGACACTCACCCAAAACTAAATAAATATAACATTATAAAATATTTGATAACCCCCAAATCAGGATTTAACAGTATATACATACATGTGATATGAAATCAGAAATGGGACAATTTGGGAGAATGGACAGTGGAGGGGAATAACTATGAGCAATGGTTAATGATATATATTAATGGAAATGATGTAATAAAAGCTATGGTTTTATATATCAATTTAAAAGTTAATGAAAGCCCAAATTAAAGAAAAAAATAAATAAAACCCATCCCAAATTTCCTTGGAATATTAACAGTCTAAAGATAGTTCAAGCAATCACAAAGCTGAATGATTAACAAGTTCCTAAAGTCAAAATACACCAAAGGCTACAGTAATCAATATCATATGGAAGTAGCATAAGCAAACATATAGAGCAAGGGAACAGAAAAAAGTGGTTCAGGCTACAGGTTATTGATGAATGGTGTGGAAAAACCCTTTTCTTCAGTTGTGTCCCAACTGTGGAGCCCATCAGTCTCCAAGAGATAGCTCCAAACCCTCAGTCCAACAAATAATCCTGGTAAAACTCAATGGTCCTCAGAACAAAACAAACAACCATCAAATAAATAAAAACAATGAATGTAGGAAAGATATTTATAGGAAGGAAGTGTAATCAGTAGTGGAGGGAGGAGATGACAGTGGGTGAGGTTATAGAAGCCATAATATATTGCATACATGTGTGAAATTGTCAAAGAACACATTCAATAAGAGTTATTAAAACATTACCTATGTTCTCAGCTGTTATTTGACAACAGTGCTAAGGCTATTTGAGCATGAAAAGATCTACGTTCAGCAAATGCTGATGGTGAAAGATTGACTTACATCAGAAAAATTCATAATGCATTAAAACTGAAGTGTAAGATCTAAGAATAAAATTCACGGAAGTCCAAATGGAAGTCTTTGACTGTATGTTTGACCTGAGCTTAAATGTAACATGTAACACGGATAAAACTGGACTTCATCAGAATTAAAGATGTCTGTATGTCCAAAGAAAATATGGAGTTAAAATCTCAATCAGATTAGGAAAAATATATGCAAGCCATTTATCTGTAAAGAGATTACTATCTGGAATGAAGAAAGAACTTTTAAAACTCAACAAGAAAACAAAACACCAATGGATAAAGGACTTTAATAGACATGTCCTTTAACAGGAGGTTACTAGAGTAGGCAAATTCACAAAGACAGAAAATAGGGATTACCATTGGGGTAGAGAGAGGAAAATAAAGAGTGTCATGGGTACACAGTTTCTGTTGTATATGAAAGGAAAGTTCTAGAAATATTAGTGCTGCCTAACCAACACTCTGAATATACTTAGTGTTAATCTATTATATGTGTTTTATAGTTAAAATGGTTTAGTTTGTTTAGCTATATCTTAAACAATAAAGAGTAAAAGAAATCAAAAGTATTAAATAAACAGAAGTCAAGCAAACTCATTTATTATTACTACAAACTCTATAATTATTCTGAAGACTTAGAACACAGTAGGTGTTGAGCCAAAATACAAGAAAGAAGATGAATGTTCTCACTGATGGAGATGCACTGATAAGCATAAAATCCTGCATATTTTTATGTATATTCACCATTTCCTTGAATGGATATATAGCTGTGTAATAAACACATAATGGCATATGGACCTATATAAACTGTCCATGTACACACGTGTATCTACATGTCTAAAGTCTAAGACTGATACAAAAATGTTACATCCCTCTTATCCACTGAGGATATACTCCAAGATCTCTAATGCCTGAATCAGTAAGTGATGCTCCATTCTGTATCATTCCAGTTTCAGTATATGTGCTACCGACGCGAGCATGATGCTGCAGTCTGTGTATGGTGCATTATGTATAGGGTGTTTTTTCTTATATACATCCTAGACTAAGTTTAAGTCATACTATGAACACAGTGAATGGTTAACTACACTAACCAGTAATATTGAACTAATTGTAAAATACGCCACAATAAAAGTAATAAGAATATGACTTCTCTCCAGATATCATGCTGCACTGTGCCCACACTTGCTTTGATGACGTGAGATGATGCGATGATGTTGTTGTGTTGTACTGTTCCTGGGGAGTTGTGAACAAACATCTCCTTCACCCCACAGAGGGATCTGATGAAGGCTTGAATTTGATACCACCAAAGTCCAACTTGGTGAATGAATGAATGAATGAATTTTATTCAGGTTACTTGCAGGAATATGGCTGAGAGGTTACTTACAGGAACAGAAATGACTCAAAGACAGATAGATGCATTACTAAAACCTTCCCCAGCATGGGTGACAGCTCATAGAACCTGCAAACATGGAACACACTGTACACCTGTAGGCATCTCACCAGGATTGAGAGTGTCCTTTCCTGGGGTGTTGTGAACTTCTTCCAGGAAGCTTGCGTGCTCTCTGCTTCTTCTGGGCAATTCAGCAGGTCTCTGCTCCATTCGGGTGTATGTCTTTGCTTCTTGAAAGCTACTTGGTCTGAGCCTCTTCCAAGTAGCTCAGCTGGTGTGAGAGTGACCCTCAGGAGTCTTTACTGCTACATACTCTCTGCAGGAATGGGCCTAATGAACCTAGTCAGATTCAGGGACTTCCTGAAGTATTTTGAATAATTTACTTCCCTAATAGATGGAATGTTTTACCTCCCCACAGAACAACTTCATGTTTTACCTCCTTGTCCTAAAATATTCAATTGTTTCATGGTTCTTTTAAATGCTATTTCTTAAGATGTTTCTCACCAAAACAGAAAGTTTGAACCTCAAAGGAAATTGCTACATGACTGATGCCTACATGATGAGGTATATTGTAAAGAATGATAAAGTTACTGTGATGTTTTAGGCTATGTCAGCACAACACTGTGAGGTTCTGATAAGACAATGCCATTACAAGACAGTATTGCTTAATAGATGGGTAATGAAAAGAGGGTAAGATAACTTGAGTATCGTTGCAGTGGAAATGTATGAGTTTTGATTATCTCCTTCTCTGTAGTGTGTAAATGTACCACTCTGAACTCTTTATTTATAGAATTCTCCATTTAGTATATTTCTGACTATAGATGGCTACAGAAAGTGAAACACTGAATTTTGGATATTGAAGATATATATCATTCTTATTTTGGAAACAAAAAGATTGCTTCAGAGAATTATTATCAACATTTTAGTGCTAAGTTTTTTTTTTACAAATAAAAGTGTGATCTATATTCATTATATAACCATAGCACAAAAGATAGAGAGGAAAGAAAATCTATATTGCAATATACTTACTTAATTCAAAATAACAAATTGTCAATATTAACCTGAAGTGCAGGAGTAAGAGACGTATTATAATCCTAAGAGCAGCCATTAAGAAATGACAATTTAAAAATGTAAAACAGGGTGCTAGACGAGTACCAATTGTATGCTTCAGAGGCAGAATAAAGAAATGAGAAGGAAAGGGAAAGAGAGAGAGAAAAATAGGAAACAAACAGCAAAAAGTCTGTGATCAAACACACATATTACTGTAAAGGTAAGCAAGATAGCATTGATCAAAAGGCAAACTTTCACGAGACACACGGAGAAACAGGAACATATGTTGTACAGAAGAGGCAGATTATCGTCATATAAATATGATGTGACATTCTCTAGGGAACATTTCCCCTACAACACCATGGATTCTGAATTATTCACCACCCGTTCCTTTTTCTTTGGATAGCCTGGTATATAGGCTCTTTCAGAAACTAGCAAATATCCCAATGAAAAAGATTGATTCAAATTTTTTGCCTTCCCTTAGTGTGCTCACATAGTGAGATGTGGGAAGAGGACACCCAACTACACTCACTTATTTCCCACCATGTGAAATCATTTCTTTATCATTAGGAATGTAATTAATATGGTTGTTTGAATGCAAAATGTTCCCTATGGGCTCATGGATATGAACACTTAGTCCCCAGTTCAAGATGCTGTTTGGGAAATTTATAGGGAGGTAGAGCCTTGCTAGAGGAAGTATGTCACAGAGGAAGGCGCTTTAAGAGTTTATAGCCTGACCCTACTTGTTTGCTTTCTACTTTGTGTGTGTAGGACTCTTCCTGTCCTTACTAACATGTCATGCCTTTTTAGTATGTACCCTACACTAGCCCCAGGGAATCATAAGTAAAACTAAACCCATTCTTCCTCATTACTTTTTAACATGTTATTTTATATCAGAAACAAACATTTGACTAGTATAATCACTTTTAGAAAAGGCAGATTTTTACCAATTTTTCTTTTAGAAAAGGCAGATTTTTACCAATTTTTCTTTCAAGTGATATATCTCCCTATCAATATTTTACATGTCCTATGTGTTTGTTATACTTTTGGAAGTTAATCTTTGTTCCCATTTTTCATAATGACTATCTTTTTATCAAAATTCCTTTTCTATGTTCTATGATTTTTGGAATACTATCTTGCTGTTTGAATGCATATTTTACTTTTGGCATGGAAATTCATGTTGTATTTGCTATTTATAATTCATTAAGGTTCCTTGTATGTGTGTTCCTGTTACAGAGTTGTCTGTGAATCCTTTAAATTATTTCCTAAGAATAGTAGTAATTTTCTTAAAGCGTCAAATGTTGACTCAGTTTGGTCTCTGATCATTCTGTCCTCTTAGTTAAGCTTTGATTTTTCACTTTTCAACTGTAAAGTTTATTATGGAACAATTTTAGATTTGTAGAGAAATTGAAAAATTATTGAAACCTCTTCAATGATGCATATTAATGCATCACCATGCATTAGTATGATTCATTTACATAATTAATGAAGTAATGTTTAGATATTATTATTTGTAAAATCCCACACGTAATTCTAATTTCTTCAGTGCCAAGTTTAAAGTCATTTCTCTGTCCCAGGACCCTCTGCAGGTTACCATATCACATTCAGCTGTCAGGAACACTTGTACACAGCTTGACTATGACAACTTCCTAGACTTTTTCCCTTGTTTTGTATGATAGGAATTATGTTAACGTGTGCGTATATACAGAATATAGAATTTATAATTTCTATACCCTTTTCAGTGTAATATCAAAGAAATTGAACATATTCACACTACTGTGCAGCCATCACTGCTGTTGCTTTCTAAGCTGCCCAGTCATCACAGACTAAAACATTGTATTTATGGAGCAATAGTTCCATCTCAGTCAAACTCCATCCATGACCACTATGCTTTCTGAGTTAATGAGTTTTCTGTTGCTGTGATAAAATATCATTACCAAAAGTAATTTAAAGGAGAGTTTTGGGGGTGTTATTGGTTCCAGAAGGCAAGGTGATACTCTTAGTAGTGGGGGCAGGCATGGCAGCAGGAGAGGAAGTTGGGATATCATGACTCAGTGACACAGGAAGTAGGAGTGGAAGTGAAGTAGAACACAGATACAAACTCAAAGTCATCTCCAGTGATGCTCTTCCTCCAGCAAGGCTCCATATTCTAAAGGCTCCATAATCTTCACAAATGGTGACTAAGTTGACATGAGCGATAGATGCATGTCTTTCTAATGTGACCACAGCAATTCCTGTCAGTGACTTTGCCTGTTCACAACATTTCATGTAATTCAATGGATCTCAACCATCCTAATGCAGCAACCCTGTAACACAGTTCCTAATATTGTCATGACCGGAACCATAGAAATATTTACTTGGTACTTGTAATTTTGTTATTGTAATGTATTGTAATGCAAATATGTGATACGAAGGATATCTGATATGCTGACTCCCAAGTGTGTCATGGCCCATAGTTTGAAGACCACTGATCTAAGGAGACTGTCCTTTTGAATCTGATTTGTTTCACTTAGTATAGTGGTCTCAAGTTCACACATGCATAGTATATATTCATTCTTATGTACAAATAGCATTCCATTACATATCAATCTGCTCATCTTTAATTAAAGGGTATTTGATTTTGTCTGATGGTAGTGCTGAAGGATACTATTATAAACATTGGTGTGTAAATACTTGAAACCCGTCCTTCAATTCCTTGACTACACACTTAGTAACAAAATAGTAATACACACCTTAAAACAAAATCTGGCTTACACAGTAATTTCTGTCTATCTTGGAGCAACTGTCTTATTCTCTTCCATTGTACATCTCCCTCTAGCAGTGTGTATTGGCTCCATCTTCTCCACATTATGACCAAAATTAACTAACTTTGTTAACTAAAAAGTTAGTAAGCCTTTGTGATTAGTAGCTATCCCAATGTTTCTGAAGAGGAGTTCATGATTTTTCATTTACTGTTTTGTAATAGTGGTGTTGAGTATCTTCTCATTGGTTTAGAGGTCATTTGTATATCTTGTTTGAATAAAAATCATTAGAGTTTTAAGTCAATTTCCAAAAATGTTAAAGAGCTTTATTAATTCACACAATGGTTTAAAGTAACAAAATAGCTACTGAAATAGCAAGGTTATGTCGAAAGAGTTAATAGAATTTTCGAACAGATGGAAAATAATCAGATTCTTTAAAAGTAGATGTCATTGTATAAAGAATGGAATGACACATTTGTAATACAATGAGAAAGAGTCACACAAATATCTTTTTGGAGCTATTTAACACACACACACACACACACACACACACACAAGATTTGAGCAGTTGGTATAGACAAAAGTGTGTGATAACAGTTAACTACTGAAAGATATAAAAGTGATGAAACTCTTGATGAAATAGTGCTTTCGTCCTAAGAGGTTGTTTTCTACACCAGCCTCCTGCACTGCTGAATTGTCCAAGTGTTCTTCAGCTGAGTGAGCACTGACCTCAGAGAAGCATGGGCTGTAGTGTACCCTCCTAGCCTTATCATTCTTGGAATAGCACTGGCTTTCCCAAGACATAGAAATGTGTGGCGATACAATGAGGTCCTTCTTGAAGTATTAGAGATTACAAGATCTAGGGTATGTATCATGGGTGTTTTTGGTCTTTTTTTCTCAATAGTCAACCTGTTATAATTTAAAAACAGTAGCATGAGAGAGAGAAAGACACCATGAGACAGTGTTCAAGTAGAGGGTTTTTCTTTTTAATTGGGGAAAGGGATCATATAAAGTAGTAAGGGGTAGGGGGAAACTGGCCTCCAAGGACAGGAGTAGTAGGTGAGAGGAAAGAGGAGAGAGGAAAGAGGGGCAGGGGGGCACACAGAGAGAGAGAGAGAGAGACAGACAGAGAGAAGGAGAGAGGGGGATGGGAGGTGGGCAGAACCCCTTTTAAAAGGGAACATAGTGAATGTGCACAGGTGGTGCTCTTAGTGGCTGCAGCTGAGGGTGTGTCATGTCAGAACATCAAGGACAGGCAGGTGAAGGTGCCTGAATACTACTACAACCAGTGTTCTGTACTTAGTTGGCCATCAGCAAATGTTAGTTGAGTAAATATGTATAGTCCTTAAGTATTTTGAATAGGTAAGCTCATAAGTTATTACACAAAATAGAGAATTTTTAGTTAGCAATTTGTGGTTTAGGTTGTGTTTATTTTCATATTACCTTATATAAATATATTGAAAATCATTATGGGACAGGTTTGTATATGAAAGTTTGTCTATAGATGTACAAAGATGCTTATAGTATGTTCAAATTTTTTACATTCTACCATCTATGTGTAAACAGGTAAACTCCCATATGCAGACATAGACAGTGCCATTTTAAAATGAGGGAGCACCTCCTCCAGACACAGAACCTCAGGACAGAAATAGAGTGCAGAATCTCTTCCATATCCAGGAACCTGTTGCAGAATAAAAGAAAAAAAAAACCAAAGACTCTAAATATACACAAGGTTTTGGTCCAAAATTTTCTATTAAGTTGTCAGAGTGATAATTTTAAACACTAGGCACAATTCGGCTGATTTAAACTTCCTGTTTTCTTAGGAACAATTGATTGCAAGATTCATGATGTTGGTTGTTTTTTGGTTGGTTAGTTTGTCTTTCAATAACCCCCAAATGCAATTGTAAAAAAAAGAATAATGTGTTTTATTTAGTATAGTGTTTTTATTTTCAAATCCCAGTGCATGACATATAACTCCATGTATGGTATTAAATCCAAATGTTCACACATACTTTCACACACCTTATAATAATGCCAACACAAACATCTTTATATTTCTCCATCATGCATGCCTCTCTCAGTCCAGGCCCACTACCAGGAGCCAGCCGTGGTGTGGTCACCATAGTGGCAGGGTGGGGAGACCCTGGGGCATCAGTTCCTGTTCCAGTCTTCTTGCCATCCTCCTACATATCCTCAGGTTCTCTCTATATATACCTAAAACTATAAAATCCAAACACCCAATTTCACATACGCAATATATACAAAACAAAAACAAAAACAAAAACGATAATGAGAATTTTTAACAAAACAAGTTTACATCGCAACAATCCAAATTTATGTTTATCTGCTTACAGAGACAACCTATAATTATTGATTTTCAAAGCAAAGTTGCTTTTTTTCTTTAAGAAGATTTCAATGGTATTTGTGCTTTGTTTAATCTCCAGGAGCTTCATGTTTTTAGAAGTCTGCTAAAGATATTCTAGAATCCCCCCAACACACACACACACACACACACACACACACACACACACACACACACACACGTAAAGGATGCTGGAGTCTATGGCCAGTCCCAGCCCCGATGCATGCCAGTCTTCCTTTTGTGCACACAAATGTCTGATAGAATTTAATCTAGAAGTTAGGCACAGCAAGAGATTAACCACAATAACCAATAACAATTAGTTATAATGAGTAATAATTATAACGATCAGTTAATTATTAGTTAGTTAATAGTAATTAACTGATAATGATTAGTTAATAATTGAAGAAGTGCTAGCAGTTTCTCTTTAATCAAGTTCTTAAACTCATTAGGAATGAGACAGCAGCTTCATTGGCAGACTCAGCCTCTCTATTAATGTTTTATAGTTTTGTCATCCAAATTTTTCCTGAATTTGTGAAGCATTCCCTTTCCTATCGTAAATGGCTTGGTGACACTGGTTGGGGAAATCCTGTGTTGGCAGTCTTCGTGTTAGTTCAGTGCTTGCTGCCATCAATCAGAGGCTGTTTCCAGTTAGTCTCCCATTCTTGACTGCCATGCTTTCCCATCTTAACTAGGCACTTACTGTGTACTGCAGTCCTCTGTTTTACAGGTTGAGAGGTGACAACAAAGCAGGCAACTGTTTCTTCTCCTCCCTCATCATTTCATGGCTGAAAATTCCATCCTTTCCCAGATCTTAAGAAATCTCAGTTATATGGTTTTTTTCATATTTAGTGGAGATATTTGACTGTTTCCCACGAAGGAAGCCCAATATGACCTCTCTGAGGCATAACTGAATCACTAGTCTCTTTGCTCTTGCCCTGTGGTAAATGAGTGTCATGTGAATTGTGGCTTCTGTAACAGTGAATCTGGTGCACTGATGTCTGTTCTTGCTCCATGACTGGACAAACTATGTGGCACAGGCAGGTTGGACAAAGTATGATTTGTGCCCAGTGGGACTGGACAATATTGGCAGTCACACTGCTTAGGTGTTGGGTAATTTAAAATACAAATTGTTTAGTAGAGTTTTTAATTTACTTTTCAGACAGAAAGTGGCCTAACTGAAATGTAAAAAGTCAAACAGAAATGTAGCAACATTTTTCAGGGAGTGAGATTGCATTTAGATGTTAGATGGAACTGGTACTAAGTTTCATGTTTTTCCACAGGTGATTGTGTCTATCCTGCAGTTGCTGTGAACACTGTGCTTTGAGTGAATGACATTTTTGTCACCAGCAAAAGTTGCTTAAGGCTTTTTCCTAGTGCTGGGGAAAAATGCATATATGATACATAGCAAACTGAATTAAGATCCCTGTCTTCTAAGATGATACATGAAATATAAGTGCCAGGCAGCAGGGCCTACCTCCTGGCCTTCTTATCATAGAACCAGGATAGTTTCAGGTACATGAATGAGATGGAGGCCTAATCCACCTGCTAGTCATTCTGAACTTTTGTCTTTGTTGAGGCATTATTCTACACAATGGAGTCTTGAGCGTTTGGTCATTATCTTGAGTCATAGCTACTAGACAACAATGAGAGAAGGAAATGAAACATTTGTAGTGGGCAGATTAAAAAAAAAAAAACAGAAAAGTTAGAATGCTTAACCTTATTATCGTATTCCAAATCTCCTTGCCTTGGCATTCTTCAATGCCTGTTTAAGCACCTTTCCTTGACATTGGATATCATGAAAGAGACCGGGGTTACCAACTCAGAAGCCTCAGAAAACAAATGAAAAATAATTAAGAACCCTCAATCAGATGGCACAGCACACAACAAAACTTTATGCTACCCATAGATCTACAAACAGATTCTTTCTTCATTCCCTTTCTTCTCCTCCCTTCTCACTCTATTTTCAACTTAAGCTTACACAAACCCTGTAGGGGAAATGCTGGCCGTGTCTACTTGGAGGCTGGCACAGGTGACACAGACCACACACACTTGGGCATGGTCAGAGTGATGTAGCAAGACTTTAAATATGAGGGTCACACACATGTGGCTCTCTCTGTTCCCTGGTCTGCCTGATTGTATGGAACTGACTCCATTGTCTGAGTACTTTTCTAATAAACATCTGCTCATCAGACTTGCTGCCTCATTGTCCAAACAGTGCTTTATTTAGCAATCAATAAGATAAAAATACACAGAAGGACATTCCCCATCAAAACCCCACATAATATTTGTAGACTTCTCTTAATTCCCTGTAGGTTGTCAAAGGTTAACTATTCCTGTCTGTGTACCTCAAGATGAGACCCTGCACAGAGTTTCCCATGCCTCAGTGTTGTTTTTATGTGTCAAAACATGTGTGCAGGGACTGGCATCACCCTGAGCTCATGATGTCCGTACCTCATGAACTTATTAAAATGTGTGTGCAAGGGAGGCAGACAGAAAAGCCAAACACAGCAGCAGTACGATATTTGGGAATGGGACAAATGTGTAGATCATGCAAAAGGAGAAAATAAAGCAGTCAGATCACAGAAAGTTATCTTTCAGTGGAAATGGAATTTTTTTAAAAAAAACTTCATCTTTTTAAATATCCAAAAGAGAAAAATAAGCTCAATTCTGACCATGTCAGAAACAGAAATATTTTAGTAAAATAAATGCTAACTAGCAAGGTTGAGATGCGTAAGGCCTTTGCCTTGAACACAAAACTTAGGGATTCATTAAAAACGTCCCTCAGTCATCAAGATAAATGTTATTTTAATACAGTACTAAAATATAAAAGTAATGCAAAAATTCACCACGACCAAAATATCCAACTTTCAAGTAAGGGAAAAATTGGCAACAGTGTCTCCCTGAGCTATTCTGGAAGCTTGGAGAAAAGTAAAGTTCTTTATCTAGAATGGTGAATTTTCTATGGTTCTCACTTGCTTTACTTTAGGTCTAGTCTGCTAAAGTAAATTATCTTTCTGCTCATTGTGTAAATAGCATATCTCCATACTTTTCGGGAAAGAAACACTGGTTGCTCTTTTCAAGCCCGTTTTGCACCACTAGGAATCCATCACATATAACTTGGGTCCTGCTTGGGTTCTTGTTTCAATCAGAAAGTGTTTCCGATCCAAAAACTTGCCTTTGAGGTCAGCTGAATCTGAAGATGTTCTTTTAACAAAAGTGTGTTGCCCCGGACTTCCCTCCAAGCTTGCTTTGGTTGGAAGCTGCCTGTGCTTTCTTTGGTGTTCCACTTTAGTCCAGCCTCCTTTACTCATCCAGGTCTCCTTTTAAGCAGGCTGTAGAGGAAGGCTTAGAGAGCAGTGGAATCCTGGGAATGTCCTGGGCATGTAGTGGTCGTTCGGGTTTTTCTGGATTCAGATGAGGGTTCGGTGCAGATTGAAGCATCCTGTAGAACTCACTCTCTAGCATATGTTCCTACTGAAGGCTTGGATTGATGGCTTTCATCACTGTATCATCCTTCCTGAGAAGCCTTGAGGGACACACTATCCCAGTCTTACTTGTCTCTGCTTCTGTTTAAGCAGTGATCCTTCTCTAAGGTGCTGCTCCTGGGATTGAGGTGCAGAGAGGGAAAGTTTTTGGTCTGCCCTGAACTACTCGAGAAAGGAACTTGAGGATGGGTTGATGATGTGACCTCCTGGCATATTGTGGGTTTCTGGGTAAATCAAAGGAAGCAGAAAGCGTCCAAGTGATTTGTGAAAGGATGAATTTTGTGTTAACGTTGGTGGCTGAAGAAAGAATTTCACTATGCCCATATCTACTTCTATCATACAAGTGACTGTTATAGTCCCATCTTAGCCCTTGAAAGGCACATTGATCATATGTCCTACTCAAACTTGTTTGCATCAGTGTTTTACTAAGCTGTTCCTATAATTCTATGGTAAAAGATTGTCACCTAAGAGAAAAGTGGGCATGTCTGGCTATTTTTCTTAGTCCTACTAGGTGCATCCATCACAACATGTACAAGAGCCACCAGTGGCTCAGAAGAAATGCAAATGTTAATAGCAAGATAATATTTTAAGAAATGCTGAGTGATAGAAGCTCTTGAATGTGTCAATGATGAAACCACAGAAGGGTGGATTAAAATAATTCATGTTTTGTAACAGGAAGAAAGTTTTAGTGGTCATTCACTTGTCATTTTTGGAATGTTAAAAATGTAAAAGACGTTAGTTATTTATGCTCAGGTAAATTTTAAAATGACCATTGATTAGAGTAAGGTACAAACTCTAAGCAAAGAGTGAATTAGTTCATGGTCTATTTAGCAGTGGATTTTTTCTTACAGATACTTTGAATAACTATCTTATAATCATTTCACCTCTTATTCATAAGTTTATCTAAAGGGACAATATATTAACAAATAATGAAGTATAAGACAGGAGGAATACAGGGGAATGGAGATAGTTCTAGAAAACACACCAGAAGCGTTTTGAGTGATATTTGAATAGAGATGCATACAAAATAAAGAAGGAAGCCTCAGAATTCAGATAGAAAATTCTTGTCAATAGATATAGTCTTTGGGAAGACCCTGAGGTCAGAACTGGCACATGCATGTTATGAAGGGGAAAGTCAGGAAAGCATGGGTGCTGAAGTGCCATATTTAGAGAAGCAGCCCCCTACTACATGGTGTTGTAGGTCAAGCATTATTCTTCAGAACATACTTTGAGTAAAAGAGGGAATTTGTGGGTAAGAATAAATATTCTGTGGCTTGTGCCTCAAGAATATCATCCTGGATCAATCATATTAGGTATCAGAATATGCTAATGTTGCAGAAATTGAGTATAATGAGGGTGTGCTAGGGAGGAAGGGGAAAACTGATCAAGTACTCAGTAAGACTTGGACAGGAGCAAGAATCTATGTGCTGTTGTAGAGCAGGGTAAACTGTGAAGGTAGGTAAATTGATTTTGAAAGCTATCTAATAATAAATCAATGACAAATGTTTGACAAAAGAGATGCCTAATCAGATTAAATACTATTAAACATTAAATGCTAAGCATGTATCAAAACACCACATTAGTACATTGACATGAATGATTTTTATGGTTTTTAGGCACCAGCTAAATTTTAATTAAAATTAGTTTTGAAAATGTATCATCAAAGCATAATGTAGAAGACAATGGAATGTATCATTGTTTGGACTTAGACAGGAACAGTGTGGAAAATGTGAATATATTTAAGCAATAAGGTCAAACACATTTGCTAATAAGTAGAAGAGAAAGCATTCCTGAATTCCTGAATGAATCCCAGTTTGATAACAAGAACCACTGTTTGGATAGGTAGCCATCTGCTAAGATGGGGAAGACATATTTTATGGCCAAGGTAAAGAATGTGAAATCAAGGCATTCAAAAATGTATCAGTTGTGGAGATTTCTGTAGGAAAGTGTCCTGAATTAGGCCTCTGAAATCTATATCCCTTTTGCAAACAGAGAGACCCATTTGCTTTCCCAGCATAGACAGACACCTGCTCATCAGGGATTCTGCTTGTGTCAGGACACATCTGTTCTTAGGACTCATTTCTGTTCTTTCCGTACCTTCAAGGCTAACAACTCTATCCGATCATTTCCTGCAGGACCCAGCTCTAATCCAGTGCTCTGAATTCACAATTGGACAGACTTGTTTGTTGTGTGAAGGAGATCCACATAGGATGATCATGTATGCAATGTTTTCTTTAATCTTATCTATTTATTTTTATGTGTTCAGGTGTTCAGGTGTCTTTCCCATGTTTGTGTTTGCACCACATGCATTCCTGGTACCTATAGAGGCCAGAAGATGTTACCATCTGTAACTCTGGTTTCGCTGAAACTAGAGTTACAAATAATTGTAAGCTGCCATGTGGATGTTGGAAATTGAACCCTGGTCCTCTGGAAGAGTGTCAGTATTCATAACCACCAAGCCATCTCTACAGTACTAGGAAAATATTTTAATCACTTCATCCTCTTCCTATTGACTACTCAGAAGGAAATACTGGAATTAACCCCTTGTCATTGTTTGGATGAAAAGCATCAAGTAACAGGAACCTGCATGATCACTACTTAGTTGTCTATAGACATGTAGGGTGTTCATTGAGCCTGGGTCTCCTCCTAAAACAAAGGAGTAAAATAAGATGAAAGATAGTAGGGAAATCAGCATGTCATTTTTATTAATGCCAGAGATACCCATGATTCAAAATAATAAAATAACCAAAGATACCCATGATACAAAAGTGACTAGCAGAAATTATTTTTGTTCAAATGATATATTTTTTAATAGATGGCATATGAAGAACACCAGGGTAAAATTCACAGTTACATTTTTTGGTTTTCATTTGCTAGGAATGAAGACTTGTGTTTCTGGTTAAAAACAGCCCTTGAATCAGCAATTCTTACAATCCCTTGGAGAAAGGATGGAAATGTGAAGTCCTTTTTATTCTTTTGGGTTCTTGTAAGATCAGGTGACTTTTATACAAATGTTAGTTTGAAGGATTACAAAAAAGCCCTATATTTAAATGAATTCCACAATATTAAAAACAGAAAGTGACTCAGACCAGGGATTTTACTCTTGCTATTTATTTGAAGTTTTGCTCTGCCCTCATAAATCAAAAACTCACTGAAATGATACTTTCAGTATGTGCAAATGGGGATGTGAGTAGAGCTGACAGTTGATGCAACAGCTTCTCTGAGAGACCACCATCAGCACCGATGTTCCCTCTCATGTCAGAAACAGAGATGATGTAGAATCCTGCTAAAGTCTAACATATCAATTTTAAAGGAAATGACCTTAGTCAAAGCTCTCTTTTCTGCTTAATTTATTTAATCATAATTACTAATATCTGCTATTTCTGGAAATATGATTGTGATGGGGCTGAATTTTAAGAAGATTATTAAGTCCGCAGACCAACAACCAAAAAAGACTGGCACTGTTTAATTTGCTAAGTGTTGTGATGATAATACAGACATTGATCATGTTGTCCTCAGTTCTCTGGACTGGGAGAAGCTCTGGGATGATTTATAATGAGAAAAATATGGTGGTTTAACCAGTCAAACAAAAGCTGCTAGCACATAGATAAGCATAGAGGTTTTAAAAAGGATTTACATTCCTGTGTATGTGTGTGTGTGTGTGTGTGTGTGTGTGTGTGTGTGTGTGTGTGTGTATGAAAGTGGAGGAAAGATCACAACTACTGAGAGTCAGGTATTTTCACTATGTGTATTCTGAGGATGAAAGGATGAAACTCACATTTTAGGCTTAGAAGCAAGCACCTTCACCTGCTGAGTCACCTCTTGCCCAATAGATTTAAACTTACCTTATTAACACTTTAAATTTGCGCTGTAATACAGCATGACACACCCACACCAACACCTATAAGGAGCTTTGAAATTTACACTACTTTTAAAAAACAAACAAGGAAACAACAATCCTAATACACAGCAGGACTGAATTTTCAAAGTTACTTAAGGATGTTTAAGATGCTGCTGTCTCTCCTATTGTAATTGATCAACCAGGCAACAACAGCAGCCTATACTTTGGAGAATATTCTGGAAAAATGTAACCCAGGTCTCTGAAATCTACACCTGCATCAGTGTACTGAAAATATTGGCAAAATTTGACAAAGTCAAAATGTCCCTTCTAAGGAAATTAATCACAGGCATGTAACAGGATAGAGAATTCATATTTATATTATGCCAAATTTGATTAAGAATAAGAAGGTCACAGGCTTTGAATCTGGCCCATTGCCATTCTCCTTTGGCAAGTACCATGATAAATTTGTAGGTAAGCTTCATAAAAATGGTAGCTGCAGAAGCCAGCAGGCTGTAGGCATTAGGATGCAATTGAAGTCAGTTAAAGAATGCCACCTAAAACATTGTCAGTGCTGGGTCCTCAGTAGAGTTCACTATCAAAGTCAAAGCTTCAATTGTTCTAAAAGAAAAGCCCTATCTCCAGGACTATTTTCTTTCTTTAAATCAGCAAAAAGTATTTCCAATTTCAGTATTCCTAGTCTTAACTCTAGCCCAGAGATAGAAGATGTCAGGCAAAAATGTAACATGCTGATGGATTACAAAAAGAGAATGAATTAGAAGTTCAAAAATGTTCCCAAAGAAAAGATGAGGTGTAGGGAGACACTGTAACCACACCTCCTAAGGACTGGCTACGGGTGTGCCTAATCACGCCCATCAGGGTGTGGTCAAAGTGATATCAGGGTGTGGTGGGAGAGGTTTTTAAGGGACAAATGAAGCACATGGTAGCTCTCTTGCCTTGCTTCTTTGGCATGCTTGGACTTCCTGCTGGTTGGCATTTATCTATTAAAGTTATCCCAAACTTACGGAGTACACATCAGTTATTTACCATGATAATAAGGTTCATTGATAAAAGATAAATGTGAGTCCTCCTCTAGGCTGTTGCCAACAGGAGCCAGAGGCAGCAGACAGTTGCTTGGGAGAGGAAATCATTAATTTTGGGAGATGTGGTCATGTTTTGGTTTCCAGTGCTTCAGTGGGTGGTCCCACACATGTGTATATATGGTTAGTACTAAGTGGATTTAATGGGTTATCAAGAAAAAGAAAAATAAGGATAAAAAGAAGAGAAGAGGAGAGGAAGGAGAAGGAGAAGAAAAGAACAAAATGAAATATTATGGAGAATAGAGGGGACTATATTTCATTGCATATGCATATATACACACATATGCATACATATATACACATGTACATAAAGAGTAATAGAATCTATAAAAAATTTAAATCAGAAGGAATCACTCCCCAGCTCAACCTTTGAAGCCATGACTGCTTTCATACCCAAACCAGGTGCAGATAACAGAGAGAAGAATCAATGAACTAAATTAACATCAATATTGTCCATGCATATCAGTTATAGTTGTCAACAAAAATCATAGCAGTTTGAATCTACCAACACTACAAAAATTTATACAGGAAAAAGAAAGGAAATACAATTACCCAGACTTAATCACTCTTATATAGATATATATATATATATATATATATATATATATATATATATATGATGAAAGAGGTGAAAAGTGAAGCACATGTGAAAAGCAGATAGCTAGCAGAGGACTCACATCTGGAATATGTAAAGAACTGTAACCAGGGATATATAACTTACCACCTCAAGAAAACTTCACATCTGCCAACATTGCTGAAACAGAAACAAACCAATAAACAATGTCCATCATAAAATGGGTAAGAAAAAAAGGTAGAAAGTGGTGAGAAACTGAACGCATTCTATATTGTTTATGAGCATTTAAAGGGAAAAACCCTCTAAGAAAACATTTTGGGAGTAAAAAAAAAAAAAGGAACTAGCTTTTAAGCCATCTTTCAGTTCATCAATCCCATTATTGTACATTTATCCCTGAGAAATAAAATACATGTCCATATAACATCCTATACATAAAGGTTTATTGACATTCATGAAATTCCCAAACTAGAAACAACATCACTTAAAAAGCAAGTGGATAAACAAACTACAAATTCTCACCGTGGACTGCTAGTCCGTAGGAAGAAGCCATCACTACTGACAGATATATACAATGAACTGAATGAATCTGCAAAAAATTATACCAATTGGAAGGTCACATCCTAAATGCCATATACAACAGGATTTCATTGATAGACACCCTTTGAAAACAACCAATAAATGTCTTGCACAGATTAGTGGTTGCTACATCTGTAAGGTGGGATTGGGTTAGGAAATCACCAAAAGATTGGATTAAAATTCCATATCAGGGAGTTGGAAAGATGACTCAGTGGTTAAGAGGTTATATTGCTCTTACAGAGGACCTAGTTCAATTCCCACTACTAATGGAAGATAGCTGATAACCACCTGTAACTCCAGCTCCAAGGGGGATCCTACGCTCTCTTCAGGATTCCATACTCACATCCATGTGCCCATTCATCCATGTGTGTAAATTAAAACCTTTCTAAAAGTGAAAAAAGCCATAATACTCCCATCATTATGGAGCTCTTTAGAATGTTGCTGAGTCTATATCAATACTCTCTTATTATTATTGCAGAATATATTTATTGGAAATTACCACTGAGGCAGACTTAGGATATGGTATATTCATGTTTTTATATTATCTTTACATTCTGCATAAAATTTTTAATTAAAAATTATTCACTACAACCAAATAGAGTTTCTTGTAAAATGCTAAGTTTAGAGTATGAAAACAATTTGCTGAATGTCATCTTGTAAAGGCAGTTGGCAGAATAACAACCTCCAGAAAATAAATCAGTGTCCTAACTGTAGAAACCATGTGAGAAAGGTTACATGGCAATTGGAAGATGCTAGGTTGTACCTTGGATCACTAAGCTTGATAATCAATGACTGAAATGAAGAGCTCACTAGAATATACATGTGGTAGACTTTAGAGTTCATCAGTAATTCCCTGATTATGGTCAATGATCAGATAAACTAGGTTTTGAATAAGGCACAAATACAATTAAACAGAGTGAGGATAGAGATAATCTTTATAATCTTTTTCAGAAATGCTGTGAGGATACTGATATATCTATTTGCCTAAAAAACAAACTATGATATAAAAATAAGTTTCTTGGAAATTTGTTTTTAAGTTTAGTTATTTAGTTCCTTTTTCTGGTTCTGTGTGTAGAAAACATGACCTGCTCATGCTAAGCCAGCACTGTACCACTGAACAACACCCCTGCACTCTGGTGGGTGTGCATACAAAGACTAGATACAAAGTGGACGACAAAAATTCATCTTTCAAAAACTCTCTGGCTCTTATGAGCTCCCTTGGCATCTTTTTACTGAATTCGTTTTTTTTTTTTCAGATATAAAGGCAGATGTTAGACATTCTCAAATAAGGATAGAGAAATTTCAAGATAATAAAAGAGCAGCCACTTTTAAAATGTAAATACTAAAATTTCACTTAAATACTGACAACAAAAGTATCTTTCATAAGTTGGCCAAATTATATCTAGTTTGGGCCAATTCTTTGAATTTTAAACAGCTGCATAAAAGTCAATTCATTTCTGTTATTCATGTTGTCTTTAATCACTTGGGATGTAACATTTGTCTTATATATGCATTAAAAAGCCGAGAACATAATTCAAAACTTTAAACAAGATATTAAATAAATAAATAAAATGACTCAGAATTTAGATGACTAAGCTCAGATATAGGAATTACTCCAAATGTATTGTTACTCTAAATATAAGATCTAAGATGGAAAGTCCTAAGAGGAAACCATAAGTGTAAAGCAGTCGTAGCTTTGGTTACAGAGCCTACAGGTGACTGACACTAAAATCACGTGCTTTGACTAAAAACCATGTTAATTATAGAAATCCATTACCAATTGCAACTGTTCTTCTTTAGGAAAGAAAGATGGGAAGTTGCATAGAAAATAAAGTATTTGTGAACACATAACAGTGAACGAAATTTACAAAAACCAGGGATAATGGAAGATGACCAGTTTAATCTAAACAAAATATTTAACCTGGAAGTTCTCCAAAAAAGGTATACAAAAGGTCAATAAATGCACAGAGTCAACACAATACCACTGATCCTTACATAAAACAAACCAAAACCATGGAAAAATGGCATGTTACACTTACTGGATGGATGGCATCTATACAGTGGAGACTGACAAGCTCGGGTGAAGGTATTGAAGCATTTAGCATTACTTGTGAGATTGCTCCGTGTGCCTCAAATAGTTTTATATTTATGTGAAGCATTAAACAGAAGATTAAACTATGGCCAGGCAAGTTCCCTCATAGAAATGAAAACATATATTTACACAAAATATTTGCACAAAGATACTTTAAATAAAGATACCAATCATCTATAAAATAGATCAAAGTGAACCCATACAAAGGACTGCTTCTGCAACAGTAAATATAGTGTGCTGGTAGGAGTCATAACTTGGAGGAACCCTAAACATATTTGCTAAATGCAATAATGAAGCCAGCATGCTTACACTTCAATTTATTTGAAAAGTTAATTCTGAGATACCAGCCAAGGTAAATAAAAGCATGTCATAAATACTGAAAAATGAATTGTGTACATAATTTCCAAGGAACTCTTATAATTCAATAAAGAAAAGCAAATCAGTCAAAATTGTCTAAATTCATGGGCATTTTATTACAGATACACAAATAGTTAAAATGCACATGAGAGGATGTTCAATATCTTTATTCATTAGGGAAGCAGGAACGCAAACCTCAGTTTAGTGTCGAGTCCCACCCCATGAGCAAAAGCCAACAGGGAGGCGGAGTAGCAGATATTACAACTGGTTTCTCATATGAATATAATTTTCAAAACAAGAAATGCAAATGGCTAGTAAATACTTTTAAGGGTGTGGGATATTCTTTGCCCATCAAATATTCTTAATAAACCAAAGAATAAAACCACTATAAGAGTCCATTTCACCACAGTGAAATTGCCATCATCAGGAATAATAAATAATAGCAAACAGCCCTATGATCATGAAACCCATGGAAAAAAATACAATCAGAGAAGATGATAGTATGCATATGACACAAGGGAACAAAGAAGAATACTCTGGGTTAAATTTAGAAGTGGGAATTGGGGTAGAGAGATAGAGGAGACCAAAAGTAGTGAGGTATGTGAAGAAGACTCTTCTCCATACTTATATTACTATCTGTAGATTTATTTCTCTAACAACTTTGGTCAGAGATGCTTCTTTAGGCAGTGGGCTGTGACTAATTCAGAGACTCAAAACTGGTCAAAGTTCTAAGTTTAAATAACTCTGAGTGCTCACTTGCAGATGGCTCATCTGTATCAACTGTCTACCACTCGAGGCTTAGGAAGCATCATAAAAGCAGTATGTGAAGAACATGAGAGCTCCGGTGGATGAGGACAGTCCTGAAATGGTGATTTCTGGGA
Organism: Cricetulus griseus; assembly: GCF_003668045.3. NCBI lineage: Eukaryota > Metazoa > Chordata > Mammalia > Rodentia > Cricetidae > Cricetulus > Cricetulus griseus. The sequence continues at coordinate 6,473,745 of NW_023276807.1, forward strand.
AATACATGACTGTTGTATGCATCAGTTCACATCAGTCATGGTACTTTCATGAGAATGATACTGATCAGAACTCCAACCTGAAGAAAGGAAGGGTCCTAGCCTTGATGAAGAAGCTATTAAAATGGATTGTTGCTTAGAGAGGGAGAAATATTCTCTTTAAGGTTGTGGCTTCTTGTTGTCCATCTCCCAGTTGGTGATCCAATACCCATGTCTACGTGGATTACTAATTGGACTCAGGGATTTCTCAACAAGAACAAAAACTGAAGACCATGGTATTGGGAGGGAAGTGGAGTAGGAGGTGCTACAGATGCTGGAGAGAGTTAGTGGGTGCTGGGAATAGAAAGTGGGTCCTCTAGAAAAGCAGCAAGTGCACTTACCAAGTAAGGCACCTCTCCATCTCAGCCCTTGTTGGATCTTTGGGACTGAAAAGGGGGTAGCAATGAAAGAAATTATACAACGTGTTCTCTTGCAAAATACTGGCATTGAGAGGAATTTCATTTTACACAGTGGGAAACTAAGGTCAATATCAGAGAGAAAACTAGGAAGTTTCCCAATATTTGAAACATCACACTTCCAAATAAGACATGGTCATGGAAGAAATCTCAGGACAGATCTAGTGACAATAAAGAGACAACTTACTGAAATGTGTTAGACACAGCAAAAGCAGTGCTTCGAGGAGAATTTATAACATTGAATAAATACATTAGCAATGTAGAACAATTTGAAATCAATAATTTAAGCTCCCATCTCCAGATGCCAGAAAAAGGAAAAACTTAAGCTCAAAGTTAGAAATGTAGAATAAGATCCAGTGAAATTAAAATTAAGAAATTCAATAATTAATCAAAATACAAAAATTGATCAAAGCAAAAGAATGGCCCTTTGGAAAGATCAGTGTAATTGTTAGCCTTTAACCCAGTGAATTAAGAAAAATGAGAGAGCTTCTGTGTGTACCGAATAATAGACATCAGGACAGAAGAAGAATAAAATAAATATTCCAGAGACCACTATGACCCCCTGATCCGAAAACAAGATGCAATGGACAACCTCTCCAACGATACGTTATGATAAGCCTTACCTTGAGGAGAAACAGAAGATGACTGGGCTTATTAACCATTTCAACAACTGAATCAATAATTAATTACCTTCTTAAATAGAAAGCACCTCCTCTTCCATGAAGATCCTTGTGGTGTGTGTGTGTGTGTGTGTGTGTGTGTGTGTGTGTGTGTGTGTGTGTGATGTGAATGTTCCTTTAAAGCTGAGCACTCCACAGTTGTTTGTTCTCTGCAAGATGAACAGTTGGGGGTCTTTGTGTTAATTTCCAGCAAGTGCAAGATGAAACTTCTTTGATGCATATTCAGAGATGCACTAAATTATGGGCATAGTGTAAGTTGTTAGGGGTAAATTTAATACTATGTCCATTCAACAGAATAATATTATTGGATTCTCCCTTAGGGCCTATGACTTATCTGGCCACAGGTTCACAGTCCCTTAACCATTGCCAGGTACAGGTTCCATGTCATGAAGGGAGCCTTAGAGCCAATAAGCAAGTTGTTTTCTTTGTGCCCATAATATTTGTGCCACAACTGCACCAGAGGGCATATTTTGTCTAAGCACTTTTGTTGTAGCTTTCAGGTTCACTGCTGGGTGAGAGAGTGAGGATGACTTTTCTCTTTTAGCAGCATGCATAGAACCGTCCACATTCATGAATCTAGTCGGTAGGAATGAAGTTTCCAGTTGATTACTGCCTTGTTTTCTCCATGTTCTATGACCTTACTGTGGGAATTTATTTATATTATATTTATGTTACCAGACCTCAAAATGAAATGAGTACATATGATGACATACCATACTCTACAGTATATAAATGGGTATACTATAATATACATAAACAGTGCAATATTGTTCACTACTTCAAAGAGTCCTTTAGCCATGAAGACCCCTAGAGGATTTCCAAAGGGATACTATTAATTAAAGAGGTCAACCAGTAAAGGCTACATACTGTGAGGCCTTCCGTCTAGAAAAGGCAAAACAGGAATGTTTAAAACACTAGGGCATTAGATGGAAGTCAGGGATGGGTAGGAAATCAGAGAAATTCTTAGATAAGTGAAGTTGTACTGAGTGGTCCTTCCACAAATGGAAGACACACCATGAATTATTTGTAAAATGCAGAATACAGAGGACAAAGACCAACATATACGCATAAACCACAGACTTTGGCTTTTTATGATGTGCTCATGTTAACAGACCATAATAAACATTTCTGTGTGGGGAATATGAATACTGTCGGTGACACCATCTGTGAGGATGGACCATGTAGCAATTTTCCTCACTTCCTCTCAGATATTTTGCTCCAAATATAAAACCAACTCTTGAAAGGTAATGATTGTTAGTTTAAACAAAATGTATTTACATTTTAAAACAGAAAATAAAGTAAATCATGGTCTATAAACTGTCAACTGATTTTAATATCTGTTCAAAACTCAACTCTTATTATTTTAACATAAATATTAGTGACTATAAATGCTTTCTAACTTGCAGCAATTCATTGATTTCACACACTATAGAATCACTTTTTGTTTCCCTAAGAACATCACTAAATGTGGAGAAATCAAGTTGGTGCCTAACTAGGGCCTCCATCCCTGCTAACTGGTGTTAAAGGAACTAGAAAATACTCTGCATGCTACCAGAGGAGAAAGGTAGCATTAACACAGCTGCGTTACCTACAATGGTGACCAGTCTTGAAGATAAACTGGTACAGTAGTAGCACAAATGTTGTGGGAATAACCAACACTTCTTTGGTTAGATTTAAGGCCTATTCCATGAAATATAATCCTTGTCTGACACTGCTTATGTAGCCCTGAACTTGAGCTAGGATAGGCTATGGGCCTAAGGAAAAACCAAATACTGCTATTGTTTTGTTAAAGAAATGAGGTAATAAAATGAATCCAAATGACATTCTGCTATTTCCATAGATCGGTGTCTTGTTCTTCCATAATCGGAGAGGTTTCTTTTACAGCATATGGGAACTAACACAGAGATCTACAACTATACAGTGTTCAGTGAGTGAGAGATTTTGGGATTCTCAGACTTAAATGGAATGTATTCATCATACCCCTTTCCTCAGAATCAGGAATCTATGTGGAAGAAGAGACAGAAAAACCATAAGAGATAGAGTGGATAGATGAATCCAAGGAAGTGGCATCTTTCAGACACAACAGGACTTAAGGACATAGGAACTTACAGAGTTCTGTGGCAGCATGTACAGCACTGCATAGGTTCAAACCAAATAAGGCCCTACCACTGAGAAGGGGGGATGAACATGGGATCTCACAACAACTAAGAAGTTTTCTGCAATTGATATCCACTTGCAAAGGATAAAATAGGTTTCTCCAATGGAGTCTCACTGGATATATAGTAGGTGGCCAACACAAAATGAATTCAATGGTTTACTTGTAGAGCTTTTTTTCTCATATTGCTTTGTTTGGGCATTTTCTTAATTGGTCCTTTGCTTGTATAATATGGTTTCCTACATGGTGGGTTTTGTTTGCTTGCTTGTTGTGTGTGTGTGTGTGTGTGTGTGTGTGTGTGTGTGTGTGTGTGTGTGTTGGTTTGTATGACTATTTGTTTTCTAAATCAAGAGAAAGAAAAGGCATAGAGTTATATGTGGAGGGGATAGGGGAGGACCTTGTAGGAGTCAGAGAAGGGGAGACTGTGATGAGAATATGTTGTAAGGAAATATTTTTCCAATAAAATTTGGGATTGTCATTATTAAAAATAATATTTTAACAAAATTTTTAAAGACCTTATTGGCTGCCTCTCTAGTCCCTTCTCCATTTCTTTAAACTTTGTTCTTTTCCCCTATTATTATTATTATTATTATTATTATTATTATTATTATTATTATCATTATTTTAGACATGGTCCCCTGTGTCTTCCAACACAGGTCTTAAGCAGCAATATTCCTGCTTTAGCATGTAGATACTGAGATTACAAATTTTTACTAGCACACTCAACTTTTCATTAGCTTTTACAACTAATGACTCAATTACTGGGGAAGCCCAAGGCAGCATACTTCAATAACAGCAGTACTTAAGAGGCACAGATACAAGGATTGGTGGTAACAGGCTATCCTGGTCTACATAGCAAGGGTGATGTCATTCTGGGATACATAGCAAGGTACTGATCTCAAAAGAAAAATACAAAACACAACAACAATAATAACAAAATACCACACATGACTGAGAAGGCACGGAGGTACAAGTACTTATAGTACTCATGTGAAGGTCAGATTTAGTACTCCCCAAACCCAGTAAATATTAGGTGAGCATGCCAGTCCACTGCAATTCAAGGCTCCAAAGATGAGACAGGGGCTCTTCAGATTAGTAAATCCTGAGTTTTACATACTTCAGGACACTTTACCTAGGGGTACCACCTTCCACTGAGACCTGGGCCTTTTCACACCAATAATTAATTAAAAAAATAACCTACATGCTTACTCACAGGCTAGTCTAATGGAGGGATGTTTTATTCTCAGTTGAGATTGTCTTTCCCAAGATGATTCTAGCTTTTGTTATGTTAACATAGAAAATATCCAGCACAACTGATTATTGTCAGCTTTATACATAAATATATCACTATTGAACCATAGCCTTTTCTTTCCTGTTTATCCCCCAAGAACTCATTGTTAACATCACAATATAAATCAATATATAAATTTAAGAGTCTCACACTCTTTTAAAAATTCAAACATTTAGAAAGCTAAATATCTTTAAAATATCATTTGGTGATTTGTAGAAAGATTATATCTTATGAGTCAAGAAGTTATGCTGTCTTTCCTTTGGAATCAATTTGATTTTACCATTGGCTCAATAAATATTTAATCTTTCCAACGTATTTATTCTTGTTATGCTTTAAATATTATTAATTCCATTATTCTTACCATAGATTATAATAAAGGGATACAGAACCTTGAGTATATGGAAGACACATTTCTATGTCAACTCTGTGAAGTAGACATTTTCTTTTGGTGAGATATTAATACATACAAATTAATCCAATTTATGGTTTTATTTCAGTTTCATTTATTTGTTTCCTCATTAAAGAAAGTCAATGATGCAGATGGAATTTCTCAGTGTGTACTAATATTTCTTATTTGTTTCCACTGATTTGTCACATATATTAGCAGCTACACTCTTCATTCTGTTCTCATGAACATCAATATCTAGAATCCCATAGTTTTGGGCCATAAAATTTAATTTGTGTGAAACAATATTTCAGTTTTTGTCTTAAAGATGTACTGATTTTTGAAATGGTTCTGTGAATTTTGTTACATGTATTCCTGAGATTATCTGATGACTAATAGAAGAGCAATGTGGGTAAGATAATTTCAAAAGCACTACATAGATTTCAGTCCTGACTTTTAATTCTGTTTCATCTAATGTTGCAGAAGTGGTATTTGAGATGACAAGATCTCATTGGAAGTAGGACCTTCTGAATGTATAAGATAAAGTACTGTTTTCAATGTTCCTATGATTTAAGCATGAAGCCCACTCCCATTTCTAATGTCACTTCTCATTTGTAGAATTCTTTGAGTCTGGGAATTTTAGTTCAGAAAGTGTTCTTTCATTATTTTAGAATTTCTACCTTTTCTAGCTTCTTTCTTACACTAAATGTATTTACATTAAATTTCTTTCTTCTCCCTTATTCATGGAGAGCAACCAGTTCTTCTGCTGCACATAAGTAATTCAAAATTGAAAAGTTTTCTGTGATTTTTATGAAACATTAATTTAGCCTTCCTGTGTCTTTCTTAAATGTATTTCACTATATATGTTTGTCACCCTCCTTTGTTTTATTAAATAATGTATATTAAACTATGACTATGTCTCAGGGTATTTTGAATGGTTATATAGGGTCAAACTAAATGAATTTGCATATTATATCAATTGATTCTGTTGTGGTATCTATTCAACTATGTCCAGTATTTGACATTACAAGCAATTCTGCCAAATGGTCTTATGTAAATGACTTTTATGGAAGTCAATATGTGTGTAGGATAAATTCCTAAAAATAATTTACAGATTTCAGAATATTCGTATTTCTTATTTTTAAATCTTTGGGATTTTATAGGATGCTGCCAATGTGCTCCTCACAGTCTGGGACTTTTCTTACATCTTTTCTGATTCACTCTTAACTCAGATTGAATATCTTCCCATTCCTAGATTATTTATTGGCTAGTCTAATGTTTTATTCCATTTTAAATATTGATGTACAACTAGGGAAACGTTTTTATCTCTGTCCTCATTCAAGTCATTATCCCCAATTCCAGCTGGGTTTTAAGTCTTGACTAAATGCTTTCATAATAGTAACCTAGCTAAGGTTAGAACCTGACCAGAATATCTATGTAATAGCATGTATGAATAACAGTATAGAATTAGTACATATGGATGTATAGTCATATAGAATGAACGAATTAATGTTCCCAGCTTGATTTGCAGGGCCCATCAGCTGATCACTTGCATGGTTTCAAGTCCAACAGCTCTCAAGTAATAAATGATTTTGAAAATCTTAATCTTGGCACCACATTTTCCTGAGGCCTTTCCTTTTCTACCCCTAATATCTCTAGGCCATAACTCATAATTACACATCCAAATGTGTAATTATCTGATGTGTTTTCTTAGGCATTGGAGTTGTCTTTTGTGAAAGAAATCGATTGAACAAGTCCGTGTAGGAGAGGAGGCTTGGAAGGAAGTGCCAGTTCTTAAACACTTCAGGATTTCTTGTGGATCCTATGCCATCTTGAATCCATAGGTAGCAGAGAACATCTGTGTATCTTCTTCAGATTCTCTGTTGTGTATCTTAAGCAGAACTGGTAGCCATCCTTGTCTCAGTTGTATGGCAGGGGCTCTCCTGGATGTCCACAGAAGCAGAGTATGAGGTTTGGCTTCACAGCTATGTCTGTGCTCCTTGGGTCCCTTTGATGTTTTACTGGTGAGTTTGAAGAGTCTACACCAAAACTGGCAAATAATATTTTTAAGTTAGATTGCCCAAGTTAACTTAGGACTTCAATCATTAACCTTCCCCCCCAAGCGTCACACTCCTTTCTGAAAGACTTAATGTACAAACCATACCTAATTGAAATTGCAGCTCAAGGAAAAAAAATTACAAAACATTATTATCAGGACATTTATAATTCATATTTCATACAAATTTATTTTCATGAAAATAATATTGTAGCTTACATTTTCTTGTATTCTTGAAAGCATTCATTCTGATTTTCAGTTACTTCCCCCAATGGCTTCTAATGTATTGACCTACCGCAACAGTCTTTTCCTGCTCTAGTATTCATTTTACTTATTTATAATTTCTTCATTGAGCTTGGTTAGACACTCCCCTTTTTAGTATGCTAGATATTTTCCTACCAATATGCAAGGAAGTGATATTTTTTCCAACTGTCCTTTGCCAACTGTGAAAAGTAAGCTTCTAAACCAGAACAATCAAATCAGCCTAAAATATTAATATGGTTAATATGTCTGAACACTAACAGCAGAGTCAAAGCACCCCTTCCCTAAAGGTACCGCATCTTCTCTAGGAGGCAAAGGCCTCCTTTAACTATAACATATAGCAGTTATAAAGATTTTTCTTTTATATTTTACATGTTAAAAGTATTGAATAAACTGTGAGAATTTCTGTAACATCACATATGGTACAGGGTATGGAGGGGAGATTAGATCACAGTTTGACCCATTGACAGAATTAAGTGCTTTACAATATTTACGTACCCTAATACAATAAAATGATAAGAATACAGTAGGAACTAACTACAATACTTTTAATGTACCAATCTATGAAATAAGCATTTGTTTCATTTCCCTCATTTTTTATCAGTATAATATCAGCAATGAGTCATTTACTATCAGATAAAACACACATTTTATTTAAAGCTGATATCAAATATATGTTTTTAAAATCTGCTATTAAAAGGGAGAAAAAGAAATATGAACTAATTTAGAATTCCTTATTTTAAAAGTAAGAAAAAATCTTTTTCTCTCACCCCAGCTTTCCAATTATTTTAAATACTTGATTTTTTTTTTCTTCCTCAAGGGCCAAGGGATAATCAGGACACAATGAATCGCTCAGTTACTCTATCCAATGATCCAACTTTGGCTTCAGGTTGCTATAGCAATTAAATGGGAAAACTGGCAACAAAGCCTAATAAAACTTCATTTAATCCATTATATATGGTTACAGCAAACCAAAGCGCTTCCTACAGACTCTGAAACGGATGCGTCACCTCTATGGATAATGAAGTGTTTTGGTGGGAATTTGTTCAGGAAACCTGAAGTACAATTAGACAAATATGTTCACATATCATGTTGCACCAGAGTCTGTGTGAGCCTACACGCTTGTCAATGCGCCCTGCTCCTAAATGCCTTTATGCCTGATTAATTGTCAATATCAGGCGGGAGCTTGCTCATTAGCTCCTTGTAGAGCCCATTTGAGATCGCAATGAGCTTCATTTCCAGATGATATCCTAAATGTTAATAAACTGAATTGCATTATTTTCTAGTTTGACTATATCTAGATGGGGAAAAAACTCCAAGGGAACTAAATAAATTCAGATTAATCTCTGCTGCAGAGTTACAGTATAGTATTCATGTGCATTTAGTTAAATATTAACCTGTTCTTATTTTTTATTTTGTCTATTGTGTTTTCAATCTGTCTTATGTGCTCCACAGATAAACTGATACTTTCAGATAATTTTACATCAATATAAAACAAAACAGCTTTTTTGCATCTGATTAACTTCTTAGGCAGCAATTGCAAACATACATATACATGTTTATTATATATAGAATATACTCATATATATGTATATATATTTAAAAAATTGCTAAAAACTGCACAAATCAGGTACTTGTCACTTTTCATATGTATTTTCTTAAATTACCAGAAGACCAAATAGGACCCATACTATTTAATAAAATATTTGTGTCTATAAAATATATATATATATATATGTATATATATAAGTAAATTTTTTCTTCCCTTCTATTTTTGCATTAAGAATAAAGAATAAATTTTACCATAAATTTGTAAAATTTCAACCCAACATTTTAGGGTATCTTAAGTTAAAATAAAAACCAACATTTAGTGTAACCACAGCATCTTCTGGAGCCATTTGTTTGAACCTCATTCTCTGCAGTACACATAAAAGGCCAAGTAAGTTCTCCAGCCAGATAACTACAGATGATGTTCTCTGAAGGAAGAAATGTTTGAGATATATAACAAAATGCATTCTGTTCCCAGATTTCCAGAAAGGAGAGTGTGAATGTGACAATGCATGGTATTTTGTTTCAGAAACTGTTGTAAATACATTAACTGAAGTATTAGTATTAGGAAAACATCACAGAATAAACAGGATGCCCATGTGAGTCAGTCTGTAACCAATAGGCTTCTCTTCACAATCTAAAAATCATAGCATGCATGAAGCAGGATGATTTTACTTTGGTTACATGATTTTTAAAAGTTAAAGGAAACTCTAAGTGTTTCAGGGATCAAATGAAAAAATGTGTTGAGCAGACTGTGGGAGAAGAACTTAAGGTACAACACAAGATTTCACACTTTAAATCATCCATGGTCATCCAAGGAGGAAAAGTCTTGCTTTGTGATTGTATTTTACAGCTGCTTCAAAGAAACTAAAGATAAAATTATGGAAGTTTTCCATTTGGTTTAATTTTATAAAGTATTGAAGATCCATTACTAAAAAATTGTTTTTGAGATATTTTTTGTACCCCAGTTGCCCACAGACTAATTTTTCTCTCCTTAAAAACAAGTTTGTAGCTTGGTGGTGGTGGAGCACACATTTAACCCCAGGAATTGAGAGACAGAGGCAGGCAGATCTCTGAGTTTGAGGCTAGCCTTGTCTAAAGAGAGAGTTCTAGGATAGCCAGGGCTACACAGAGAAACCATGTCTTGAAAACAACAAAATAACAAACAAACAAAGAAAACAAGTTTTGAACACAAATACTATTTCATATGTTACCATACAAAGACTAGAAACCATAGCTCTTTGCTTATTTTTTCTATTGATCACATTATTTTCAGTATTTAAATTTTCTGTGACATTTCAATCAGTTTTGTTAATTTTTACTCTATGCTACTCACATGTATTTGTTTGTACCTGTCTCTGTATGTGTATCACAACAATAATCCAGGATGTTTTCTGAATAAAGGATAACCCAAAACAGAGTAAAAAAAAAGATTATGATAGAAAAAGTTTCAGGACCACTTGAGATAATATTGTAGCCCTCAAGTGGGATGTAAATTCCCCATGAAAAAAGGAGGCAACTTTGATTCCTAAACCAACGAGATCTATCTAGCTAGTTATTGAAGAGACTCTGCAGGGGTGTAAAATATTCAGTACTCTGCCAACAGTTGGAGTGCAAGTTCTCCATTCACCTAATTGCCCATCAGAAGTTGCAGAACTTGCTGTTTTACATGCAACACACACAACACACACACACACACACACACACACACACACACACACACACAAACACACAAGACACACACACACACACACACACACACACACACACACATACAAACACACAAGACATGCACACACACACACACACACACAAGACATGCACATACACACACACACACACACACACACACACACACACATACACAGAGACACACAGAAGGCTTCTACTCTCTGGAATTTCAAATGCATATGTCATATGCATTTCATATAGTCATGCACTTCAAACTTTCAAGATCATATGTACAGCTTTGCCTTGGTCCTTTACAAGTTGCAATTGCTCATAGAGGCCTTCAAGACCAGAAGAAGTCAGATTGCCTGGATCTGGAGTTACAGGCCATTATGAGCTTCTTGTTATATATGTTGGGAATTCAACTCATAGTCTCATAGGCTCTGGAAGAGCAATGCATGCTTTTAAACCCCTGAGCCATCTCTCCAGTTTCAACTATATGATTTTGAAATATTTTATCCTTATTGCATCTTTTCTTTTTACTTTGTGATGTTATCTTTCAATGTTGCAAAGTTGAAAATTGATAAATTTCAGTTTATCATTCTTTGTTGAGATGTATTGCACTGTTATTGTCAGACACTATTTTCTAAAATTAAGATAAAAATAATTTCTTCTATGTTTTTTCCTAAATTTTTATGAGGTTTGCTTAGAGATCAGGTCTATGGCTCATTTTATCTGAGTAAGCTGCTTATGATAGACATACCAGAAGAAGTAATAGTTTTTCAAAAAATAACATTTTTATGAACTCCTTGAGAATTCATACAATGTGCTTTGGTCATACCCATAGTCACCCCTGACTTCTCGAGGAACCAAAAAAAAATCTATTTCCCTGGAATCATCTAATACCCCAGCCTCTTACTGTCTTTCTGCCTCCTCTGCAATGACCTCTGAACTTCGTGGGGAAGGGTGTGATATGGATGTCCCATTTCAGCAGAGCACTTTGAAGTCTCTTATTCTTTGCTATTTGACTAATTTTGGGTCTTTGTGTTAATTACCATCTTCTGCAAGATGAAGGTTCTATGACAAAGGTTGAGTGATGGGCATTTACAGAAATAGTGTTAAGTCATTATGAGTTATTTTAACATTGTGTCCATTGATAGAGTAATAGTAGTAGAACTGCTTCTAGGGTCTATGGTCTTCCTAGCCATGAGTTATTTGCATTGACAATTTGGCTAGGTATGGCTTTTATCTCACTGAGTAGTCTTTAAACACAATCAGAAAGTGTTTTGTGACTCCCATAACTTTGTGCCACTATTGAACCAGTGGGCATATCTTGTCAAGATAGTTATCATTATAGGTCACAGTATTTGAAGTTTGGTAGGATTGATGATTAATTTTCTCTTGCAGTAGATTGTATAGCACCTTCTAGCATCATGAAAGCTAGGCAGTGACATGAAATATCTAACTCAGTACCCACATGATTTCTCCTTGTTTTATGAGTTAAGTGTATGATTACTTCAACAATAGGGTCTTACTGTCAAGTTCTGAAGGGTAACCAAGAACAATGACAATAGTCTATGATGCTTGGGGTTCTATGGGAATCCACTGATCAATAACTCCAAAATAACTGACCCATTCAGGGCACTGGACTTTTGCTATCATGCAGTGCCTAGTAAGGTTATTGCTTTTTCATTATAAAGTAAATTCATTAAGACTTTGTGTATGTATACATTTTAGCAACCTTTTGGCACAGTGGGTACCTAGTTGTTACTGTACTATTTATTTGAGTCTCACCTTTTCTGCTTTAAGAGTCTTCATGCTGGTTTTGAAAGCCATGTTCTATAGATATGTTTCTTCTAGGCTATCGTCTGTATCTGTAGTCTGTATGGTGAGCTTCACACCAGTCTTTGTCTTGTTTACTGCTGTTCTAGAATAATTCTGATATCTGAAACTCTAAATTTTGTAGCTTCTTTCAAGTTCATTTCACTTATTCTTGTTCATCTGCAATTCTTTGTCCATTCTAGGGTAATTTTGTCAACTTTACATCAAATGAAATTTGGAGAGGTATGTTTTCATGATAACAGAATAAAAGTACCAATTATGCAGTCATCCTTCAATGAATAATGTTGTATATTTATCATGTATATAAGCTGTATACTAATATTGCTAAAGGTAGCTCAAAAGTTTTATTGTTTTGATGATTTTGTGGATGAAATATACTTTAACTTCATTGTTAGATTACTCCTTGCTAGCACATGGAGATATGACCTCTTCTGTGAATTGATCTACGCCAGTCTATTCATCAATTTACTAATTTTATTATCAATTCATTGGGCAACATATATATAATATGTTTGTGTATGTGCATATGCACACATACACACACATATCTGATACCACCTATTGAGAAAGTTTTGGTCAACCCAATCCAATTTGTAACAACTTTAATACTTTTTATGTTGTCTACAACTTTAAATTCACATTAAATATAATTTCTGAGACATGAATGCTATTTTTCTTCATTCTGCAGGGAACATACTTAGTCTTTATGCTTTGAGGGTGATACTATAAGTTTTATAAAGATGCCTCTTAGCAGGTCAAGGATGAGTCCTTCTGTTCTGTGTGTGTGTGTGTGTGAGAGAGAGAGAGAGAGAGTTTTCATTATTAGTGTTTTTATGATTAGTATTGGTTGTCATCTTTACAATATCTGAAATTAACTAAGAAACATCTCTGTGAAGATTGTGAATGTGTTTCCAGGAAGGATTAACTGTGGGAGATCCTGTCCCTGAGTGAGCTCTAAGAGGCAAGGAAAAAAAATCTTGTTTGTCTGCCTACTTTTACTTTTAACTGCTGAGTGCATCAATTCTTGTCTTCTACTGTGCTTTGCTGACATTATAATCTAATTTCCTTGCACTTTAAAAGGGACTAAATTCAGTGAGAATGTAAGAATCTTCTATATAATTGCACCAGATTTTGACTGCTGAAACACCAAACACTGTGAACTAAGCAGGTATGGCATTCTCAGTCAGTACATTGTGCACCGAGCCATTTTTGAACTATTTAGCACCTACATATAGATCATTCCAGTAACTCTCATATATAAATATATTTGGTTTTGCTCCTAAATGGAATCCTCCCTAATACAGATGTGTACCGGCTTCCTAACATGTGTTTTCCTGTGTCTATGAAGCTATTACATAAGCATGAGCTTCATCATTATCTTTAGGTGCTAAAATCAACTTTGAATAAAAATAATTGATTGAAGAACATTTTCTGTAATATTTAGAGCAATTGATGCACTTGCCATACTGCAAACAGGTAACTGTTTCTTTACTAATCATGGCTACTAAGGTTTAAGGAAATGCAGAATTTTAATTTCTGACTTCAGAAAACTTTAATTTTGGAAACAAGTTCTTCTTGCATAATATATCAGGGAAGAATCAGGAAAGCTTTTTCATTAATTTTTGAACATTGATACATACTTTAAAATACCTTCCCATCACATGTGTTTGTGTGTTCATGCATGTAAATGAATGTAGCCTTCATTCATTTGACCTCTGAATCTGTAGGTCAGAGGTCAACTTAGGGTACATTCCTTAGGAGCTATCCAATTTTTGTAAGACAACTCTTGTTGGGTCCCAAAATTCAAAGAATAGTTCAGACTAGGAGGCTAGAAAGTACCAGGGAGCTGCCTGTCTCCACCTATATACGGCTGGGCATATAGACATGTGCCTCTATGCCCTGTCTTTTTCTTACATAGGTGCTGGAGATGGAATTCAGGTCCTCATATTCTACAGAAGGCACTTCACTGACTGTGGTTTTTCCCTGCCCCCTCTAACCAATATTAAGCAAATAGTTCTATGACATCAGGAACATTGATGTCTTGTGTAAATACCACAGCTTTACATTCCAGAACAGGTTTGTCATTCCAAAGAGTAATTCTATACACATTAAATATAATTCCCTCTCATCTGCCACCCAGGTAGCAGCTATCCTCTCTGTCTGTATTAAATGTTTTCTCTCTGTATTCCATGAATAAAGCCATCCTATAATTTCTCTTTCTTCCTTGTGTATTTCACATAAGATTACATTTTAAAGGTTGATCCATGTTATGGCATGTGTCCAAGGAATTTTATTCTTTGAAAGATGAGTAATACTCTATTTTAATATATGTAGCATATTTTGGATATCAATTCATCTGCCAGGGGACATTTGGGTTGTTTCAACATTTTGATTATATGATTAATATATTGATGAATATTAATGGACAAGCTTCCTTGAGGCCCATATATATATAATATATATATATATATATAATATATATATATAATATATATTCTGCATTTGAGTATATTGTCTGTATGCATATTTGTGAATCCTATGAATGCTTGGTGCCAGGGAGGTCATCTGCTCCTCCAGATCCTTTACCTCCTCTGGATCTGGAGGTAAAGATGTTTGTGGGCCACCATATGGAGGCCAGGAACCAAATCTTGGTCCTGTATGTAAGTAAACAGTGTTCTTAACCAATAAGCCATTTGGCTAGTCTTTGGAGGCCCTACTTTCACAGTGTGTGAATATAAAATGTCCCCCAAAGTCACATATATAGCAGGCTAATGATGGTACCATTCTGCATACCAACATCATTGCTCATAGTGTTCACAATGTTTCCCAAATCTCCAACACAGCTATATTTGTTTTTCTAGTGATATTCATCCTAATAGATGTGAAATTTCTTGTCATGGGTGGTTTATTTTATATTTTGTCAATGACTAACATTGTCAACCATTTGTGTGTGTGTGTGTGTGTGTGTGTGTGTGTGTGTGTGTGTGTGTGTGTGTGTGTGTGTGCGTGCTTAGTGGTATTAGTGGTGTGGATATGGGTCATGCTGTATGTACTTGTGGAAGTCAGTGAACAACTTGCTGGAGTAGGCTCTGTTCTGCCACCAACCAAGTCCCAAGGCATCCAGTTCAATAACTCTGGTTGCAAGACTTGACAGCACTCACTAAGCCACCTTGCTGACCTCTTGAGTCTTTTCTTTTTTTTAATTGAAAATAGATTTTGTTTCTTACAATATATTCTAATTACAGTTTATCCTCCTCCAACTTCTCTCAGATCCTCCCCACAACCCCACCCACCCAAATCCACATCCTTTGACAACAGCCGTAAAAGCCTGAGCAGGTGTTGAGGTGGCCAACCTGGTGTGGCAGTGGCATGACTAAGGGGTTCACGAGCAGCCTGCAACCCATGGAGAGAGGGAGCCAGCTGCCTGAAAAATGGACAGTGGGGGACATGTGAAAGAAGTCTGTGTGGCAGAAAGCAAGGGTATGGGGCCACCCGAATGACAGAACCAGATGGCAGTGGGTAGCTAACTCCAGTGGTTTTGGGTTCCAGCTGCCCATGGCATCTTGGACTGGGGGCCAGTGGCAGATGGAGGCTTCTGAAGAGAGACTCCAACAGGAAATCCCCAGACAAGCGTGGAGGGCCTGGGGGAAGGGAGAGAAAGCCAGTCATGGGGTTGACTCCAGCGACTGCCCTGAAATCTCATGCCCCAAGTTGGACCCCAGATGAAGGATTTATCTAATTATTCTTTACCAATAAAAATTAAGGAGTCAGATGTTGGGGTAAGAACATGAATGACCAGAGAATTTGTGGAAAATCTCTCTGTCTCTCTGTCTCTCTGTCTCCCTGTCTCTCTCTGTGTGTCTCTCTGTGTGTCTCTGTCTCTGTCCTCTCTCTCTCTCTCTCTCTCTCTCTCTCTCTCTCTCTCTCTCTCTCTCTCTCTCTCTCTCTCTCTCTCTCTCCTCATTTCAAGGAGGCCAAGAATCTTTCTAGGCCAAACTCTACTACATCCTTTGTCTCTCTATATTTCCTAGCTCCTCCAAAAACTCTATGGCTAATTTTAATCAAATAGTAGATAGTTCTGCCCTCTTATTCAAAGTAAACTTTATTGTCAGTCCTGGATGTGTCAGAATGCAATCAAATTATCCCCGAACACCTAACATGGATTCTGGGAACTGAACTATGGTCCTCTGGAAGAACAGCAAATGTTCTTCACCACCCAGATATTTTACCATCACCCAAACTGTGATGTTTGATTGATCATCTTAAACCACTTACATTTAAAACAAGTGTTGATAAAGAAAGATGTGTACGATTTTCTAGGTTTTCTAAGTGTGTTTTAATTATTGTGTCCATAATTTCTTACATGATAGTCTTCTTTTGTGTTCAGTGGATTTTTATAATGATTTTTTTCCTTGTACCAAGTACAAGGGCAGCAGCTAAAGGATATTCATAGGAACCCAAGAGATATGGTCAGTTAAGATGAGGACTCATAGGACAGAATATATGTAAACTCTTTTTGTGTAAGTTTCTAGGTTACAGACATCACATTTACACATTAAATGAATAATACATTGGTTTAAAATTGTGTTTTTGTTTTTGCCCTGAAATCATATAGACAATAAAGATTAGGATTACAAACCAAATTATACTAATAGTGATTTTTGTATTGACCTATGCATTTATTTTTATAGGAAAACTTCAGCGACTCATACAGTTCCACATCACAACATAATATACTTTGTTCAGCCTGAAGAATTTACCTGTAATGCAAGCATAGTGATGATGAATTCTCTTAACTTAGATTTATCTTTCCCATATTGAAGACAATCTTGACAAATGTATACTTACAAACTGACAGTGTTTTTTTTTTTTTTTCTTTTTGACCTTTAAATATATTATCTTTCTGATTTCTGATGAGAAATTGGCTGATAATAAATTTTGAAATTGCTTCATGCACATCAAGTCATTTCTCTGCTTCAAAGAGTGTGCATTTATCCATGGCTCCCAATCCTCTGATTATACATATCTCTTGGTATACAACCTGGACCATAGTAAACTCATTTGATCCATAGATTCATGTCTTTATTCACACTTGTAAAGTTTTCACAATTTTTACCTTATTCCTTTTTCTCATTTTTTAAAAATGAATTTATTTTACTATATGTGTATGGGTATTTAGCTGGATATATGATGTGAGCCAGTTGTGTGCCTGGTGCCTGCAGAGGCCAGAAGAGGTGGTGGATACTCTAGAGTTTCAGGTAGTTGTGGGCTGCCATGTGGGTGTCAGGAACTGAATCTAGGTCCTCTGTAAGAAACAAGTGCTCTTAACTTCTGAGCTATCTCTCTAACCTCAATTTATCTTCTTCTTGTGCCCTTACAACGTTGTTGATCTGTGGTGTCATGAAATTTTCCTGTATATTTGATTTTGTACTTTCTGTTTGTCTCATAAATCTTACAGATTTCAGATTCAATACTTTAAAAAATTATTGTTTTTTGATGCAGGGGAATTATTCCTTTTGATTATTATAATTTTCCAGCACTAGAGTTTCAAGTGGTTTTTTTTATAATTCACATATATATATATATATATATATATATATATATATTCTATATATATGGTTGATGTTGTTTTTATTCTTGAACATTTGACACGTTTCATTTTTTGTTTCTTAATGTTTTTCCTTATCAATTTACCAACTAGGCTTGCTATTTTGTTGACTCAGTCTAACAAGTGAGTATCTGGACTCCTTCATGAGTAGTGAATATAAATTAATTTTACTCCTTTAAAAACAACTGTATTCATAAAGCTACACACAAGAATGTCATTAGATTTTGTTCTTGTTTGTTATTTTTGTTTTTGACTTGGGTTCTTCGTAGGTTACACAGACTGGCCTGGAACATGTAACCAAGTTCTGGGATTATAGGAGTGTTCTACTATGCAGCATCATATATTGATTTTCTTATGGGAACATATATGATAGGCACTTCTTGGAACTATCTGCTGATTGAATTCAGATTGTATAACACCAGAATTGACTATGATTTTATCAAAATCTGCTTCCTCTCCACCTCTAATCTGCAGTTCTTGCTTTGGGATTTCCATTCCTAGTATTATTCCTGAAACAATTTTAATGAGACATTGTTAAGTTACCTTACAGGCTGTTATGTTCCCTTTGGTGTTTGAGAACATCACTTCTTCTGGGTGACAGCTGCAGTTCCCCCAGCCTGGTGTCTGCTCTGTACCTTTAAGTCAGTAGCTGGGCCCTTCATTAACTGTAGCATTGCTTTGGGGTTGTCCTAGATTCTCTCATGTGAGGCACACACACACACACGGGCATTGTATTTTCTTCTGTCTTTTAGAGTTAGATCATGGGTACCAGATACAAGTGTCCCATGTCAGAATAGCAAAAAAAAAAAAACTCTGGCCCCTTTGCCTGCACATGGCATACCCATTATCTTTCAGTTTCTCCTGAAAAGTATTATAAATGAAATCTTCATAAGAAAACAGTTACAGTCTTCTAGGTAATGGTGATCTTAATGTTTTCTTTGTCTTTTAATGAGAGAGAAGAACTTTTAGAACATTTATTTTGCACCAGGAACTTATGTGAGGTCCACTGCTTATTTTTAACCAAAATCATCTCCAATTTCTTTGTTTCCAAGTTTCAGTCTTTAGTTATAGTAGTTCAAGGACATTTTCCATGGAAGGGACATTTTGTTTCATGGATGAATTAATTGTATCACAGAGAAATCATATAAGATCCATATATGTTCCAGACACATGTCAGTAATCCCAAAATAGGAGAGTCAAAAAATATTCACTATGTGAGATTTCATTCAACCATGATGCATAAATATGAGTCACTTAAAATGTATAAGTTATAGTAATTATTTATAGTCATGTTTTTCTCTTGTATAGTTATGTCCTAGAAAAATATATAAAATACAATGTTTGCTATTTCTAAGATATGATTAAGTTTACTGGCCCTACTCTATCTGGGGATGTCTAGAAATTATTAAAGACAAAAATATCTTTCAAGGAGTTTTCTAATTTTTCCTTACCAATTTTTTTTCACTGAAAGTGGCTACAATGAGTTTCCCTATATTTGTACCACTTTTCTACTTATTTCATTGACTGAAACTATTTGTAAGTTTTTATAATATTTTCCTAAGTCACATCTTGTGGTATCATGCAATATTTCATCTCAATTTAAGCCACAAACATACATATGGATCTGATTCTACTTGCAGAGATATATTTGTAAAAATTGAACATCTAATGTAAGTTTCAATATACTACACTAAGTACACATTATTTCACCAGGAGAGGAGAGTGGTATTGATGGCTATTAACAATGTCATAATGTACAGAGTAAAGGATGATGGAGTGGTCCAGTTGGACAGGAGAACTATGAATTTAAGACAAACAGACTATATCATAAAACAGTCTAGAAAAAAATGAAAGGACTGGGGAGGTGGCTCAGTGGTAAAAAAAATGAATGAAGAAATAAATTCTGGAGTGTTATGGAAGTCCCAGAAAATATTATCTAAATATTCAGGGCTATAGTTCATAAAATCCCCAAATTTTCCCAATTTCTTATTCCACTTCAGGATGGTCCAATGGCAGAAAACAGTATGTCTATTTATATGAACTCTACCTTACAAATATTAGCTGATCACTGCTTTGTTAACATTCTAACTCCTAACCTCTTAAGTAAGAGTGCATAAAGGAACACTTATTAAATGTGTTGTTTGTAAGGAGAATACGGTGCTCTCAAGCTTGAGTCCTCCTCTTTATTCATGTTCCCAGTATAAATTCTGAGTTAGTAGTGAGGTCTTTCAGGAAGCATGGGTGAACAATTACAGTTTCAGTAATTACTCACTAAAGTTTATGTAGGCTTTTACAATGAAGGACATATTATTACCCATTCCTGTAGTGGTGAGAGATTGACATGAAGTTAAGAACATTTTAGAATATTTTGCTTTGTTCCAGAGATGCAGTCATGCCAAGAATCATCTGGAAAACTCTCCTTTCCTCTCTGGCTACACTTATTTTCTCATTCTTAGTTTTTTGTCACTTTGTATGTATCATAATCACATATCACTTTGATCAGGCCAAGGCTACAAGTACATGGTAACATGTACACTCACATATAATTTATAATTTCAAATGACTTTTCAGTGTGTCTAAAAATCATATATGAGTGAGTACATACCATGTTTGTCTTTTTGTGATTGGGTTACCTCACTCAGGATGGTTTCTTCTAGTTCCATCCATTTGCCTGCGAATTTCAAGATTCCATTGCTTTTTTCTGCTGAGTAGTACTCCATTGTATAAATGTACCACATTTTCTCTTTCCATTCTTCAGTTGAGGGGCATCTAGGTTGCTTCCAGGTTCTGGCTATTACAAACAATGCTGCTATGAACATGGTTGAACATATGTCCTTGTTGTATGAACATGCACTATTTGGGTATATATCCAAGAGAGGAAGGGCTGGATCTTGAGGTAGATTGATTCCCATTTTTCTGAGCAACTGCCATGCTGATTTCCAGAATGGTCTTACAAGTTCACACTCCCACCAGCAATGGAGGAGTGTTCCTTCTTCTCTGCATCCTCTCTTTATATCATAATTGTTGAACAGAGCATCACTTGGGATTCTAGCTCATTCTTTTCTCACCTATGCCCTACCTCAGCTCCTATAAACACCAGCTCTACCAAGGAACTTGACAGGCTTTTAGGTTTTAATGCAAAGGGCAAGTTTTGACTCCAAAATGCCATCCTTAACATCCTTGCTATGTTCAAGTCTCTTGACTGCAGAGAAGTTCTGGTGATATGTGCTGATTTGGGTTACCGTTTTAGCTTATGCATCTTTTCCTGAGTTTCAAGCAGGAGTTTACAGTTACCAACCAATGTTTAAGAATGCTTTTACTCTTGTTTATAATGGTTTCTGTTGTTTGTTTTTGCTTTCATTGTAGCCAGTACTTTAGTTTGAGCCGAATGTCTATATTGTCCAATAGATGGGATGTAATTTTACAGAATACCAAAATGGTTTTCCTTCCAAAGAATTCATCACATAAGTTGGAGCTTTCCAGCTTTGGATCTAGCAGGGACAATAGCCTTTGCAGTCCTTGGGGGAAGGTGAGTTTGTCTGGTTCTTCCAGTTGGGCAATATATGAAACCCACTCCTATTCTGCTCCTTTTTTTTCTCTTCCTTCCACTGCTGAACCTCCATGAAAACCACAGAAACTTTGATCTTTGTATTTTCCCACCTGTAAGAAAATATAGGAATATAATTTAATTGCTCATCCACACGAAGTTGAAACCTGTTAAGATTCCTGTTGAACAGTCTCAAAAAGGCTCATCACTGAATTATAAATCTGGAGCCAGTAGGGTCTCTCTCTCTCTCTCTCTCTCTCTCTCTCTCTCTCTCTCTCTCTCTCTCTCTCATAAATGGTATCCCATACCCATAGATGGGCACACCAAAAGCAAGAGCCTGAAGGTGACTGTCCCGTGCCCATTTTTTTCCCACATGTCCAAAGCAGTGTCTTTTGTAACCTCCACTACAGAGCTGGTCTCCCTCATTCCCTGTCCACACACAACTTGCCCTCTCTTGAAATACAAGGAGAACATCGGACAATTTTTACAGTGATGTTTTGTCCACAGTGCTCTTTGTAAATTTTAAGGAGATTCGGACCTCACAAATCCAGACTGGTGTCAGCCTTCTGTTCACCTAGGCTCTTAGTAGTGTAGTGTATGGCTTCCAGAGTGGTTTCTTGAGAATCATTAACTTTTTTTTTCAGAGACACAGCCTACCTTTAGTCATTAATGAACTGAGTAACAGCTTAATGCAATGTTACTTTTAATTATCACAGCCCTTTCTTTTAAATATCAAATTCCCCTCTCTGAACTGTCCTGCTCTCTCTTCAGAGTCTCATCTGTCACTGTAAATGCCATCACTTTATTCCTCCTTCAGACGCAGTGACAGGCTCACTCTTATCCGAGCCTTATCTCTATTTCCGTCCCCTATTGTACCGCAAAGATCCCTTTCGCAGAGCTTACAGCTGTATCCGCTTTCCACACGTGGCACATGATTGCCTCGGTAAAGGTATTTTCTGTTTCAATCTTGCATTTTCCCAAGGGAGAACAAAGGGGACAAGCTTTCTGGAGTTGGTTTCACTGGGAAAATTGTTTAGAATTGCCTCATTCCTCAGCAGATTAACGGATGCATACAATCCCAGCTTAAGTGCTATTGTACAGCACAATTTCTTCATTATACTTTGTCCTTTCCATTTAGAAAACCCCTCACCAATTAAAGTAATACAGCCTTCCAATACCTGCTCCCAATTAAATCTGAGCTGTACTACCTGCCCCGATGCAGCTGGTCACAGATTCTTACCACTTATCCGCATTCATTAGGCCTGTTCATTATCATGGGATAGTGGCAGGAATTCAAGGCACTGCCTTTCTTTTAGGGCAACGCCAAAATCATCAGCTTTCCACCCAAGGTCCCAATAAGGACAGGATTAAGTATAAGGGGAAGGGATTCAGACAGTAGCAAACCGCCATTGTCCCTAGCCTCTCAGGTCCCCTCTATCTAAACGCATCAAAAGGATACAGTGCAGGTACAAAAGAATTCCCCTCTTAATTAAAGGATCACTTTTCTCTCCCTTTCTACCCCAGATTACACCCAGCCTTGCTGCCCTCCAGTCCTTTCTCCCGGAGCACAGTGAAAGGAGACCAGAGGCCTCTTTGAAAGTGACCGGGAAGCCCCACTCCACTCCCTGGGAGCTATGTCATTTAAGACCTGGGCTTTCCAGCTTCGGGCCAGGCTCCATTTTTTTTTTTTTTTTTTTGAAAAGTGTTATTTTTCTATACACGGCTTACAAAGTCCCTGCAAAAAGAAGTAGGGTGTGGGTAGGCGGACCATGAACTGTGACTTCAGTACTAATTGGGCACAGTGACATCCGTGGGTGTTCCCAGATAAATTTCAGCCTGCCGACGACAGCACACAAGTGTGCCACCAGTTTCCTGTACTTCCATTCTGAAGAAGAAACACAGTGGTCTTTCCTAGAAAATGTCTTGCTGTTTTCTCTCGTGATTCTTGATCAAAACTGAAAAGAAAAGAGGGAAAGCAAGTACGGAGGGGAATGCCACGGACCAGAAAGGAAGCATCACCATAAGCACCCTAGAGAAAAGTCAGGGAAGAAAAAAAAGCACAGAGAACTTGCAGGTATGGCCTCAGCGAGACAACACGCAACACAGAAACTGCAGGTCCGTCAAACAGGGCTACCAAAAGTTTGAATCTGTGATCTCTCCCAACCTCTAGGCATTCTGTTCCAGTGGCAAAGCATCCCTGGTGGTTCCATAGTCCTTTGTCTAGACCCCGAAGTGCCTTCTACCCATGCTTTCCAGGAAGCAGAGCTGACTGAGATCTTGCACTAAAATGTACTCTCCAAAACAGTGGATTAAAAAGTAGAACTGGAACTGGATAGCCCAGAATTCCTGTATCATCACTTACTTTTGTGCAGTGAAATTTAAAAAGGAACCCCTCCCCCAAACCCTAAGACTTTGTGCCTGGAAATTCTTGACTGTGGAGAAGTCACAGAACTGCTCTACAGAGAAGAGGCATGAGTGGTGCTGGGTAATGGGTGCTGGGTGAAAACTGGCTCTCAGAGACTTTACTGGGTCCTTATTGTATACATACGAATCTTATCAATGAACTGCACCATATGCATATACAAGGCTTTTTTTTCCTTGGGGGGGGTTGTATATTAGTGTTTTCCTCTCAATTAACTTCTAGGCAATTTTCCCAGCTAAATGCATAACATCGTTGGCAAGACGCCAAACAAAACCTTAAGACCCAACACTAAATTCTGCACTTATACAGGCAGCTTAGATTTTCATGTGGTGAACTGGAACCATGCCAGCTACTTCCACTGTAAACCCAGCAGTGGGAAAGCTATATATATTTTTTTTTATCAAAAACTCTACTTTAGATTTCCAAGACCACTTGAAAATTGTACTATTTTAATGTGCCTTTTAGACAAAATAAAAGAAAGACTTAACCTGCTATTAAATTAACCCAATTAGCTATTTATTCCATGTAACTTTACACTTTGAAGGCTGTTAAATCAAATAAACTGGCAGTGAATGAATTTTTTGTGAATTATGGTAGTTATGCGATTCATTCTAGACAATATGTTCTTATGTCTTTTCCTAACCCTTTTCAGTCTGGCAAGATTATCAGAAAACTTGCTTAAAATATTTTACTTATTTTTTTTTGTATACAACATGAAATTACTTAAGATACAATGAAGGGCCTAGGGAGAAGTGGCTTGGGAATTAACCAGTAAAGGAAAGCTAATGAAACAGAAATTTGCACATCCCTTGGAGGCCCTGTATCAACCTCTCCACATTTGTTCTCTACTGCACTTTCATTTGTACATGACATGGAACACTTGCTCTTCTTAAACATGATACTTTGGGAAGTCCTAACTGTAATAGGCAGCTTTGGGTTCCAGTCAAACTTTGTCATTGTTAACTCTAGAACCAAACTCTAGGGCTTTGAGTTCATGTCAACTGGGGTCTTCAAAAAGAGCAAGAATAACACTTTCAGGAACTTGTACAGAGTTTAATAAACTAGCCATATCACAAATAAAAGGTTTTGGAAAATAACATTGAGACAATGTGAGAGGCTATGTACCAGAAACACATGGGCTAAATTTCCCTAGAAATACCCAAGAGATTACAAAATTAGGGATTGAAGATTGCATGGCCAAACATATTTTGCCCAACCAAAAGGAAAAATCACTTGACAAACTAAAGCTGTTTGTCAAACTATCAGGACTTACTATTCTTCTCAATATTAATCAATATCATCATTATTTTTAAAAAAATTGTTTGATAGAATTTCTAATACATCTGGGGTTTCAGTAAACAGGATCAAAACAAAAGGATGTTACAACTCCCATGCAAATGATAAAGCACTATGTGTTTGTCTACATGAATTCAAGAGCTGGTCCTGTGGGGGTACCCACTTGTGTTCTAGGCAAGGTACATGCTGTTTACTGAACAGGGAAAGCTCCTCTTAAGTCAGGATCCTGGCTAAATGACAAACAGAAGGGCAAACTTCCTACTTACATAAGTGTTCCAAGGTACCAGAATCACCATGCACAGATGTCAGGCAGATACAAGTTGACTTCATATCCAAAGAGTCATAAAGAAGATGTCTGAGCACTCCTCAGTGAAGCTGAAGTGACTGATTGCAGAAAAATTGTAGTGTCCTCTTGATTTCCAACTGTGTTCAAGAATAAACCTGAGGGCTCCTTCTGCTTGGTAGACCCTCTGTGAGTTTCACCAGCAACTTCAAACTCTGAAAATAACAAGATACAAGAAAAAGTAAAATAACCCTCTATTCCATCTTCTCCACTGTCCTGCTGTAGATCTGTCATCTTTGCCTTCACTCTGTCTGGACAAAAGACCAGTTCATGTATATGTAAATCCTATATACGAATAACACAAAGAAAAGTCTAAATATAGATGAGTAAAAGGGCAGAAAGATAGTGAAAGGGTAATGAAAAGGAAGATAAGAATGTAAGAAAGGAGAGAGGGAAGGAGAGAAGGAGGGAAGGAGAATGAGGAGGATGGGGAGGACACTCTGCACAGGGCACTTAGGGAAAGGAGACTGGAGAGTTAAATAAACCCTTGCTGGAAGTTTTACTGTACATACACCATTTTCCTTTTATTTATTTTATGCGTAAATTACAATTTTAAGATGAAATAATCATGATTGCACATTGTGTGTCGGGTATATATATGGTAACAATTGTGTTATAGGGTTAGGTTAACATTCAGAAACTTTGGAACTTTCTGAGAGATAGGGGTGACAATTGGAAAGAAATCAACTAAAAAAAACCCTTTAAATATTGCTAAATAGTATGTTTACTATGAAGAACTGATATTAGTAAGATTTGAGTGTATTAATAAAAGTATACTGTTAGATATTACCAAGTCCTTGAAAAACTGTAGGTTGGTGTCAAAAGTAAAGTAAGCTTTGTATGATTTATATTATGTAAGAGTGTGTTGTATTCCCAGAATACATTTATACAATATATATTATATAACAGCTGTTGCAAAATATATTTTATGAAGAATGTAACAATAGTAACATCCCAGAATATAGTTCTAACAGTACATGACTTTGTAGGGTTGATGTGTAATGCAGTATTTTTTTGTTTGAAATACTTGGATATATCCTCTTTGAAGTCAGGTGATTTTATGAATGGATGAATCTCTTCAGTGTGGATTAATACAACAGCAAATAATTTAAAAATAGTTTTAAAATATCCCCTTTTTCTGTCCCTTTAAGGACCATCTAGAAAAAATGAGAGTGACTCATGCTGCATAAGATTGCTTCCTTCAATTTGTGTCTAATTTGACAAAAGTTGTGTTACTATGTAAGAGTAACTTTAAGCATTTCTCAGAACATGTAGCATCAGGCTCTTAGGAAGGTTTCTATGTTGGAAAGATATAGACTATACTTGTATTGATTCTTAACTTTAACATGTATGATGCAAAATTGCAGGGACACAAATTAAGGTAAAGATAAAACAGCATGTAGTCAAAATCCTTGGTAATTTTGTAAAAAAAAAATACAAAGGACAAAAATAATAGAGAACAAAATTCACTTTTAGGAACACTTACTTTGATGGAAACTGCATTTCCAAAGACACACACTAAGTTCTCTTGGCAGTCTAAGTGGGCCTGCTTGCGCAGTGACAGACAGGCAGTCCTTGTGAGCCAAACCCACCAATTTCCACCTAGCCTGGATGTGCATTAAAGTTCCATGCAGCAGATCTCTGAAGCCTTTCTCCAGGCTGTGAATTGTGAGAAACCCAGGATGGTGGTTATTAGGAATCAAAACAGATGTACAAGACCAAAATAAATAGGTATGTAAACAAAAAGTGTAAGCTTCTCAAGTATACAATTAGTGCCAGAATCCCATGTGGGCAGGTATGTCTGACAGCCCAAATCAGAATTTCCACTGGAGGCAAATGAAGGCTGACAGGTGGTCTCAAACTAGAGCCACAATCAGCAGCATGAGAAGAGGGGTTGCCTGAACTTGAATCAGAATCCAAAATTAGGGTCAAACACGCACGTAGGGGTAAGCCTGGGAGTCCACAGTGGGCAGGGCCTGAGGACAGTAGACAGCCCAGCTTTGGCAGGCTCCTATTGGGGTTTTAAGGGGGGCTGCAGATAAAAGAGAACAGGAAATCAGGGGCGGGGGCAGGGTCAGCAGGGAACTGTGACCTCATCCAT
Source organism: Cricetulus griseus (assembly GCF_003668045.3). Taxonomy (NCBI): domain Eukaryota; kingdom Metazoa; phylum Chordata; class Mammalia; order Rodentia; family Cricetidae; genus Cricetulus; species Cricetulus griseus. The sequence continues at coordinate 6,501,400 of NW_023276807.1, forward strand.
CTAGGGCCACACCTGGCAGCCAGGCCCACACCCTGAAGGGGTGAAGATACTGTAAGTGAAGGTTTAGCAAAGGGTAGCCATCACAGGCAGACCAGTTCAACACTCTATTTGTTTATAGAGGAATAGTCCCTTCTGAAATCCTAGTAACTTTAAGGAGGCTGTTACTCATATTTATCAGACATTTAGTTCTATACAATCCATCATTACTTCTAAAAAGAAAAAAAAAAGAAAGATTTCTTGAACTCACACCGATGAGATGTTAGAAAATATGTAATATTTCAAAACACTATTCTTCTATATTTGCACTTAATTTTTATTTATATCTCAGGGTCCCAACTTAGTTTGACATATCCCACAGAGTTCAAAGCACAGGAGAAGCTTTCTCTTCAGCTTATGGAATTTCCAGCTGATTGGCCATCTGCTTCTCCTGCTCTTTGTGGTTTGGGCTCCATCACCCCCTGCAGTGCTCCACATACCCCACACAATTCTACCTGCAGCTATTTTTAAGAATCTGAGGTATTTCCAGACTGGTATCTCTTCCCTTTGCCTGCAAATCTCGGTTGTCCATTGTTGTAGGGATTGGAGGAAGGAACAGGTGGCCTCTGGAGCTTCCTGTGACTAAGTTCAGTCACATCTTCCTGATTAAGACTCAATTCCATTTTCCTATGGGAATCCTTCTCTGCTTTCCCATTTTGGATCAGTTGCATGTGTTTATTAAGTACCACAATATAGTATCTGCCTGTCTTTCTATCTAACTATCCATCTGTCCATCTTCTATCATCATTGTCATCGTTCTATCATCGTCATATATCATCTACCTGTAATCTATCCATCCATATATCGATATTTACCAGAGTACCTTTAATTAACTTATTTGTCTACATGTCTCACAATCTGAAAATACTCCTTACCAATCTTTCCTTAGTTTTGTATGTTGGAATTATTTGTAGAAGCTGTTTGTCAATGGATGGTTGATGATTACATGCATGGGCAGATAGATGAATGGGTGGATGGATGACTAGGTAGTATATAAAATTGAATATCATATCTTGTTTATTTCCTGGATTCACAGAACATTGCCCATTAGCATGGAAGACAATTAAGTCTGTTGCCTTTCTGCCTCACTGGAAGTAAGAACTTTTTGTATTTAAGCTACACTATTTAGAAAGCAATCAATATATTTCTCACATTTTGTCATAGAGCTATCTACAGTAAACAGAGCCCAATACTTAATAGTTTTAACCAAACTTTCACATCTAGTATCAGTGTACAATTGTCACTTTGACAATTAATAATCAACAGAGTTTTCATTGCTGGAAGAGGGCAAGCACTGTGGCATGGCAAGTTTTATATGTACAGAAGAAAAACATTTGTATAAATGGCCAAATAAGCATTGAGTTGAAAGGACATCATAATAATTATGGTATACAATTAGATGTTTCTATGTTGCTTTGTTTATAAAAATTATTCATTATTAGTTCTTATAACTTTAAACTTTTTTAGAATATGATTATCTTTACATCTTTAAAATCTTATACGTATTTGATATTCATACTTTAGTAGATCCTGCGTAGAAACTGAACGTTTGTTCTATCATGTTTTGACAATTTTTAAAAAATTCATGTCTCCATCCAAAAAATCCTTGGTATACTAGACTGATTCTGGCATAGGTATCATAATTCAGAAATGTGTAAAAAAAATGCTCAGAGAGAGCCATAGCTAATATCAGAGTCCTCACACATCGGATATAGAGCACTACGGAGCTCATTGTAGCAGACCCTACACTATAATTACATTACACACATTTTAAATTATCATGATAATTTAAGGCTCCAGCTTTGTTTAGGGCGTAGATTTTCCATATTCGTTCTCACGTGTGAATCATTTAAATGGTTGAAATAGAATCTGTTTAGCTGTTTTGAATTATATGAATGAAAGAAAATATACTTTCTCTACAAACCAAATTAAGACATTAAGAGATTCAAGTGAGACTGAATTTATATGCTTGAAGTTTTGGGAGTAAATATGAACTTAAAAATATTTCCTGATTTCCTTTGAATGTGATTTTAAATTACAAATGAATTAACTTTCCTCTATATGTCTGTTGGAATAATCATTGGATTCAATGATCTTCAATTTGCCCTAATGCAAACTTAGAAGTTTAAGTCAACATCATAAAAATTTAGCAATTTGACATGTATTCAGTTGTATATGCTCTGTATATACTCTATACCAGGCGTATGCAGGTACATGATTCTTCTTTTGAACATGATTGCCCCATTTATGTCTGAAGTGTAATCACATAAAATGCACAAGGTAAAAGTATTAATCATCCAGAGTAGAAGTCATATTTGATGTTGACAGTTGGGGTTTTAATTGGGGACTTAGATATCAGAAATTTTATTGTGTTTTAGGTAGCATCAATCAAAGACCACTGTGTAGCCCAGGCTGGCTTAAAGTTGAGCTGTGAGGACAGGGTAGAGGACTGTCCTCTCCCATATGACACACACAACATTGCTTCATCGTGTCCTTTCCGTAGGTCATCATTAAAACATCTAGTAGCCAACAGAACATTTCTCTTTCCAAAACATTCCAGTCGAAGGCCCACAGAGTTTTCCTCATTGTTAAAGAGGTATTGCATATGCAATGTTAATATTAAAATGGATAAACAAGTCAATGACCTTGTGTATAAATGTATAATTCTGAAGATGCAGGGACAGAGAAGTTACAGACAGTCATCTTCCTGGCAGTACACATAACATCTGAAGCTACAATATCTTCATATCCTGCTCAGTTGCTGCCACAGAGATCTGCTCTCATCCAACTGCCCACTGGATGGAAGTGACACATCTGTTAGTTTCCTCTTCTCTCTCAGTGTTTTATTTCAATGGAGTCCCCTGTAGACTCTGCTGTAGACATCTGAGATTTAAGTTACTTTGTGTGGGATTTGAAAAAGAAATCATATTTAGGAAGTCACTCTTAATTTTGTATGTGCATTCCTATTTCTAGATAGTAAGCTTCAGCCTGTATGCCCCCATTTTCAGTTTTTTTTTTTTTTTTATTTTATGTGTGGTGTCAGACATTTGGCACTTGTCTGGGAGCCATGGTTCCCTGGGTCCTCTCACCACTTCTTATGGGTGATTTTTTTCTCCTTGGTGACAAGTTGGCACCACTTCCAACTCAGCTGCTTGATTCCACAATTTCACATCTCAAGCTGTTGCTCCTGTGTTGAATAGGATTGTGTCACTAAGATTTGGACAATGAAAGCATTTTGCCATTCTCTGAGATGACAGGTATCAACAGTAGTCAATAAGAAGGATAACCAGTAAAGATAGAACTATAGATATCACAATTGATTAATGTTATTTTATTACATTAATTAGTTTTTGGACATCGTCTTTCTGTGGAGTCCTAGGCCTGGAAGTTTCTATGTGGGCCAGCCTGTTTGTGAACATGTGATGATCTCACTGTCTCTGTTTCCTGTGTGCTAGGACGGCAGGCCTGTACTACAAGGCACCAATCATATTTTCTGTTTTGATATTTTGGTACTGGGAATCAAACTCAGGTACCCATATATGGGAGACACTCTACCATTGAACTACATCCCCAGCTCAAGATACCTATAATTACAGAAACTCAATAATTTATATTTTTATTAATTGTTAAGACACAATAATCTAGAAAGACACCATCCAATAGGAGTACCTGAGACTGTAGAGGTAGTTGATATCTGTAGTATCAATGTGACAATCAGTAGTCACAGGAAGTTTCACTATGTAGACATGTTAATTATTTTTCAGTTTTAGTTACTCCTGGAAATTTGACTGGTCTAGAGTCGTTCAACATGCACTTGGATCTGCTTCCATCTCTTACTGCTGGTTTGCGGGAGCTGATTTTCTGAGACATTGCTCTTCCATTTATGAGACATGGGTGAACATTACCTACATCGTGGGGTTATTGGGAAGGGTGGGACAAGATGCCAAAGCTAAACGTACTGACCAGCACAAGTCCATTGCTCAGTGTCAGCCAGCTTTTATGATCATATTTTGATTCCTCATTTCACAGAAGTCAACCTTAGTTGAGCTGTGCTTTTCTTAGATTCGCAGCTAAAATAAACAGAATGTAACAGTGACTGAGTCAGCAAATTGGCTTCTATTCAACTCTTGCTTGTAGCAGAAGTAAAGGTGGATGGAGTGCTAGGTGTTTCTCTAACAAAGGGATTTGAAAAAGTGGATCTCTTCTTAAGTGTAATAGCGAAAATATATTTTGATTTCAATATCTGTACGGTCTTTTAAAAGCCATTTTTAAAATTGATGTGGCAAATTCTGGAAGTTTATGTGTGAAAACAAATCCATAAAAGACCGAAAAATTCATTTTGTGTATATTCAGAATAAGCTGTTTTTCTATTAAATGCATTCATAATGGCACTCAGTCTCTAAATAGATAAAACTTTTAGAGTAAACTGTCTATTCAGATTATTGGAAAATGAAGCACCAATATTAACAAATCTATAAATAATGTGAAGTTTTGCTTTTACTCATGAAGAGAGTGTCTCTAATTAGCATCTCCCTTGGTCAAAATTAACTTGAGCATTTTAATAGATGGAGCTGCAGAGAGACAGCATCTAAAATCGGGAAGGGAAATGGATCAAACCATGCAAGTCATCTTCTGCCTCATGTCATCTTCTGTTTGAGTGTTACGACGTGAAATTATTTCAGAGTCAAATCATGTGAAATAAGAAATTGCCTAAAATGAGTGCTTCATCGAAAGGCTGATCTGGAGTTGCGACAAGAATATTTTGAAGCAGTAAAGCTAGAATCTGTTCATGGCATGTTCAGAATGGAACAGGCTCCAGCCTGTTGGGTGTTGCCTCAGTCAGCCTGGTCTATTGCAAAATGCTTTCAGAACTATGTTGAAAGTGGGTTGTGTGAATTCCCCCCTTCGAAATGGTATTTTTTTATACTGAATTTTGGTTGTTTGAAAATGAGTATCAAAAAAAAGCAATGTCAAGGGAGGCCAATATCAGCTACCATCATCAACAAATATTTTCTGAGTTCTGAGTATCTCGATATGCACAGTGTGATCGGGCTTTCAAAGCAGGTGGGGATGGGATTATTTTTCCTTTAATGTTAAATTCTCCAATTTGATCAATGGAAGCCTGTGCTCCCTGTCCAGGCATCCCAGAGATTATATGCAAACATGCTGTATGAGAACACAGTCACTTTTATGTGGGATACAGACCAAAGGAATGCAAGTTTCATCAGTAATTTTTGGGTGATCCAGAAGTTACTTGTGACTGAAGAATGTTAACCATTGATATGCTTGTGCCCCATCTAAAGGGAAGCTGAGAAAATTCCAGATCCAAACTTGGATTTTAGTAGGATGATACTTTGCTGATTAGAGAAGATTGGTATTTTTGAGATGGTCCAGTGCACAGCATAGCAGGATCAGTGGGACTTGTCCACAATACAACTGCTGGTTATCAAATCTGGCTTATGTCCTGCAAAGTTAATAATAGCCCAGCTTCTTGCAAGGGTCAGATCTATCTCTGTCAGACAACACAGAGACACTAGATTTGTACTGAACATTGAATTCTAGGTATGTTAGTGTCTCCTCCGTTTCTCTCTCAATCAATCTCCCCTTGCTTCCTCCCTCTCCCACCTAAAATATTTGGAAAAATTGCATGCCATCATGAGTACATACAAAATATTTTACTCAAGCATTTTCAAAGAGTATCTTTTCTGGCTTGTAAACTGCCACTCTTATTCCCCATGGTGTATCAATAGGGAGTTATATAGCAGTGGGATTTGATTGAGATGACCATCATTTAAACACATGAGCAGAGAGAGCTCTTAACACACTTGCACATTTCATACAGTTCTGGATTTTCTTCTGCTCCCCACAGAGCTGTTGTTTCCACTGTAGTGTATTTCTATGCTTAGAAGTCTTTTATTGATCACTGAATATTGCTCCCTTGAAATGAAATGAACACATAAATTGAAACTGAAAATAATATTCTGTGACCACCATGATTTATGTTGATAATGTTTTTTGTTTCTGCATGGGGTTATCATCATAACTATATTTAGCACACTGAGATGGAGACATTGCAAACGTGGTGCCATTGACAGCAAAGGCAGGGAGCTTGGAGATTCTCTGTGGCCAGGTGGTCTGCCTTATGGAATCTCAGGGGCCTTGTGTGCTGAGCTATCTATCTGTAGTACACCCATTGTGATACAAATTCTCTAAGAGTATTATGGTGAATAACATTTTTAAAAAAAGAGTCAATATCGCACTAATGCCTGAAATGAGAGCATCTGGTATTATAAACTAAAAATCCTCTTTTCTTTTATTAGAGTTTTTCCTTGGTGGGAGGCCACACAGGAGGAAGGAATACAAAGGAGTTTACAACACCATAATATCCTGCATATTCCCTTGATTATTTCGGCATATGATGGTGGATGCTTTAGGGAGAGGCTTAATTTAAAGGAGACTTTGTAGATATCTTAGAAGTTTTGGTAGCAATAGCCAGGCATAAGATTGGATTCCATTGGTATGTCCCCACTTGCCCTTCTATGATATGGTTCTCTGCTGATCTTTCCATTCATTTGAACAGAGGTCACAGGACTTACCTTGTGGGAGTTCTGGTGTAGGCTTCTGGGTCTTTCAGTTCTTGCCTAGTCACTCTCGTAGTATTACACTGTGCAGAAGCCTGCTGGAGGAAGACAGTCCTGGGAGAAGAATCAGAGACCTTATAAACAGTCTCCACAAACAGATGTAAGAGATCTCTATGTGGAGGGTCGGTGAATCATATTGCAAACATGGAGCCAAGGACACACAAAGAGATAGCTCCATTGTTCTTTTTCTTTTTCTTTTTTATTATGTGTGTGTGTGTGTGTGTGTGTGTGTGTGTGTGTGTGTGTGTAAGTGTGTACATGTGTAAGGGTGTCCTCAGAAGCCAGAAGAGAATGTTGGATTTCCTGGAATTGGTATATAAGATAGTTAGGAGGTACCTGGTGTGAGTGCTGGAAATCAAACCCCAGCCATCTCAGAAAGCAGCAAGTGCTCTTAGCTCCTGAGCCATCCTTCCAGCCCTGTTCTTTGTTATTCTCAACCACAGGATATGGATACGTTGGTAATCTATCAGGATGCATCTAATGCATCCATTGATTTTAAAGAAGGCCCCCATAATTTGAGATAGACTTATAAATGAATAGTGGGTCTCAGAAAGCCACCTGCTTTATTTTTACACAAGAAATGAGTTGTTCCTGGTTTTCCTTTTCAAAAAGAATTGTACTCCAGCAAAGTTATATAAAATCTCATTTGTTTTAAAAAAGGCACCCAAGTTTAAATTAATATAAAAATTTAATTTAAGTATCTGAACAAATGGAAACATGAATATGTCATATAAAATCAACTGGAAATCATCCATATTCTATTTAAAGTACTAAAGGAAGAATTTTCCGGAGTATAAAAGATCAGAATCTCATTCATAATACGTTCAAAATAATAATTCAGGTAGTGATCAGATGAGCTGTTTTATTGCAGGAATAGGATTGACCACGTCTAACAAAAAAGACATTGACGTGGGAATATGGGACACAATCTCAAACAGGCAACACCATAAACCTTTCCTTTTAGTCTAAGCCACAATTCTTCTAGAGGTCCAAAAGGTTGGTTTTATTTCTTATATTAAAAATGCCAAAATAAAAGCCAAACGATGGGGGGAACTTTGATCTTACTTGCAAATACAAAGTTAAAGCTAGTCTATTCATTTTATGTCTAAATCAATTTTTAATTCCTTTGTATTTCAATATTTTCCTTGTGGACACTCTGGGATTGGGACTCTAAATTCCCTATGCATACTTGTCAGGCCACAATATGGGAAAGTTAGTAAGTGGGAGAGTCCCTGAACAAGAAAATACAATTGATGTCTTTGAGTCTCTCCAACTTGTGACATGTCAGCTGATAAGAGTCACATGAAATCAATTGTGATTACAACAGACAGCCACTGGTATACCCAGAATTCAAGTAAAAATCTCTTTATTTTCACCTACAGGAGTTTTTAATCTACAGGGCTTCAGTTGTTTGCTATAAACCATGGTGAGGGACACTATGGAACTAAATGGTTCAGAGGTAGTCATGCCCTCCACACTCTCATTCCTGCAATGAAGTAGTGACTATTTTCAAAAATGGAGTCCAGACAAAACTTTAATCCTTTTTTGTTGTTGTTGTTAAGTTCAGGTAAGAGTCTGTTGCTCCATGAATTTGTTGGTAAGTCTATTGAGAAAACATAAACTGTACTATCATTTTCCTTTGGGAGCTGGAATTCTCAGCAGGGTGTCTTGCCTCTGTATATTTCTCATTCAGAGCTTTTGATAATGTATTTTGCCTTTGTTCTGGGACGTAGGGCATGATCCAGTATCTCTGTTTTCTCTTTTCTGTTCAGTCTTAGCTTTTTCTAGTCTCTTTCTCACCTACTCTGTATAACATCAATGGTGGCTCAGGTGTTTTTTGATTCCTCTTAATGTGTCCAGATTGTTCTACTAGAAAGAAAGGTGAGGTAGTGCCTAGGGATGCTCTAGCCTGCAGCCTCAAAAACCAGGGAAAACTCTTACATCAGATACAGACACATTTCTACCAGGGAGACTGAGGCCTTCTGAGACAGGGAACAGCATGGAAACAACCTGCACCAAGGCCAACATCGTCCAGAGAATGAAATGAGGCCAAGATTTCACATGACTCATTGGTCACACATGACGGAAGTTAATTAATTTATGTTTACTAGAAGTTCTGCAGACCAGCCCTGCAGCATGTGACAATATGGTGCACATATGAGCATACTGAGTGACACTAGACATCAAGTGAAGGCTTGGGGAGGGGGAAGGATGCTAATTATTTCTTTAACACTACAGACTTTTAAAGTTCTCAGTTAATTATGCAAATGCCTTTTTGAGAGAGTTTTAAATTTCTAGTTGAGGAACTGTTTACAAGAAATAACTTTCACTATAAAAAATAATCCTTTTAGGATTGGATATATGGCTCAGCAATTTAGAGCATTTATTGCTCTTGCAAAGGACCTGGATTCAATTTCCAGCACCCATATGGAGTCTCAGAACAGTTTGTAACTTCACTTCCAAGTCATCTAACCCCCTCTTCTGACAATTATGGACACAAGGCATGTACATGGTTCACACATAAAAATACAGACAAGCATTCATAAACATAAACTACAAGAAATATAAAAGACTTCTAAAATATTCCTTTTCATGAAAATTCCCTGGGCCATATCATTCAGTGTATATCAATTGTCCAGGTTAATTTTCTCTTTCCAGGGACATAGAAAGATACACCTCTTCATGTCTTCAAAATGGGCATTGTTATGTAACCCACTCTAGTCAACAACATACATATTTCAGAAACGCCTGGAGTTGCCCTGGGATGCAGAATTTGAAAGAAGATTCCTGTGTGGAAATAGTATTGTCTCTATCAGAGTGCCCAGTAACTTAATGGATCAGGGGACTTCACTTCCTTTCAGGTTCCATCCATGGTTGAACCTAGGATGTAAATGTTAGTTTGTTCCTCACAGCTATTGTGAGGTATCTCGGTGCAATCCCAACCATCTGGCTGGAATGATACATTTTCTGATTAGTAGTCTATCATCTGGGCCTCCCTCTGAGATTGGACTTTTTCTGGCAACTTTCAAAGACTTCTGAATCCACATTCTAAATGCCAGCACTGAAGAGATTGCCTTTCTCCCAGTGAAAACATAAAATGTTGATATAATCCCCTCAAATGTTCTGATAAACTATGGTTCAACAACATTCATCCCATTCTTTTAAGGTCCTGGAAGATGGCCACATTGACATACCAATGTTATATTCATAGATCCCCAGACAGTGAGGTTTACAGCATATGTTTCCATTTCAGTTTTGTAAATCAGTTGTAGCAGTAAATTCAGTCATAGTGTTCTGTCCAAAACAAAGGACAGTTCTGGACAGGCATGTGGGGTGAGGGATTATGGGGGAAATTTTCAAGTGTGCTGGATTTAGAAGGAAGTATATTGATATGGGGGGGAACAAAATCAGCATATCTAAGATATAAAAATAGCACAACTCTCCACATTAAATTCTATGAATCTCAGTTTAATCTATATATGATAAAATATTCAGAAGCTCCTAGGAATTAAATATTTTAGTAAGAGAAAGATATTTCAGCAAAAGTCTTTTGCAGTCTCCCCCTCCTCTCTCTCTGAAATGAACTTGACCCATGGTCTGAATGTGGAAGAGTCAGAGTAGTGCACAACATGTCCAAGTCCTTGTGTGAGGTTGATCTCCAGTCTATGTAATAGCACTCCATCCTGGAGCTTCATGGCTTTCAGTCATACCCTTTTGAATTATTCTTTTGAGATCAGTCAGGTATCATGTATGGGCTGGATAGAAAATAAAATTGGAATATTGGAAACTAAAAACAGAACTGCCATATGGTCCAGTAATCCCATTTCTGGGTACATATCCAATGAATTAAAATCAGTATGTCAAGAAGACATCTGCACTGCCATGATCATTTCAGAATTATTCACAATAGCCAAGGCATGGAACCAATATAAGTATCCATCAATAGATGAATGGATTCAGAAAACATGTATGTGATTTATAAGTTCAATGGAATATTATACAGCCTTTAAAAGGAATTAAATTTTATTATTCATGGATGGGAAAAGAAAAAATGTTAGGTCAAATAAAACAGGCACAGAAGTACTTATATGTTACTGTATTACTATATAGACTCTTTAAGAAGTTGAACTCAGGCAGCTGGTTATCAGTTGCTAGGGAGACAGAGACAAATGGATGAAGATATTTGGGATCAAAACAAAGTCATTTCAGTTAACACTGTAAGCACAGACTTTAGTGATTCGTTTTAATGCCTGGTGAACCTAGTCAATGATATATTTGAAATTAATAAACCATAGATTTTCACATGCTCATCATACACAAAAAGTGTTGTTTGGCACCAGATGTGTTAAACACCCTGGACAACTATTTCTATGATATGTACAAAGACTAAATATCAACTTGTATCTCATAACTTTGCATAGCTATTAATTGTCAATGAAACATTTCAATTACAAAAATTCAAAAAATGTAACAAAGTTGCATCTGACTTTAGGAGGGATGTGTGTGTACATATGTGTGTACATACATGCATGTATGTAGCAGGATTTTCAGGAGTTTTAAAATTGAATTTCCTCTCAAATTAAGATCTTGCTTTACATGGCCATCTGCAATGGAATCCTTGAGGAGATGACAAGTGTGAAGAGCATGGATGTAAAAAGGCAAATTTCTGCATACTCATATTTCCAGTTTAAAAAAGTAATTGCTAACCCAATGGTAAATGGTTATTTTGAACTCTAACAATGTAAATTTGAGAATTTCTTTGAGTATCACCTTAGAAAAATGAAACAAACTTCATATACTTGTAACTTATGGACAAATAGAACTACAAACATGCTATTTTTTTCAGTCTGTAATATGGCTGTAGACACTTTATCTTGAAAGTGGTTGACTACCAAATTAAATAGAGCATGTGAAAGTGTTCTGCTTGGTGAATAAGTTCTCAGATGTAGGGTAGGCTTTTAAATTTCTATTTTCCTTAGCTACAAGTTTAACATCATTCAGTAAATGTCAATCTTCACTTTTGTACTTGGGGGCCCCTTCACACTAATGGCAGACTCTGAACATATTAGTGTGATTAGTACCAGACAAACCATGTGAACTTTCTTCCTGGTTAAACTGAGATTATTAAAATGATATTGGTAAATATGAAAGGAGAATATTTTGTTCCAAACCACAAGCTTGATCATTTTCAAGGAAACATGATTCTCAATGGGGAACCCATATTGATTACACTTCACTGACATGTATATTTGAGTCACTTGAATATAATAAATTCAAGTTAAATTATATGCATAATAGTAATCACATTTTAAATATTGGAATTCTTCCGTCATTGTTGCTGTTATCATTTTTCAATTTGTACATGTGAGTGCCCCATTTGTTAGCAATATTAAGCTGCAACCTTGATACTTTCTCTGTGCACATGAGGATATGTACATAAATGCTATGATCTTTGTACTGTGTAAATTGATTCTTAGATTCACATATATAGATTCATAGTTTCTCTATTGGAAAGCACTGCCAAGTGCATCTAATAGCTTCCTCATTTGTGTGCAGGACTTCAAACCTAAACCTTTAATGGAGCAGCACAAAATATTTCTCAAAATTCCATTTGGCAGCCTCCACGGCATCTGACATCCACCCCCCATATGCATTAGAGGTACTCCTTGAGATGCCTTAAGAAATCCTTTTTTGTTTGTTTGTTTGTTTGTTTGTCTTCTAAAGTAGTTGCTTTCTTTAACCTCAGTTTGCTATTTCCTTAAATCCTATCTCCCCCTGCTGGCTGTGCATCATGGAGCTTGCCTAGAGAGCATAAAAAGTAGCCTGCAGAGGATAGAATCAACTAGTAAGAATAAATAAATGTGTGCAGGCGTGCATATAAATGTACATGTACACACATCCACACACAGCTAAACAATATTGTTATGAAAAGCAAACTGTGTCTTGTATTAGATTTTTAAGTCAGGAGTTTATAAACAAAATTTTATTTGAAAGAGTAATGCAATTTATCACAAAGCACATAGGGTAGAGTGCATGTTTTGTGCATGAAAAAAGCCAAGTGAACTGGAGTCATATCCTGGACTGTACTGTCACGTAGACCATTTGCTAAGTGGCTTATGAGAATATGAAAGAAACACACTCCTGGATCTAGATCTCAATTCAGTTATTGGTAGTACAAGATAACAATCTAGCCAAAAAGTTATTTTGTTGTATATTGCCGTCCTTGACTTCTCACATCATAATGAGGTGTGTGAGACTGTGGAGACTTCCTACCATTTTTTCAACAAGGCAGGTCCTCCAACTAGGACATCTAATGTGTAATGTGGGAGCATTTACAAAAACATACATGAAACCACAGGAAGCATCATTTTCAGAACTGTGTCTACATGATCTGCAATTTACATTAAATTGCTATGTTTTGGTTAAATGGCACCTTAGCTCCCAAGCAACTCTTTCAATAGTTGTTTCTTTAATTATTATTTAATTTTGTGGTTATGACTGGTTTTCAGTTAAAGAGGGTACTACTGACAAATTCAATTAAATGAAAATAGAGGACTTAATGGTCCATGCTAATGCTTCATTTCATACATAATATTTTATCATTTTCTGTGCAAATTTGTAATGAGTGCTTGGTTTGTATTAATAAATGCTTACATTTGGGCCGCATAAAGTATAGTAATTAAAATACTTTGCTAATAATATTTACTTATAAGTGCTCTAAAAACAATTAACCCATTGATTCCAATTACTTTTTACTAAATCAACTTTGAAGAGTATAATTCTTTGGCATCAAAAGTATTCTCTTGATTCTACTTTTAATAAAGTGCCCTGGGTGCTCTTTTATTGTATTTTAATATGGCTCGTCATGCATCTGCTGCAACACAGATTGCATAGACTAATGGCAAACAAAATTTTTAAACAAAACTACCACTTTTTTGAATTAGGAACAAAGGACATGTGTTCCAGATCTGATTTCCAAATATTTAAACTGAGAAATGTAACTGTTTATTGTATTGAAATGAACAAGAGTGGGCTGTCTTTTGCTCTTTAAAGTAAATGTTGCTCTATGTCTTTTTTTTTCTTATAACCTATAACAGAAGTCATCTGTAGGCAATTTACATTCCTTCCCATACCAAAAGAAGATACGCTGCCTCTCCAAATGAATGAAGACCTTATTTACAAATACACCACAGAGCGCATTCTTCACAGCTCAGGTCTGCAAGAGCAGAGCTCAAAAATCAAGCAGGTTCCACATGATAGTTACAGGCAAAACAGGCAGAGAATTTTATTCTGTAATTAGTAAGGTGGGAATTGATACATTTGTTTAAGGTTATTCTATTTTGACATCAGATGAAGAGAAGACACTTACAGACTTCTGAAATGTCTCCTTCAGAAATATGATCAAGACATCATCAGATCATCAAGGCTCCCAGCTTTCATGATAGAGACAATAGGAAAATTGCGCATGTTGATGACAAGGTCTGATTTTGTTTTCCCCTTGGTACACTTTGTCATTGCATTGATGCTGAACTTAAGAAGAAGGAGACATAGAAGGCCAAAGTCACAGAAAGTGGATTTGAAAATGAAAGAGAAAGCTTGGAGGTAATCTTGTCTTCAAAGATTACCAACTATGGAGATTAACACAATAAAATGAGAACAAACTAAACTTTTCAAATTATTAAAGCTTGACATACTAGTTCTGAAAAGGACACAGAGTTAGGATTCACTGGACATACCCTGTGTTTGTAAGCATGTTAGAAATGACAGCCACTGTTGTCAGGGTATGGCGGCAAGTGTTCTGTGATGGAGCTTCTGCAGGGGCCATTTACAATGCTGGAAATCATATCCTTTTAAAGTCAAGGATGTCTGGCCTGGAAATAGACCTCTGAGTTATTACTATTTATAAGGTGTGTAAACAAACATGACTCCTGGCTAGTGACTAATAATGAGAAGGCTTCATGTGTATTTCAGATGTGCTTTGAGCCTTCAAGGTAGCCTTTCAACTCATCTTCCAGAACATTGTGGAAAAACAAGCCTAGTGATTTTTATTTAAGAGTGACACTTTGAGTAACTTTCAATGGCTTGACAAGCACAGATCTACTGGTATGAAGACAATGATGTAACATAGTTGTGTGAAAAGCAGAATGGGAACTGGGACACAGAATGTAAATCTACATGCTAAAACAGCACAAGTCTGACCATCAGAATAGACAGTCAGCCTGACCACGAACTACCTCAGGACCTGCCCGAAGTCCAGTGAGCTCTATGATATTTGCTGTGTACAGGAGGACATCTGGGTTTCCCTATGCATCAGAAATGATGGAACAGAGGACAGGGGGCTGCAGAGATTTCCTTCTTCAGGACAATTGGTAATTGAGAAAATGACCAGAATTGATGTTTGGGCAAAGTAATTCACCCCAAGAAAGTATTCAACTAAACGCGATGTCTTATTCTCAAACTCAGTGGGACCTTTCCTTCTCCCCTGAATGAATAACTATACGTACTTCCCTTCATTCAGAAATGTAGCCATATATGTTTTGTCTTGAAGGTTGGTTGTAGTGTCAATCTCCAGGCCATCAAATCTCAATTATTGGAAGAGTTCAAATTAAAGTATGAGATGCATGAATCTAAATATTTTAATAATGTTGAACATAGAGTTAACATTCAAATACACTTTCCTTTTTCTTCTCTGTAGAAGTAGCTTTGATTCAGAAATTATTTTTTTTCTAGCCCTTAAACGAATCTTCCTGTAGAGAAGGCTTCTGTCAACGTATTAATGGCTGAATCATTTCTCCTTCTGAAGCTATGTTGGCCCAACAAAATCTGATTCTGCTTCTAGTGTGGCAAAACATGCCAGAACCTCAGGCGACTGATGCTCTGCACACACTTGGGTCTGCCTGCTCTTTTCATTTCACGCGCATCACAGGCTCTGTAGCAACTGTTGCTTCAAATATGGGAGTTGTGAAACTTTTATGTAGGGTTGCCTTTGGAGAAGTGGAAAAATATGCCTGCTGGAGTCCCAGCCAGATCCCCATAATCCCAGAAAATGAAGCTACTCCTGTTGTTTTGGAAGAGGAGGGCATGGCAGAACATTGCCTAGCAGGGAAAAAGGAGAGGCACTTTGCTATCTCATTGCATATTTCATGAAGTGTCTATTGTTTGGAGATTGATGAGACAGGAATTGACACTATACTAAAGATTCTTTAAAATACGGTATTGAACAAATGGAAGTTGAGCTCGTCAACCACATGATCATACCGAAATCTAAGACAGACAAGCTAACTTGCCCTTAGGATGATGCTTAACACTACTAAAGCAAAGAGCTGTGAGTGACCTCAAATCTGGGCCTGTAGCAGAGTGCATTGAAAGAATATTACTCATGCCCATGCATTTGTGGATTTCAATTACATGACCCCTTGAGTGCTCATCTTCATCTGAACTCAGGGATCTTCCTGTCTCTGTTACCCAATACCATGAAAGTCTTACTTTCGCTATTTCTTTTCTAGCTCCCTCCCCCTGCTCCCTTAAAAAGCATGTTTTTGTTGTTGTTGCTTGTTTTTGTTTTTCTGGGAGTTTTGGCATTCCACTGCTTTACAAACTCACTTACTGGGTCTCCTACAGGTTTGGTCGTTTTGTGTTCTGTACTCATTGTTGTCTGAATGATGCATCATAGAGAAGACAGGTGCTCACTGCTGCTGATGCAATAGGATGTACTCATCGATCCTAGTCACGTGTGTATTCTACTTTTTCTCCAGAAGACAAAGTGTCAAATCAGTGCTCCAGTCACAACTGAAATTTATAAGCAAAGGGATGTAGTCAGAAACAAAATACACCGTTAAAGAAAACACACAGTCTTCAGAATAACTTGATAAGGTATTTTGTAGACTGAGAAATTAAATAGAAATAAAACTAAACCTATAATTCCTTAAGAGCTAGATAGCCTAATAATGAGATTTATTTACTACTAAAGTAGCAGTTCCCAACCTGTTTGGCCACAACCCTTTGGAGGTCTCATAGCAGATATCCTGCATATCAGCTACTTAGATTAGGATTCATAACAGTAGCAAAATTACAGTTATAAAGTAGCAATGGAATAATTTTAAAGTTGGGGATCACTACAACATAAGGAGGAGTCTCAGCATTAGGAAGGTTAAGAACCACTGTTAATTAAAGTAATTTGGAACCATTTTAGTTTCGTTGGGTTTTGGTATAGGTTGGGTTTTGGTGTAGATTAAGGGGGATAAATTGAGAAGAGTTAAGGAAAGGAGAAGCAGTATTTTGTTGTCTGAAATGATGATACAAATTACTAAAAAGCTTGGATTTTGTCAAGTTGTGATGCAGCAACATCAACTTGACTCCATCAACTAACACAGAACCATCCAATCAGGAAGCACCCACAGCAACTAGAATCTAGGGTAGAGAGAAGCTGTCAGAAGCAGGTTGTGGCTTTGGTAGGAAAGAAGTTTGGTTCCATCAAGATGGTGGGGGCTCAGAAAGATTTGCATATGAAATGTGATTAAGAAATAAAGATAAAATTATTATGAACATACTCAAATCTTATTTCAGAAGCAATGGTGTGTAGAGCCAACTCTACACAAGGTAGGTACACAATCAGTTGTTTCGAGATGGTCTTAAAAAGTGAATGCTTGAATGAAGACATGAAAGACACTATAGTCGGGGCTTTTTGAAAAGAAGGAATGACACAATCATTTTGCTGATGGTTTGGCTCTGATCAAGTAAAAGGTAAACAAAATTTTACGATGTACATGATGATGCTACTTACTGAAACCAATTACTAATAGTGACCTTTTTTTTCACTCAATAAACTTAGTTGTGGTATGTTTTCATCTACAGGTTGTTCGTGTTCTCAGTAGGACTTACCCAGGATTTAAGTAGTAGAACATTTGAACTAAAATGGAGTCTGCAACAGACATTCTACAGTCTATTGTCAGTTGTCTGCACTGGTTTTTCATGTTTGGAATCAGTCCAGTGTATCATACCAGGGCAGTTGGAACATGTCTGTTCAGCAATGTCCATGTGCTAAAAATCCTCCCGAGAGTTCTACTGAGAGAGGATTAAAACTTGTCACTTTGCCAAATGGCAGATCTTTGTTGGTCCTCTGCAGTGTGCAGTGATGTGGGAGCTCATGTTACAGGTTAATTGCTTTCAGGGGCGGAGTAGCCTGAGTAAGGTTTGCTTTGGCTTAACAGAGTATTAATAAGGAAACCCAACACAATCTGACCACCAATACCAGGGCAGAGAATTCTGGCAGACCAAGGCAGCTAAGGGCCTGTGGGAAACCCTGACATGCTGGCCCATCTGATATGCACAACACACAAGGATTTTTCACTGATGTGTTCCATTAATATTAGGCAAGAAGGACCTTTTATTCTTTAGTATTTGTGAGACTTGAACAAACGGTACACGAAACATTATGATTCAAGTGCTGAATGAGGATGAAAACAAATTCAAGGCTGCAGACAGACATTTGGAGAGTTGAGATACTGCCCACTCGGTAGATTTCTTAGCTGAACTCAGCTCTGATTACTTCACTTTGCTTCAGATTCTCGTAAATAAAAATAAGATTGCCCATGAGTGAGACTTGGATCCCAATTTTATCCCCTGCATTTTCTTTTCCTGGCCTGATTATAAACCCCTGAAAAATCAGCATGCTTTGTACAATGAGAATAGTGCACATCTTTCTAACAGCCCGAGCTATACTAATTACCCATTCTGTACTTAGAAAGTAGAAGGATGCGACTCCACACGCTCACAGAGTCCGTGTATGCAGAGGTAGCTGGCCTGTCAGCGTTTCCATTCTGTGAGAATTGCCTGAATAGATTTAAGAAACAGCAAAGCTGCCTCTTTTGCTTCCATCTACATTGCAATTTTAGCAAGCCAGCATTACTCTGAGCAGTATACAGTATATCCTAGTGTACACAAAGTCCAATTTGAATCTGTGGGATGAATTAAAATACCATATACTAAAGAGCTGTTCAAAAATAGTAAACTACTGTAGCTACCAGCTGCAATCTCTTATTTTGCCTTAAAACCATTCTCCATTTAAATAGGGCCAGCATATGGCTTATCCAAGCTATACCTCTTAATAATAGCATACAAACGGCCTTGCTTGGAACATTATACAGCACTGCTTTAGTATTTACAAGGGCTGATTAAAAACTTCTTCCACACTGTCTCCCTGCAGGAGAAGCAGCATGCCAAAGGCAAGGTCCACAGTAAAAACAGACATGTCTGATGTTTTCCCGTTCCCATGCCCGCTGCAAGCATCTCACCCCGCATTTCTACTCCAGCGATTCTGTAGCAAGAAACATCCATAGTAACAACGGACAGACCAGAGCTCCATGGCCGACCACCTATGAAGAACTAACTGGTCTGGGCCTTGAGTGCAGCCCCTGAGCTTTCTGCATGGCTAGTGCAGGACAATGTCCCACACTCAGTTTCAAAATGTGCTGTCAGTCAGAGCTCTGGCACCAGTGCGACCTCAAAGGGTGAAAGCAGTCACCGTATAGCCTTGGTCAGTGACTGGTGGCCGGGTGTGTGAGGTGGGTTGGAAGGACGCACTTTGGGCCACTGACATTCGCTTTTCCCATGCTCTGATAACAAGAAGTCCACAGGAGCTTTGCTTTCTCCCCACTTAGCAGCCGGCCCCTTCTGCACCCGCCTTCCCTGGTTCACCTCTCCCCCACCGTGCCCTGCCTTTGCTAAAAGAAAGAGACCTCAGTGCCACAAAAGGCCAAGGGTAGCTCAATTTCAGACCCCAGGGCAACATGTGTTCAGCGAACAAGAGTGTAAGAAACACTGCATACAGCAGTTAATGTTGTAGACATGTGAGGTTCTGATAGAGCCTGCTTTGTAACCATGCATATTTATTGACATTCAGAGAGGTTGTGCTCACATACCAGACAACAGCTATTGAGAACACAAGCAATCTTAAAATGATTAAGGCCCCAGAGTTTACTAAAGATATGGTATGCAAAGAATCACGAGAAAGCCATAGAATATTAAAAATATTAATAATGTCAGTTCTAATAATTCAGTATGAGATTTATTGTAGCCCAATTCTGTTCCAAATGGCATACCCTGTCTTTTTTTTTTTCTTGTGAGTGAACAAAGATCACGGAACAGATTGTAACCTGGGTAAATTGCATGTCTGTTTACAATTGTATTTCACATATTTTATATATCATTTGCAAACTATTCCCCAAAGAAATATGCATCAAACTTTTGGGAAAAAAATTGAAGATTTGATGACAATCTGTTTTCCGTTCATTTGTTTCAGATGCTGCTAAGATCTTTTATATTTCAAATGCAGTGTCTCGGGCTGGGTATCACTGGTTTCTTTTGTTCTTCCAGTCTTTCCATGCATAAACTACATTTCTTGTAATGATATCACCACAATGAAGTAAAAAGGTTGGGGAAAACAAAAAACCTTCTAGAAGACTGCAGTTTACACATTCAATGTAATCATTAACTTCTGAGCAAATGTATGTGTGTCAAGTGTGTTTCACTCCCACTTGGAAAACTCAAGTCCTTCTAACTAAAGCTTGTTCCTTACAGGGACATGGGATTCGTGAGTTCCAAGACTTGTCATAGCAAAGGTGTCTCAGGTTATGATGTGAAGAAAGCAGTTAAGCATTTCAGCATATTTATAATATGTTTTCCTGGTCTGTACATTGGGAATGGGAAATGAGTCCCTAGTAATTAATTGGTGCAGCTTATTTAACTGTCAAAACTGCAGACTAATTTTGAAGTAGCCGTTTAACCATTAGAACAACCAGTGGTGACTACTCAGGAGTGAGACTCACAGAAAACACTGGGGAAGGCAGAGACACAGAACTGCTTGCTAAATGGCTTCATGCAGCTCAGTCTTACCATTACTCCCAGTGTATTAATTGAAGCCCTCTACTCCTAAGTCAGCCCGGAGATCAGACAAAAAGCACTCTCTCATTAAGGAGAGACATTTCTATCCCACTACAAATAAGAGCTCTTGTATCATACTCAGGCTAAATACTATTGTACACTTGATATTTAATTATTGTTTGTACTTGAATTTAAAGCATTAAAAAAATACACATTTTAAAAAATACCTCCAAAAAGAATTCTGAGAAAAAAATGTACCACTACTATCATGTCAACTTGTGCATAGGCATGTAATAAACATATCATATGACTGACTAGTCATTGTGATAAAGGATAATAAGGCCTGGGAATAAGGGTGGGCTTTGGCTTGGAAACTAAACACACACATTTCATAGTAAATGATGAGGATCACTGGAGAGGCAGGTTAAGGAGCTTGGGAAAGAGAGCAGTTACTCACTGAAAATGCTTTTGGCCACTCTTGACCTTTGAGTTCCCAACTTAAAGGACACATAAACAACACCATTCTCCAGCAAGTTGCCTTGATAACCTGCTGGAAACGGGACAGAATATCCTGCAGCCATTTGACATGCACAATTTAGCAATTATGTGGTCGGGGAGGAATGATTTTGTTAAGCCACTGGGGACTGCTGGTGTTTACAGCCTTTACAGACTTATAGAAAATCCCGAGTCTAACCAGGCACAATCAACATCACAGTAGCACAGTGTGAGGCAGACAGTCTACAGGAGAAGGGGGCTTGGACAATTTCAAGTGTTTCGGCAATCTAAACCCAAAAGAAGGCAGTGAGGAAGAGTGCAAGTCTTGAGTTGAGGCTATCCATTCCTGTACTTAAAGGGTGGGTTCCAGCCTACAAATGACAGGAAAGGTTTTCACAACAAATTTAAGAAAGGACTCTTCTCCAGGTGAAGAAATATTAAAGTTTATTTTACTTTCCAACCAAAGGATGGTGTCATTTTTTCCCCCTAGCTTTGAGAACATTGCAATTTTTTATTTATTTTTATTTTCCAGGACATGCAGAAGTGACTGGCAAGTTGAATAGTGCCATGGCTTTAAATATTTCAATCTCATTCAGGAGTCTTGATTTGTTTCCTCTGTGAATAATTTAAAACTCTTTTCTTTTGTTTAGTTTCCTTGATCGGAAAAATATGGTATTTACATTTTCCCTTATAAAAGACAAATATATTAAAAGTAGTGTTTTTTCCCTCATCATAAAGTAAAATCATGTTCAAACATTTATATATTTTTTGCCCACAAGCACAGCTTAGCACTCACTCCCAACACTCCATTTCAGAGGGGGTAGATTCCACAGTCCTATGCCCCCATCAATCAGGTACAATTGCAGCAAGCATGACTGAGTCCCCTCACACTAACCCATTCCCTGCTGCTTGGGCACTGCCTGCCAAATGTTGCAGGAAGTGACTGGAATATGCACAGCACTGCAGCCTGACCCTCAGGGTGCTTGGAGGGTCACTGCCATCCCCACAGAGAGCCCAGAACAGCTGCTGTCTAAGCAAAGAGTCTGAAGACCAGTCAGTCCTCAGAAGATCTCACAAGGCTTTGTGATCCTGCCAGCTCAATACATCCAATGAAACCAGCACCCCCTGCACCCACATTGCCCTCCAGTGTCTGATTCAGGACATTAATGCCAGAGTTGAATGTAAAGCATAGATTTTAGCTTTGTTTTATTAAACCAAAAGGCCAAGCTAGGTAGAAAAAAAAATGCCTGAATTCGATAATGAGTTAATTATCTAATGAAGAGCAAGGGGATGCGAAAAGAGAGGGCCACAGTGACAGAAGCAAGAGATGAAGAAAGATTGGTTAACATAGAATTTGGCTGTTGATGCTAAGGACCTTGACATAGACTCCCCATTCCAATGCAGCCTTAATGCAAGTGTGATTTTCAGCAGATGGAGTACAGAAGGCTAGGACTCCCCAAACTAAGTCACACAAAATTGATATTCACCCATCGGGACTCGGGAACTTTTGGGGATCTACCTGGCAAAGAAACGTATGTGAACATGCTCCACAATGCAACAGTAACATGATGGCTCTTGGACGGCGCCTTACTGTGCTTGTCTTGAACAGATGTATTTTGTGCCTTGCAGCCCCTGCATAGGAATATTGGCTGCAACTCCTGCTTTAAAGGGACTAAGCTTGATGGTTTTCCACATGCCGAGCAGCTGAACAAGTGTGTGCTCTGTGCATGATTTCCCAATTCCTCCATCACAAGCAGCAACAGCCATGATGCCTTTGATGGTATTTCTTAAAGGAACATGGGAAGGCAAAATTGACTTGCTTCTTGTTGTTATTATTTTGTTTTCTTAATATGTTAGACTGCCAGGTCCCTCTTGAAAGGATTACACATAGACCGGAGATACCATCAGATGATTGGCAGAGTCCTTGCCAAGTGCCAATCCTGACTGCTACCTTAACGTGGAAACTTCTTAGTTTGTATCCCTTGTGGTGGAATCATCAGTGCCACCATCTCTGAACTTTTATGAACAATGAGCCAATCACTGACCTGGTCAGGACTTGCTACAATCTCGTGATGAAGACAACTCAGTCTATATCAACATAAGAGAAAGCAAATCAGATGCTCCTCTTGATTCATAGCATCAGGTGGTCCCATAGTCTCCTTTTATCTTTGTTAAGATTCCCGAGTGCAAATCCCCACCTCCACAGACAACACACCCAAGGCACCTTCAGCTTCTTCTTTGCTTTCTCATCCTCTGGGGCACTTTTACTACTGAAGAGACTTCCTCTTCTCCAAGACTTTCCTTTTTCTTCCCCTGACTAGAATGAGAGTTGACTGGTGGGGATGTTGTTTATTATTCTATTCACACTGTATATTCTAATCTACACTCTCACTGCAACTCTTTAAATATGTATTGAGTGAGTGAATAAATGAATATCCCAATAAATGAGTGAAAATGAGAGATTATTTCTAAATGTATGTTTGGCATCTTGGCAACTTACCTGAGGGATTCATTATCTTCCTGTTTTTTTTTTTCTTTTTCAGTGCACTTTTTGGTAATATTATTTTTTCAAAACTTTTGGGCCAGATAGAATATTTTTCTTCACACTACAGTTTTTTAAACGTGTTTTCTGTGGTGCAGCTGATGTTAATTCTAGTCAGTGAGTGAGTGTTTTGATCATATAGGTAAAGGGGTGTTTATTGAATTTGGCTAGTACAATATGAGGGGCACACTAGGCTCAGTTCCTAGACAATGGATTAGACT
Organism: Cricetulus griseus; assembly: GCF_003668045.3. Classification (NCBI taxonomy): domain Eukaryota; kingdom Metazoa; phylum Chordata; class Mammalia; order Rodentia; family Cricetidae; genus Cricetulus; species Cricetulus griseus. Next base: position 6,525,216 of record NW_023276807.1, read on the forward strand.
GTGTTATGGGGCTCAGCTGAGTGGCTACAGAACCATGATGTGACAATCCAAGGGGCCAAGCCTAGAAGCTATGTTTTAAGAGCTGCCTGTCATCTTGCAGACTTAGGAAGAGCATTGGGACTTTGATTCCTTCATTTATAAACCTGTGCAGTATGGCTGCTCTCAGGAAATTCTGATACTAAACTTTACTCTTGGAATTAAACAGTGGCTCTTTCCACTCCACAGTGACGAGTCACTACCATCCTGAGTTGACTTTTTAGAAAATATGAGAGAGAAAATCAGTACCGAGAAATAAAAATGAGAACAGAGCAGCCTCAGGGGGTGTACAGTTCCATATATTCTCCCATATTTTTCACTTTACTTTCTTTTTCTTTTTAGAAAAGCATCTACAGATTTATTAAATCAGGAAAAGAAAGAAAAAAAGATGCCTAATTTTAAATGCATCCCTCAACGCCAACTATTCTTACTGCAGATGAAAAGGTAACACAAGCCTGCGTTGAAAGGCATATGATTACAATAAGAGGAGGGAAGCAAATCCTCTTGGGAGGGCAGGTACACATGTTTAGAATTACCAGGATCAGTATTTGTCCTCCTCATGCTTAGAGAGGGATGCTGGTCCCATCCCTGAGAATCCAGCCTTGAGCAAGCACTGGGGTCTTTCATAAAATATCTTTGTCACTTACTTTAAGTGGGAGTTTTAACACCTTTGCTATTTCTCTAAAAATGGGATTTGCTTCTCTCTCTCTTTTTTGACTTAAAAGAAAGATTGCTATAAAAGGCAGCATTAAGCAAGTTAGTAGAGGAGACAATACTTCCTTAAAAGGGGTCGCTTTTGATTTCCCACCTTACTGAGCGGTATGACAGAATGCCTTGTGGAAAGGCTCACAGGAGAGATGTTGAAACTCAATTACCTGTGTTAGTGAACCACCTACAGATCTTTAAGAATACTCTCTCATCACAGGTACCAAGTATGAACCAAATGATTTCCTATTTGTGTCTCTGGTGCCCTGTTAACATAATAAAATGACATTTGACTTTTTGCACAGTAGAAAAATGGCCCAAATGGACCATAAAATATCACTTCTAACTATGAGGTAGTGGACAGTACTTCTAATGTCCTTTTAGCTACTCAGCATGCATGGAACTCCACGCAGACCTTGACAGTGTCGCTGTTTAGTTCCAAGGATTCAGAAGCCAATGTGGGTCTTACTCGGGGCAAGAGCCTTAGGTCTTACTGATTTTCTGAAAAATGTGAAATCATCTGACCTGATTTGTAATGTTAGGCACCCTTTAAAGATTCAATACACTCTGTGTGTATGTACATGTATATATGTTTGTGTATGCGTGTATACATATGTATAAAACATCTACCTAGTAATGCTATCCTCTATCTGCATATTTCTTCATCTCTAATTCATAGCCAAAGTATTGAAAATGCTTTCCAAAAGGAAGGGATCCATGGACATAGAACATTCCTGAAGTGGCAACTACTTACATTCCTGAAATGCTGCAAGCATCCCGTTGCAGATCTATTCTGAAATAATTTTGGCATGCTTGCTTACTTAACTGTTGAGGGTTTCATTTGTTTTACTATTGCTCACTAATTTGATTTGTTTCTGATCAACAATTACAAGCAAGCTCTGTAGAGAAATGGATGGATAAGTGTATGGATATGACCATACACAGTCCTGGCACACATTCTTCATCTCTCTGATGATGCCAGATTCCAGAAGCTCCCCACCCTCTTTCCTATCAATGTTCCACATCTTGCATGTGCTCCCTTCTAAGCACAGCTCTGGCCAACATGCTCCAGTAGTTCCTCACAGCTTCCTTGCAGGATCGATGTCAGATCCCTATAGTCCAGTGGTTCTCAACTTTCCTAACGCTTTGTCCCTTTAATATAGTTCATGACATTGTGGTAACCCCCAACCATAAAATTATTTTTGTTGTTTCCTCATAACTATAAATTGGCTACAGTTGTGAATTGTAATGCAAATATATGGTATGTAGGATATGTGATATGTGACTTCCATGAAAGGGTCCTTACACCACCAAAGGGATTGCAACCCACAGGTTGACATCTGTTGATATAGCATTGTGAACAGCACCTTAATCTAACGTTCATTTTCCCCATCTTTATGTAGCCTTGAATATCATGCTGTCCTAGCCATACTATGCTCTTTCCTGCTCCCAAATATAATTTGGTCATCTTTCTGGTAAAACGGTTGTTGAACAATATAGGTTAGAAAGAGTTTCATCTTCTACATGCCTCTTCCACAAGAGCACTTTACCATTTCAGATTTGGACATTTTTTCCTTATGTGTTTATGTACCCTCTCCCCCCATGTAAATTGCTACCTCCCTGTAGGCAAGGTCAAGGTCAAAGTCTCATTATATAAACCTATTTTTATTCCTACCTCCCTGCAACCTACTTCATTTAATGAAGCCTTGAGAAAAATCTTATTACAATATGAAAAAACCCTGCCAATTGACATATAAATAAATCATTAAAATTTTTGAATGTTTTCTTTATTTACAAATTAATTTCTCACAATGTTTATTCATGGACTTTCCTAATAAAATGCATTATTTATTATTGCATTTGACTTTTAAAGTACCTCTATTAGACAAATGGCCTAAGTATGAGAAATAAACACACAAACAGATAAACAAGTTAAATTGAATACACAATGACAATGCTAAAACTTTTTCCTAAAATAATTTAAGGTTTAATGACCCTTTACTTGATTGCTAAATAGATATACAATTATGAATCTGAACTTGAAAATACAAGTAAAGGGTGCTTGTGTGTGTGTGTGGTTTTTTCTTTTTTTTTTTTTTATATATTTCTGGAAGACTTGGAGATTTGGAGGTTTTAGCCTGAGGTTTTTTATCCTGAAAGATCATAACATAGAGGGCAAGTCAACATCACAGTTTGAGTATTAGTATGATGCCATGTGCAGCAGGACACAGAACTTTAAAGAGGAGATAATTTTAGGCAGGGCAAAGTCTTTAAGACATTACAATGTAACAGAGGTAGAGTGGAATTAGACATCTAGGAATACCTGTAAACATTAAAAGTTAATTCAAGTCTAAATTAACCTAAGGAATTCAGGTGACATGTAAGATGCCCAGGTAAATTTGGATTTTTATCTGAATTATATTTGGGAGTGTAAATATGTGAATGATGAATAATTATATTAAAATACACACCTTTAGTGGGAAATCATAACTCAGTAAGAGCAAAGAAATGTAAATAATAAAACAAGGATAAGAAGTCCATATTAGGAATCACATGTCAATAAATTTACAAAGGTTTCCACTTTCAATTCTTATAGGCACACTGTTGATTGTAGTATTGTATCTAATTTGCCTATGAAGAAACTGAAACTTAGGTGAATACTCTGTGAAGGGTAACATACCTAATTACAAATCAGGATTTCTATATAAGCATTCTTTGTATCATGATAATATTCACGTCAGAGCTGAAAGGTAGAAGAAAAGGGATGGGTTTGGATGTGCACAAAAGACAGTTAAACTCTGGAGGAAGTGGCATGCTGGATCCTCAAATATAGAGACAAAGAACTCCTAGACGACCAAGGCTTGAAGGGTCAGAGACTGGGAGAGGACCGTGTTTCAAAGTGAATTGTCATTGCCCTGGTATTTTTCTGGAGGTGTTTGCTTCTCAGACAAGATGATCCATGGCATGGAGAATCTAAATAATGAAAAGCTAAGGACCTGAAAATCTGATAAAAGTTTCATGCTCAAACGGTCTATAGGAAGGGATAAAGTCAGGCTTGTCGAGAAACAAAAGTATAACATTCCTCATGAGCTCATACCTCACAGCATTGCCTATTGAGAGATGGCAGCTGAGAGTCAAAAAAAGTGATCAGAGATTGTGACAAGGTCAGAATTCTGGGGACCAAGAACACAAACATGGGGGGTGTCAAGAAGGAATAAGCTTAGGGAAAGGAAACTAGACATATTTGGGACCACTAGAGTACTGCAGAGTAGAAATAGGGCTGCCTAATTTACTTGCAAAATTTCTTTAAGTAAACCACTTGAAGTAGAAAACAAAATAGAGAAAATAGGAATAAATAAAGGACATAAAAATTATCATCACCAGAAAAAGATGATGAACCCCCCTGAAAGATCAAATGATAAAATTAATAATGTAATAAGTGAACTTACTAGCAGATAGAATCCTACTAGCTAATGAATTAGAAAGATGGGATTACTATAGACTATTTCATAGAAATACAGAAATGAAAGTCACTGGGCAGTGCAGAAATGAGAATAAGAAACTCAAAGCAGGAAAACATGCTCATAACTGGGGTCTCAGAAGAAAAGGAGGGTAAGGATACCAAAACAACACATAGAGGATGATATGAGAAAATCTTCAACACCAATTATTTACTTTCAAAATGGATTATAGAAGCATGAAAATCTTTCAAAAACCCAAAGACATCTTAAAATAAGATTATATAAATACAAACAATAGTAAAACGGTAGAAACACACACACTGTGTGTGTGTGTTTGTACAGATACGAAATGTAGTTAAATTCATACAGAAAATTGAAATAAATATTTTCTATGAGAAGATGTCTTGGCCAGCAGGGTGACACAGTTGATTAAGGTCAGTGCAGTCAAGCTTTGCAATCTGATTTTGTTCTCTATACCTACATGGTAAAAGGAGATAAATGACTCCTGTAAAGTTGTCCACTTTCCTCTACAAACTGGCCATTATCTATACAATATACATATATATATATATATATATGGTTTTAAGATTTTTTCAATTTATTATACATGTATAACTAAAATTATTTACCCAAAAAGCCACAGACAAGAGCATGGAATAAATTCTTAGTGTATTTAAAATATTTTTCTTTGTCTTAAAATTGAAAAAGAATTATAATTTAAATTATACTGTAATAGTTTAAATCTTAAAAATTAAGCAACAAAAACATGCAACTGTTGTTAACAGCTTACGGAGAATTGTGTTAGAAACCAACTACTGTCAGATTGTATTCGAAGCTTTCTCCAAAGGGGGAAATCCATGTCTGGTCAGGCATAAACAAGACGTTTGTAGCATTCCCCCTATGGCAAAGGTAAAAATATGGAAAAAAATCATCAGAAATAGTGTAAGAACCAAAGAATATATTAGGCCTGGCAGTGGTGGTACATGCCTTCAATGGCAGGACTCAGGAGGCAGAGACAGTCAGATCTCTGTGAGATCAAGGACAGCCTGGTCTAGAAAGCTACATAGATAAACCCTGTCTTGAAAAAAAAGAAGAATCCAAAGATATTCCAAAGTGCTGTGAATTCTATCTTCATGGCATGACATCATTGCAAACCTAATGTCACCCCGGTTGAGTGTTCTTAGCCAGTTCCTACAATAAGACTGAGTCTATCCAACTCCAGTCATGGATGAGAGAGGGACTTATAGACCCCTCCCTACTGAATCACTGGTTAGTGGTGGATTCTGGAGGAGGTACAATCATGTCTTCAGTTGTAACCTCGGTTGTGAACTTATCTGACTCGAACGAACAGCACTGAATAATGAGTAAGTTATAAAACAAACAAAAACATGATTGTGAGAGGAGAAGATTAGTAGGGTAGAAGAGAGATGGAAGAGGTAGGGGTAAGAATGGGACAGATTATGTGCATTTATAAAACTGTCAAAGACTATTTTTTACCGATAAAATAAGTCATTGAAAAGTAGAAAATAAATATAACAATGATGAATCAAAAACAAAAAGGCAAGCATTTTAAAATGGAAGACAGGAGAGATGAGCCTGATATAAAACAGACTGTGATAGTAGACCAAAACTAATCTATATAAGCAATTAAATTAACTGTTGATATAGAATGACTAGAAATTGCCCCTGACAGACCCAGACATCAAATGATTGGTGCCTAGTGAATGGTACTCTTTGAGGAATTTGTGAGTCTATAAGAGGCATATGTGGCTAGAAGAAGTGGGATGCTGAGGATTTGTGTGTAGGGTTTGTTATTTCTGACTCCTTCCTCTCTCCTTCTTGCTTGGCCAATGAAGTGAGTGAGATCCTCTGCTATCATTATATCATGTTCAAGCACAATGGGCAAGGAAACATGGACTGGAGACTCTAAAACCATGATCCAGAATAAACCCTTACCCCTGATAGGGGTTTCTATCGAATATTTGATCAGGTTGTAAATGCACCAAATGATCCAAACAAAATGAAATCTTGTCAGACTAATTTGAAAGCAGTTTCATTATCAGAACTTTAAAGACGCAAAAAGTGTATTTAAAACAATAATAAAATTTATGTGAGCCTATTTGGGATTACTGGCATGAAACTGATAAGATCTTAAAGTATCAGTTGTAACTAGGAAGTTGTGGTGTAACTCACTACAAAGCTGCACAGCATAAGAGCTCTTACTTTGCATGCGCTGAATAAATCTCTGTATGGGTAGGAGCAAGTTTTCATAACCATCCAGACGGGGGGGTGGGGTAATTTGTGAACCTATAGAAGACTATGTCACACTGTTCTTAGATACAAATAACATCACAAATCTAAACATTCTAGTAGGAAACTGGAACCAAAAATGCAAGGCTTATACTTTCATTGCATATAGAATGTTCTCCAAAAGATTCTAACTATGACACTGTTCAAGTAAGGCTCATTATATAATACACATAGTATAAAACTGTATGTTCTATAATAAGAGGAGATTTGAAATAGAAATCAGTAACAAAAATGTAGGTAAAAAAATTCTGCAGATATTTGGTGACTGGTACTTGACACTCAGGTATATGAGCTAAATGAAATCCTGCAGGTACTTCTGTCCGAATAATACAGTGTGTAAATAAAGCCTTCCTGAGAAAGACATGCTCATTTAAAAACACATCTGCTAAGAAGAGGAAGGGCTAACCAAGTGTGCACTCCAAGAAACTGTGGAGTAATAATGACTTGGATCAAAGGGATGTGGAAAGTCAAATAAGGTAAAACAGAAGAAGTGGCACAGACACCCTAAAACTCTGCGTGAAAGAAGACACTTCACAGAAGTACATCTATCTCTCAGAAATCCACTCAGTTGACAAAATGGTCTCCAGGGTATTCAACAGAAAAAGAGAAGGTAAGATTTCTAATGTCAAGTGAGAAGAAACTTTATCACTCTAGATTCTACAAGAACAAATAACAGGAAATTCAACCGCTTGATATTAACACATCAATAGTAACAATGTACAATGATAGGCTACTCTATGAAAAGACATTTTTAAAACTTACTTTTGGTTATTTAAGATACGTTCCTTGGAAATCACAGCATACAAAATGACAAAGAAATTGAAATTACATATAGTCCATATTTATCAAAAGAAATTGTTTAATTAAACCTCCCCAGACATCATTAGTGTAAGTTCAAATGGTCTTTCTGTTGGCTGGTTTTCAATTTTTAAGAAATACTTATGAGGATTCTTATGTAATTTTAGGCAATCAGAGTAGAACAGCCCTTCCCAACTTCTGAACTGAGATTTTAAATTCTGCATCTCGGTTTCACTGGCGTAGATGAAAAGATCTCACACAAATATAGAAAATACTTAAACTTCAAATCCTGAGTCTAATGATGAAGAAAACACAGCACCTTCACAACAGTCACATTTGAAGAGCTTCGTTTCTGCCATCTACCATAATAACTTTTAGGAGAGATGGTAATTTCACTCCTTGAATGGTGGTATATAGCTGCAGCATCAGGGAAGCTGAGGAAGAAGACGGAGAATTCCAGGCAACCACTTAGTGTGATTGCTTTCTGCAATCTTCTAAGCTGATTCTAACCTCTATTTGGATATTACATGAGTGTCTGTGTACATATGGTTTATTTACATATAAATAATTTATATTTGTATATATGTGTATATATAATATATGATATATGTATAATATATATGGCATAGTTTGCTCAAAAAGAAGAAAAATGCCTAAAGCAATTCTGAAGGAAAGTAGTTCCTGGGTTTCATGTCAATATATGAATAATAAATAAGAAAGTATGATTTTTAGAGTGAGGGAGCATGAACATATCAGTGGGACTGAATGAAGAATACAGAAATAGATCCATACACCTGATCATTTGCCATAGATTTGACATTGCTAAATAGTAAACAAAATTTTAGTTACCTGCTCTCTCAGTATTCTTTAGTAAGTGAATGTGATACCCATATTGGGGGAAAAACTTGTCTATTGTCTAATGCCATATACAAATATCTTAGATTGACATATACAAATTATCAAGGATATTGTCTTATAGCTTCTAATAAATAATATAGGGGACTATCAGAAGATATTTAAAATAATATCTGAATTCTAAGGAAAGTTTTGGTAAACCAGGTTACATAACAACAAGCCAGAGAGATGACTCAGCCGTTGAGAGCATTGGCTCCTTATCCAGAGAACCTGGGTTCAATTTCCAGTGTCCACCTGGCTGCTTTCAACTATCTGCCACTCCAGTTCCATGGAATTCAGTGCCCCCTCCTGGCCTCCACAGACATTTCATGTGGTACACACAGGTAAAACACTGGTAAGTACAAAGTAGTAAAATTGTTGTAAAAAAAGAAAATAAATGAATTAAGCTAATCAAAAGACATCAATAGGAGAACTTAAAAACGGCACAGTTTTATGCCTCTGTCTCTTCAGTACAGCCTACTGGCATATACAACATAAAAAAGAAAACAAAATAATTAAAAGTATTTGCAATGTACACACAAGTACCTAAGAAAGGAGTTTATAGAGTCACTCATTTTGTATAAACAGTTTGTGGGGCATCCCACACTCATGAGATAGAGACAAGAAGATAATTCCAAAAATCAGCCTAGGCTTCATAGTAATATTCGGTGACCAAATGGGGGTTGGGGAAGAAAAGAAAATCCTAACTGATATTCTGAAAAGATGGAATCAAACTGAACAACAAATACATGAGGGTATCTCCACCTGATGTTGGTGAGCTGAAATAGAAATGAAGAACCATTCTCCCATTGGAAAATCTGATATCAAGCAACATAGTACATCCTGTTGGCAAAGAGGGGTTAAATAGATTCAAACACTTTGGAGTGGTTCATGGCATTGGAGATGGTGTTCATCATCCTGACTCCACAATCAACAGAAATGTGTCAAGATTATGTGTTAAAAGGACATACATGGGCATGTTAACTGCGGAGAGACTCCCAAGAGCCATAGTTAGACAGAACTCATTGTGTTAAATCAACAAAATACAATAAAACCATAAAAGCAAAGGAACTTCTTTAATAGACAAAACTTGGATATAACATTCACCAACATGCTGAATAGGAATCATTGCACACACTCAAGTTATGTTCATTTTATACTCTATGCATACATATTTTACCCACACCCTGTTCATAGCATGCAGTATTTATGCTCATTTATAGATTCCATTTTACCCCTTAAATATAAAGTTTAAGAATGGCACATTTACACTATGGGAAATGGTCCAGTGAGACTTCCCCCAGGTTAGAGACTGAAAGAACAGGTTTCCAGGGAGCTTTGGAAACACTCTCTACTTCTTTTGGTGGTGTTTTCAGCAGTGCCCTAACTTTGAGAAAGGTTCTCTAAAGTTAGCATGCATTGCTGTCCACATGTAAGTACTTCGTTTCATGGCTGCTTTTGAGACAATGAAAAAAATAAGGATGCTACCTCTGAGTGAAGGGCAGTGTACTTGGATTATGCAGCAGCAGGCATTTTCAAGGAAGAATATAAAGAATGAATATTTCAAAGGATCTTATATTTGATTCATTCTCAAACATGGTGACTCACAGACGTGTGATGTTTCAACTTTAAGAACTGTGGACAAGGATGGGAAGCAGGGGTGGATATGTAATGTTGGCTTCAGTGTACTACATAAAGTGTTTGGACTTCCTGTGGTTTCTTCACATGACGCCAACCTGTCTCAGATACCAAGAAATATTGACTGTGCCAAGAGGGAAAAGTCAGTCCTGCAGTGAAGATCACTCTGAGATCATCAGTGTGCTCATAACGAATTGAGCAGTCATTCTCTGCCAAAGTATTTATGTTTGTCATTCATTTTGGCAACTGGATGTATGTATATTGTAATTTTATTTCAATACATGCTCATTTAAATTGTGTGTAATTCCTAATAGCCCCCTTTATACACAAAATTTGTAATTTCGTTTTGTCTAATCAAGTAACACAGATACCAAACAGGACTCATGTCCTTCAGCATTTGCATATTGGCCACACCTCTCGAAAATATTGGTCTCATTATGTAATTCACAAATGTATATTTTCAGAGCTCCCACAACAAGGAACTGACATCATTGGGTAAAAGTGCTAAGCAAATGCCAACACATTAAATAGTTTTTCGGTTTGGGGCTAAAGAAATTTGCAACACAAGATAGCATTTGTTGCTCTTGCAGAGGGCCCAGGTGCAGTTCACAGCACCCACATGGTGACTCACAACCATCTGTAATAGATTCAGGGAATCAGATGCCCTCTTCTAGCATCCATAGGTAACAAGCATATATGTGGTGTACATATATATGTAGACAAAACATATATATCCATATCTATCACCATGCATGAAACTTAAGTCCAAATGGATCAAAGACCTCAACATAAATTCAGCCACACTGAACCTCCTAGAAGAAAAGGTAGGTATTACCCTAGCACAAGTTGGTACAGGAGACTGCTTTCTGAACACAACACCAGTAGCACAAACATTGAGATCGACAACTAATAAATGAGACCTCCTGAAACTGAGAAGCTTCTGTAAGGCAAAGGACACAGTCAGCAAGAAAAGTAATATTAAAAGATGGTATTTGTGCAGTGATTCTACATGGAATCCATGCAATTAACAATAATAAAAATTATAAACAGAAACCAGAAAATAGGATATGAAAAGAATGTTTTAGAAGATGGCTTTGGATATGAAAATGGGTTTGTATATGACATTACAATCATTTCAAAATTTAATGATTGTCCATGTTCCATCCATTCACTAAATCCCCTTTGATTGGTGATATCTGTCCCTCTTGCCAATGCTAAAGCAGTAGTAACCTCTGATTTCCTGCTGAGAGGACCATGTAGGTCCTGTGTTTGATGTGTCCCCAAGTTATGCCCATACACTTTCTCCCTTGGCTGATGACATCTGTATCCTTTCCCTGTTATAAACTACCATACTCATATTGCAACAGTCACTTAGCAGTCCTTCTAGAAAACTATTGAACCTTAATGTTTCCTGTGAGTACTTTGACATTGCACTTAGTAACAGAAGAAAATTTGACTTCTATAGACTTCATTCCTTCGTCTTTATAAGTGGCTCAAACTATGCCTGCATCATTGATGTTTGTCTTAATTTCTTTTTCTGGTTTTAGGACAGAATATCCTAACAAAAGCAATATAAGGGAGAAAAGGTACATTCCAAATTATGGTGTGTCATGGCAGGGAAATATCAGCCATAAAGATCAGAGAACAGAGGGCAATGGACAAATACACACTTTCTAGGCTTCAATTCACTTTTCCCACTCTTATACAGACCAGGATGCCTTGCTTAAAAATGGAGCCACCCATAGTAGGCAGGTTTTCCCAACTCAATCCTGTTCTGTACCAGGAGGGAGTAGGAGGCTTGCCTCTGGACCTTCAAGGTGAAAAGCAGCTTCTGTCTGTTCTCTTCTTACAATCTATATTTCAACAGGTCCATGTTGGGCATCATCTGAGCCCTCTTTAGTGGTTTTCTTTGTTTAATGTTATCATGACCCTAGTCTAACATGTATTGAATTCCAAAAATTAGAAAATGGTTTCTTGTTAAAGCCACAAAACCACTGCATTTCACAAATTTTAGAAGTTCTGGTGGCAATAGTCCCACTCTCATTTTAGGCTTTGCATAAAAGCCTTCATCATATGTTGAACATATTGAGGATATTTGGGACATATATACCATTGATATTTAGCAAAGCTAGAATTAGGCTTCTGACTTTTCCCAGTTCTTTGAAAGTCTGTATTGCCACACAAAACCATCATAACATTAATACACATTTTTTTGAGACAGAATCTTCTTAACATAGACCTGCTCTCATAGAACTCACTATGTAGACAAGGATGGACTTGAATTTACAGAGATCCTTTTACCTCTACCTTCCAAGTGGTGGGATTAAAGGTATGCACAACTATGATTGGCTCTGTTATTTTTTAATTTTTCCATTTTACCTATACTTCTGTAGTGTTCATTACAGAAGTATTATCTTTCCAGTAACAATTGATAAAGAGATATTTCATATCTCATGGTATTAAAATGCTAATATCCTTGAGAGTTAGGTTATGATTTGCAACCCATGATTGAATTTCTGTTTCCTATTAGTCATATACAGAAGTAATAATTCCTAAAACTTGAGAAGACTCAAGTAAGGAGCCAAAGAACACATTGTATACTTGGCTTAGAAAATGCTTAATGCACAAGCATGCAGAACCACCACTGATAGACAGCTTTGTGTCTAAACATTAGAGACAAACAGAATGCAGATGGAAATAGATCTTTTTCCAGGAAGAAAAAAGCATCAATGCACATTCATGGTTTGGCTGTGAGAATAATGCAAGTTTTTAATATATGTCTAAGGAAAAGAGAGCTTGCAAACTATGAGGGGTGGTTATTCTCAATGAATATTATCGGCATTTGTCAGTATAGCTTCGTTGATATTCCATAATCTTCAAGCCATCACAAGTTTTTATCATGAAGACTCAGAAGACCATAGAGCCCAGCTACTGTGTGTGCTGGCTACTGTGTGTGTGTGTATGTGTGTGTGTGTGTGTGTGTGTGTGTGTGTGTGTGTGTGTGTGTGTGTACTTGACACAAGTTATAGTCATCAGAAGAAGGAACGTCAGCTGGAGAAATACCTCCATGATATCCAGCTGTAAAGCATTTTATCAATTAGCAATCAATGGGGGAAGAGCCCAGCCCGTGATAGGTGGTGCCATCTTTGGGCTGCTTGTTATGGGTTCTATAATAAGGTGGGTTAAGCAAGCTAAGGGAAGCAAGACAGTAAGCAGCTCCCCTCCATGTTCTGTGCATCAGCTCCTGCCTCCAGGATCCTGTTTGAGTTCCTGCCCTGACTTCCTTCAGTGATGAACATCAATGCTGAAGTTTAAGCCAAATAAACCCTTTCCTCCCTAAATTGCTTTTTGCTCATGATGTTTCATTGCAGCAATAGAAAACCTATCAAAGACAGTATGAAGGGCCCAAGATAGACCCTTGTTCTGGATAAGGAAGTAATAAGCAGTGGAAGACTAAATGCGAGTCAATTATAAATAATTAAAATAAATAAAAAGAAACAGTAAATATATTATCCAAAAGTCACAACAATGCATTTTAAAGCATAGTAATTTGTGTTTAAAATTATAAGACTGGATGAGATCTTATCTATTGATAATGCACATTATAAATATATAGATTAATGAAAACTTAGTTGATATGGAGGGACAGACCTCCATGATAGGGAGGGACCATATTAGGGCACCAAGCTTAAAAGTAGGTGCTTTTCCTTAGTTAAAAAAGAGTTTATATTTGTTATAAATAGTGCATTACCTCAAAATTGCAAATGAAAAGCTGTGCGACCTTCTCATCTAAAAAATGTTAATCATGCCATTTTTATGGTAAGGTTGTTCTAGTCATCAGTCTTTGCTCTACTCAAACTCAATAAATATACAACTTCTTGAAAGCCTGGTAGGCTTCTTATTACCTATGAGGCTCAAGCTTGCCTTCAGTGAGACATCTCTGTTCTGCAGGACATGCTGAATATTGAGTGGAAGAAACACGGAAAAAAAACCCAATAGTAGAGTCTATGGTTTCACCATGAAAACAACTAGACAACTATAGAAGTTCCTATGTATAATGTGAGTAAATGATGAAACACATGTACTAAGAGCATATAAAAGTGAACATAAAATTTAAAATATAAACATGAATAGTACTGTTTGAGGAAGTCTTCCCTGAGCATACTAAAAACCCATACATGGTAATATTTATCTGACTACATAAAATTCTATAAATTCAGAAAATCACTTAAGAGTAATTAATACACTTTGACACTCAGAACTATACACACAAGAGTTAATCCTTGAAGTGGAAATTATTTAACCCTTAAAATACACTTATTTCAGATCCATAATAGCACTAATCATCTAAACATTAAATATATTAAAAATTCATTTTTTAAAAAGAACAAGTACATGAGAAATAACTAAAACCTTGGCCCTAACTATATTTGACATAGGTGAGGGACACCAAGTGAAATTTCCTGCCTTCTATGACCTGAGGAAGTGTGAATTAGGGGCAGCATGTGTATTGCCGAATTGTTTACTTTCAATAGAGTATAATAGTTATGATCATACATCCACAGGGTATACCATAAAGAATGATGATGTCAGAACTTGTTTTCAATGCAAAATATATGGCACCATTTTTGTACAAATAAGAAGAGCATTTCAGAAAGAACTCGACATGGGACTAACAGGATGTGGTTTGTAGATATTATTGGTGTCAGGTGCAGTTAATGCTTTTTTAAAGTTTCCCTGCATTACTTAACTTTGATATGGTGATTATAGGTTATTTTAGGAATCTACAAGAAATCATTTAGAGGGAATTATCTCTGAAATATGTTGAAAACAAGTGGAAAACTAAATGTATTCATGAACACAGTAGGGGTCATTCAAATAATGTACCATTCTCCATATGGTGGGAGGAAAGCTAACTGTTTATATAGCTCTGGGGAAGTCTCACATTATAGTGTTAAATTTAAAAATCTGGGGGAAAGTTTCATATATTTTCTATTCTAAATTGCGAAAGATCTAAAGGAAAATAGTTGAAAGGATACCAGAAGAAATTTCATCAATTTTCTGTATTGATAACTGTTATTAATATTCATTTCCTTCATTGTAGTTTATTTTGGTATTTTCATTTTTCTATACTAAGCAAAAATTATGTATGTAATCTTTACTATATAATATGTGCAGTAAACATTTACATTCTACTTGAAAAACAAGGGACATGGATTCTCCTTGGTTGAAAATGGGAAAGTCATTGTCTGTGGTGGTTTTGTTGGTGTTCAGTTTATGCTAAAAATAAATGGTACTTAGTTCAGATTGGCTGTCTTTGTTTTCACAATAAATAGATTCTTTGAAACTTACATGTCAATAATTTATATTGCATTTCAAGTCTCTCCCTAACTTGGTTTCACAAGCCTTACATCGCATCCAGATAGTTAAAGGGGGCCAGGGGTCAGGCTCTGACACATGAAGCCACACATGGATTCTCATAGTGACCTCAGAATAACAGGACACTACGTCTTAGCTGAGTAGGGGTAGTATTTGATTTACCCCTAACTCTGACTGAAACCAGCTTCTCTTCCTTTCTTTCTTCCTTATTGTTTGAACATTTTGTACACACACATAATACATTTTGATCAACTCCATCCACACACTCTCTTCCCTCCAGTTCCTCTCCTATCTCCCACCATGGTTCCCTTCTAACTTCATGCACTTTAATTTTAAACCCACAGAGTCCACATAGCAATGCCCAAGTGAGTGAACATGGATATAGAAAAATGTATGCTACCAGGACAGGTGTAGCCTCTCTGGGATCACCCCCACCCCCATGAAACTGACTCCCCTCCAGCAGCCATCAATTGCCAATACCTCCTTACATAAAGGTGGGACTCCAACAGCATTTCCCCTATCTATGTTAGGACTATGGCTGATTTGATCTTACCTGGGTCTTGTGCATTTTGTCACAGTCAGGGTGAGTTCACACGTGCTACCATCCTACTGGGTCTGGCAAATACTGGATGGCCTCTAACTTTTCCAATCTTTTCACGCCTCTTCCATGATGATCAAGTCTTGGGGATGCATATGATATAGATGTTGCATTTGTTCCACAATTTCTTAATCTCTGAGCATTCTTCAGTCACACATTTCTGTTTAACTGTGACTGTTTCCTTTTTAACTATAAAGTTGCCAGGAAGTCCATGGTTTCTTTTCACTACCTTGAAGATGACTCCTTGAGAGATTGCTCCAACCTCAGTACTAGGCATACATGACTGAATGTAAGTTTCATATTTTTTTGAGAAGTCAAAGTTGGTGTACTGAATTCACAAGCTTTATTTATTTATTTATTTATTTATTTATTGAGAAAGGAATCTTGAGATTGAGTACTGAGAAAGATTTATCAGTATATATCACCCCTTATTCCAAAACTGGTTTTAAAATATTCTGGATTTTTGTGTGTGTTGGTTATATTTGCCAACTTCTGACAAAGTCACCTGGAGTTACCCAGGAAGAGGTCACCTCATCTTCAGAATTTTTTTCCATCAGATTTGCCTGTGGGCATATTAATGCGGCATTTTTCTTGATTAATGATTGATATGGGAAGGCTCAGCCCACTGTAGACTAAACCACCCCTGGGCAGGTGGTCCTAGGTTGTGTAAGAAAAACAGGTTCAGCTAATCATGGGAAGCAAGCCTCTAAGCAGTGTCTCTGCATGGCCCCAGCTTCAGTTTATGTCTCCAATTTCTGACTTGGTTTTCCTCCACGAACAACTTTTAGTAAGATGAAATAAACCCGTTCTTCTCATGTTGCTTTCTTTGGTCGTTTTGTTTACACCAACAGAAAGCAAACTATGGCCATCATGATGTCAGGTATTTTATAACCAGATAAACTTCTCTGAAAACACTTTCATTCAATTATATACACCTTCATTCAACCACAAAGCATGTGTCACATTCCATTTTGTTCAATTATAATGTAACTTTTCAAGAAAGAGTAGACAAGATGAGTACAGATTTCATTCCAAGACAGCCAAGAGTCTAAGGATTGTAAACAAGGTGACATCAGAGCACAGGGATCTGACTCAAGTGGTGGGTGTGACAGTGTGTGTTGACCTGGCTTCTCTTAGAGGATACAAGAAAGAGAAAATGACAGCCATGCTTCATCCCAGAGGAGCTGTAACCCAGAGGCAGCATAGCCAACAACATCCCATGGAATGAAGAAAGATTTGCTGTTTCCCAGAAACACCAGCTAATTCAAGTGCAACAGCAGAATAATGAGGAAAGGTAGATTGTGTGAATGCTAGCCAGAAAACTTACATAAATTCATTTATATAGAACCTTGGCAGGTATTTGGTTTTAAAATTTTTAAGAGTTATTTTATTTTATGCTGATGAGTGTTTTAGTTGCGTGTGTGTGTGCACTGGGTAAACGACTGGTGCTAAAAGAAGATGAGCCAAGGATGCTACTGGAGTTACAGGCAGTTGTGAGCTATCACATGGGTGCTTGGAACTGAACTGAATATTCTGCAAGGGCAGCAAACATTCTTACTCCTAAGACATATTGAGATTGGATTACAAATTTTTTTTGTTTTGGTTTTGCACAAAGATAATGGAGAGACACTGGTTTATAGTAATAGGGTAGTTGGTTTTGGCCAGTGGAAAGTACTAGAAAGTAGAAGATGAGAAGCTCAGATACATTTTACTTGGGCTCTGTGTCTTTGCTCAGTGGGGCTGGTAGCCATAGCAACTGACCTGAACGCATATATCTCTCTTCTACATCCCAGCTTTATCTGCTGCTGTTACCCCTTGAGCCATCAGACCTGAGTATGGCAGTTTCTGTCTTTCTAGCTCCTAAGTTCTCACCATTCTTTGTCCTCCCAGGTCTACCCACACATTTACCAAAGCCCACACTCATTAGTTGTGTGGGTATATGCTAGGATGCCTCTGTCCTGCTTGTGGCAAGTGATTTGATGAGATAGCATTCAAAGAAATTTTTCTCAATATGTCTTCAAGGGTGTTTCCAAAAAGGACTGGAATTTGAGTCAATGGATTAAGGAAGATCCTCCTTTGTTTACTGTGTTGAAGACCATTCCTCACCTACTGTAGTTGAAGGCCCAATAAGAAAAATAGGCATAAAAAAGTGAATTGATCTCTTTTTGGAAGCTGGAAACATCATCTTGAACTCTTTGGATGTCAGGACTTTGGGTTCTCCAGCCTTCAGATGCAGGCATGTACATTACATGACTCTCTTCACAGTTACATGTCTTCATATATAACAGTTCTATGATTGGTTTCCCTAGTTCTCTTTCAAGCCCTGGAGTTTGATCTTGATGAGACTACCAGCATCCCAAGGTCATACACTCAATGTCTACCCTGGAACACACGAGACTTCATAAATAGTTGAGGTAATATCTTCTATAAGTCAAACAGTCAGTCTGATCAGTTATGCATTTCTGGTTATACTGGGCTAACCCACTTGGCAGATTTGCTTAGCAGGGTTAATCTGTGATGGGAAGCTTCATGTGGACCATGTTTATTTGATGACTAGGTCAGAGAAGGTCAATAATAAGTAGTCCTAATTTCTCCTTCCTCTATCTACTCTTAGCAGTCACCTCCTGTAAGGACCACATAGGAAGCTTGTTCCTGTAAAAACATGTTGCTGCCTCCATTAAATTCCTGTCAGGGATGGTTTATATTAGAAACTTGGGGTTAAGCATGAACTACATCATAAAACCACTCCTTCAAATCTGGCACAGAGATCCATGGACTGGATGCTCTTGAGAGATTTAAACTTTCATATAGCTTAGAAATATAGTGATATTTCTAAGACAAAGTGTTACATTGAAAAATCTCTGAAACAGAATAGATACCAGCTATTATTGTTTATTTGTGTCAGACTTATTACTGATATTATAATATGTTCATACTCATTATTTTCTTAGGGTACTCAATAGATTTAGTAGTTACAAACAAATATGAATTCCGTGTGAAGGAGCAATTACTATGTCTATTTATAAGCATTTCCCACTGTGAACCTGAAGGTTACTTCTTTCTGCACAATACTACAGTGAACAGAATGGATTTTACACAAATGTCTATTTTTAAAATTTGATGAATGAGGCAGCTTCATCCTGGTACACTGACATTGCCTAGACATCACAAAGGTAGGCTGCAAAAGTGTAGTCTAAGAAAAGCACAGCCAATTAAGGCCATAAACAAATCTAAGCAGGACAAAGAAGTTCTTCCTCAAGACAGGAAAGAACTAGGTTCAACATGAAGGCCAGGTCTCCTGTCTATCAGGTGGCAGTTTTAATACAAAGCTGAAAATTAAGGTGATTCAGTTCCAACTTAGCTAATGGGTATTTGGAAATCATCAAATTGATCTTTTGAAAATTCCTACTTCTAATAATGTGCTTTTTAAAAAAAATAAGACTGATCTCCTGAATTTTAAGAATTTATTGAAAGCTTTCTGAAGCTATGCTAGATTTCTAATGAATTCTTTTAAAAGTGGCCTCACTTCCTACCTCTGATTCTCTGTCTCTCTCTCTTTTCAGGTTGCTTACTCAGCCCTTAATTTGTGAATATTACAGCCTTG
Organism: Cricetulus griseus; assembly: GCF_003668045.3. Lineage (NCBI taxonomy): Eukaryota > Metazoa > Chordata > Mammalia > Rodentia > Cricetidae > Cricetulus > Cricetulus griseus. Next base: position 6,544,639 of record NW_023276807.1, read on the forward strand.
TTAATTTTTGAGAAATAAATTTAATTTACTGTGCATGCAGTATCCTTATTTCCCCCAGATAATATGAAAATATTAAGAATATGTATTTTTAACATTTTTAGGATTAGTGTGTGTCTGTATGTGTGTGCATTGTATGTACAGCTGTATATTACATGAATAACAGATATCTACATACTTTAGAATCATACACAATGTTTTATTAGATGGGAATTAGACAACTACTCTAGCCTGACTATCCTGGAAGCCCAGGGACCTAGCAGTCTCCTCCCCACCCAGTGACAGGATTATAGATATGTGAAACAGGAACAGCTTTTTTTTCTTGATTCTGAAGACAAATCTTAGTTGTAAAGATCCCTGTCAGGCACTTTACCAACTGAACTATATCCCAAGCAATCAATGTCCTTTTGCTTAAACTGTTAGCTTATTTTACTCTCCACACATGTTAACCTTTTCATTTTGTTAATTTGTTTTAGTGCTTAGAGAGTGCCCCATATAGCTCTGCTGTCTTCAAACTTCCTATGTAGCTGAAGATGACCTTGAACTCCCAGACCTCCTGCTTGAACCTCCCTAGCTCTAGGATTACAGGTATGCCCTAGCACACCAGGCATATGCCAGCATTCTTTTGACTAGAATGACTAACCTCACCAAGAGAACAGCACATTTATACATATTCACCCTTAGTTTTATACTTCAGCTCATTTTCATGTATCATATACACATTTAAAAAGATTCTTATTCAGCACAGTGCTACAGAGCCCACCAGGGTTCTGTTCTGTGTTGCAGTACTGTGATCACTTTCAACTTACACAGTTTATGCACTAACATGCTCTAAGGAATATAAATGATTTTTTTTCTCAGAAATTTAAATCCAGTTGTCTTTTAGTTTCTGCCCATTAAAAGACATTATATTCTTTATCAGATGTTTTTGGCAAAATTATTTTTCTTATTCATCTTTCATACTCTTAAAATTTCTAATGATGCTTTTCACATTATTAGATATTTTAAATATTTAGGTTCTTCTATATGAACATATATACATGACTTGAAGGGTGAATATCTCCTGCTCTGCCTTTTGTTTGAAATGAGAATCCAGGTCCTCATCCATTTATCTATTTAGAAAACAAAGACATGTGTAATAAATAATGGAAGCTATGTAATATTATGGACTGGTTACTAGTTTCTAAAGCAAGTGAATTTTCTACAAGTTGAGTTCTAAACACACAGGAGGTATACTTTCTATCCTTCTGTTCCAAACTAACCTCTGTACAATGCATTACTTTTCCATTCATATTTGCTGAACTCCATGTGCTAATATGCCAGCACTTCAACCTTGATTATGTACTAGTTAAATACTGAGATGCACTGTGGAAATATTCCTAATATTGCTATTTGAAACAATGTGAAATTGGTTTAAATTATGAAACTTGTTCAACAAATGTATAAGCAGTGTTATATGTAGTAATGGCAAGGGCCATTTCACACCCTGGGAATTTTGGTTATTACATGCTAAGATTTTTCCATGGAGTGAAAGCTACTTTAACATTTGCTAATACTGAAGAATCCTCTGATAGCCTATGTCTTCTTGGCTCTGTTCTGATTTGATGACAATGGCATGGTGTTTGACACAACTTTGTTTGCCCCTGGGATGTTCCCTATCACAGTGTCTTTAGACAAATATAAAATAATTGATAATGAAAATGTGTTTGCAAGTAATGATGGGCTTTTAGGTAAGAGATGATCTCTGAATAAGATTAACTATTTATATTTAAGTGTCCTTGTTCCTTAGTTATCATGGACTGTGTTCTTAGTATCCTTATTAAGACTCAACCTACTAGGAAGTGCCAATTTAGGCTCTCCTAGTATGGATTGCTTTATTTTTCTGCCCTCAGTGTTCTCTTTACTAATGTATTTACTAATGTAAATAGTAATGTCTCACTATTCCAAAATAGTTAAATTTGCAGCAATCAGTATTACAAGAATCAACATCAAAAGGTTGCACCATATTTTCTGTAATATACTTGCTCTCAGTCACCCTACCCAAGGATGAGAAAATCCTTATGTGAGAATAATGTCCATCTTTTAAAGATATCTGAAGTTTTGTTGAAACCTACTAATGTTGAGACAATTGACTTTCTGAATTCCATCTCTTTTTCACTGCTTGCTTTCACTCTTTTCACTCTATTGTCATCAGGAAAATACCCAATGAAGGGATAAGAAAATGTCTAGAATCTTTCCTAGTAGACACTTTGTCTATTTTAAGTTATGATACTCCTTAGAAGAGGCACATGTCTCTATGTAGAGCTGCAGGTAGGAAGCACTGAGATGATGGTTGAAGACTTCTGTAGTGCTCACACACATTGCTTAGAAGGGCCTGGAAGTCAACATTTACAGATTGTTAATATTCTTTTCAATTAATATCATGATGATTGTGTAGTTGTACAGGGAACTTGGGCTCTGAACATTACGTGTATTGCCACATCATGGAGTTGTATGAATTCTACTCTCAGAAGACTATCTACATTTATTTTATAGTATGTGAGGGTGAGAGAGAGAGAGGAGAAGTGTATGCACTACAGTGTACATGTGAAAAGTATGAGGTTATGGCTCACTTCTTCAATCACTGGAAGTCAAAGTATCTCAAACAAACTCATGTTATAAGAGATGGAGACAAAGATGCTTTGAGACATCTGGTTGACCCATGAGAACTATTTGCAGGAATCAACACTATGCAGTTTGAAGAGTAAACACGTCTCATTGTTAATTTAAGGACACTGATTCTATAGAACATGCAATTCCCAAAGTTATATCTTATTTTAATAATATTGTTAAGAAAGTCATAATTTCTAAAAATTAAACATGTCATTCTTACACTGGTCCTTATGAAGAATTCTTCCTTGATTTTGGTGATGTAACCTTAGAAAATTCTTAGAATTTGACTCATTACTTTATTTTCTTTATATTATAAACCTCTTTATATTTTTCTAAACACATCAACAGATTAATGCCTAGATACTCTGTTGTGAAGACTTATGCTATTTAGACAATTGACCATTTATTTTTGCTGATAATTCATATTTTCTTTCCAGAATTCAGAATGAATATCCCAACCTTGCTGAATTTATAGTACTATGTGAATTATAAGTGAGAAAAATTCAAGCTTTATTATACCAGTGGAACAAATCAACATTTAAACAATATATTATTACTGGCTCCTGACAAATTACTCAATGTCTACTTTGACCAATTGCAACAATTGATTGAGCTATCATTTCTTCCCTAGAAATATATAATTCATCACTATTACTTATTCTTTGGAGAAGACTTTTAGGTTTTTTATTGTAACTCACAGAACTGAAATCCTTAAAAATAGAATTTTAATTAAATGATCAGTACATTCTATGCCAGATGATATGGCAACTACTGGGTATAGAGAAATAAAGGCACCATCTTTGATGTGAGGGTAAGAGAGGGTAAGGATCAACCATCAACTGAAGCTAAGATAAATTGTTAATAAATGTCTAGAGGTATAAGGGTAAGGAACTCAACTTATGGATTAGAGAAGCTTCCCATAGAAAGAATTCATTTGTGTGTTTTACCCATGGTCTCATTCTCAGCTCACCTCAATGATACTTTCAGAATAGTAGGTGGTCAATGTAATCGTCTGGTGAATAAAATTATTTAAATAAAACTACACAGGCTGCTGTTGCTTGGTCCTGGAAATGATTCTTCACTGAGTAGTCATGAGGGTTTCAAATCACTCTAAAGTGGTCTAACCAAGGTAGAGGCTAGTAGGAATGGTTTTACTGTCTTACAAGTTAGTCTCTTTTGGTTTTGAGAAATTTTCTCATTACAGCATTGTCTGCCTTGGAAATTACTATGTACACAATGATTACCTCCAATTCACAGAGATGCCCCTGCCTCTCTGCCTCTTGAATACTGGGATCAAAGGTGTATGCCACCACTTCCAGTCCACATCAAGCTATTATGATTGTACACAAAATCAACGACAATTATTAAAAGCATATTTTTTTACTCTGCAAGTAATTTATTAACCATAAGGATGACCTTTTAGACATACATCTCCTGTGAAGATGGCAGATGTCTAATTTTATGTAGGCAAACAATGTCCCCCAAAAAGTTTTGGTTGCAAATCTCTAATTCTATGCATTTATGATAGTAAAGGCCAGAATAAAGAGGTGTCACAGAAGTTCAATGCCTAGCAAAGAAGAAAGAAGTTGGGTTATCATCATGCACCTGAGGATGAAGTCAGAAAGAGAACAAAGTCAAAAAATTCGGGTAGAATAAAGTAGTGTGGGTCATCAGTGGAAAGAAAGGATCCAGAAGCCGTCAGTGAGAAAGGAACTGAATAAAATGTGTCAAATGAAGTCCCTATGTTGGGGAGACCAGAGGCTGCTTGATGTGTTCTACATACTTGATATTGTTGTGCTATATGCTGTGTTATAATCACCCAACTTCACACTTATAGGAGAGTCTGCCACATCAGAACATCTTCAGTGGGCAGTATTCTTACAAGAGAAATGGGAACTGAAGGGAGTGAAGAGCCTAGGAGCAAACCAAGACAGGAGTTAAGAGACTCAGAACAGTGATTTGCTTCATGGTTCAACTTAGAATTACAGGCAAATCACACAAATTTCATTAATACAAACCACTGCCAGGGTGCAAAATGGCATATCACTTATTCCATGCACCACTTTATTTCTGCATTTATGTAGGAGATAGATCAATACCATGAGTATTGCAAAGACAGGTGTTTTAAGTCATGAGCTCAATATTGTCTTTAATGATTTTGTTCCATTAAGAAAGGAAACTGGAGAGCAGTAAGAATAAAGTGGGGAAGAATGGATGATACTTTTAGACCAAAGTCAGGAGCCAGGGTCTGTAAAGCATTAGTGTTTGGCTAAGGAGGTAGTTTGGAACACAGGGCCTTGGGCTTTGAAATCCTGTAGATCTTAATTTAGATTTTCACTCTGATACTTCTTAGCTCTTTGCCCCACAACCGTTTGTATCAACATGTTTGTTATTTCAAAACTTCTGCAAAATGATTTCCTTATTACTTAGCACATGCAAGCCCTTTACCTTTGTTTATGTTGACCCAACAGTTGGCAGGTGATTCAATTAATGATCATCCTTGTGTAAGAGGCTCTGGGAGAGCTGTGGGGACCAGGGTTAGAGGCTGGGTCTCTAGCAAAGAAGCTTAGTTTTGACATGGGTGTGCCCTGAGAACTGGCCGGGAGGTCTTTACTGTGAGTGTGGGAAGAGGTATCCCATGGAGAGGATTTGCTTTGTTACTGCTTAAATAATAGTGCAAGCAAAATTTGGGCATACATTCAGAGTACTGTGAATCTCTCTGGCTTTTTATATTGCCAGGTGACATGTCCCTATACTGTTCTCATCACCATAGTTGTCATGCAGGAATAGGCCCTTTTCAAAGACCACTGATGGGGCTGCCTGATTCTGGGCTTCCAGCTCCCATCCTGCTAGTTGAAGAAATCTCTTTTTTTTTTCTTTTTAAAGTGTCCAACCTCAACTAATTTAATATAGCACCAAGAAACAGATTATGGCAATTTTCTTAAAAAATAATCACAACTTTCTGATGCTGTGTTACCCCTTAATTTATTTTCTCCTCATATTTCCTTTGATGGCCTAACACAGTTGTGAGTGGTCAGTATCAGAAAAGTTACATCATATCGACATTTGTAACAGTTTGGTTTCATCGCTGAAGGTTATAACTCCTGAGTGTATCTCTCAATATGAGTTCCAATTAATTTAATCCACTAGCAAGATGGGTCACATCACAGGAAGAGGAGAAAAGGAGAAAGCTCTAAGCATGTTGACCTCATCAGGACTCAGCCCACTGCCTGACACCTGTGCCCATGTTCACCGGCTGATTAATGAGCTGTCACTTTAGTTGTTGACTGGTGAATTATTTATACTTATAAACCACTAAATAATTTAAACCTGATATCTTAAATTACAGCTGAGCGTGACAAGAAGAAGGTGGCTGCAGACTCCAGGTGGAGATCAGTGGCCTTGTTCTCAGAGCACCTTTGAACACCAGCCCTGCTGACTAGTCTCCAGTAGAAAAATGGCAAAAAGAAGTGTGTCAGTCTGGTACAGCACATTTAAGAGGATGAAATGCCTCCATAATCAAGGCACAAGCTGCTTTGGACAAAAACAAGCATGGGATTTCTCTGAAGGACATTAAAATTTTATAGGAAATGAAAATCATCAGCTTCAAAAATTCGATCATCAAATCAAGACAGACTCTGTGTTAAAATTTGCCTCACAAACATTTACCATGTTATGGGACCAGAGGTGAGGAGGGTGTGTCCACCCATGGCTATAGTGCTGGGTTTTGTTCTTCCTCTCATAATACAGCAAGAACAACTTAGAAGTGAAATATTTATTAACGTGACACAGAGTGGGATGGGGCTGCAATACAGCCTGCAGGTGCAGAAGAGTAAAGGAGGAAGGAGACTGAGAGGAAGAAAAGTCAGATTCTCTCAGCATCTCACTAATGCCCCAGAAAGGTTCTGGAGTCAGCTAGGAAATCAAGACACATTCTCTTTCCAAGGAAAGCCTAAGTAAACCAGTAAAGTTAAGGATATGTTATATAAATAAGTAGTGCCTGAGTTTTAAGATGACATCACAATATTACAACTATGGATTTCTGTTAATTTAAGACTGATTCTCTCTCTCTCTCTCTCTCTCTCTCTCTCTCTCTCTCTCTCTCTCTCTCTCTGTGTGTGTGTGTGTGTGTGTGTGTGTATGTGTGGTGTCTATATGTGTGTGTTTGCATGTGTGTGCACTCACATGTGTTATAGGCTGAGCCCCAAGTAGAAATGGAGCTAGAATTGCTCCTCTAGATTATTGCATATTGCTCAGATCTTTTACACAGGTCTCTATATTCTCTAAGGAAAAAAACCAAGATAATATTAAATATTAGTTTGCAATGATTTTTCGATAACTGACTTCCCTTGTTACCAGTTTAAAATCACAATGATTTTCCAGTCACTAGAAGCCTCTGATTGAAAATCTTTAGCCATAATCACCTAAACCAAGACAAGCTGGGACATATAAAACCCCCACCTGAATAAGTAAATAGCCCTTCCTTAAGGAACATCCTTTTGGTTCTAAGACCAAATAAGATACATTGGTAAGGAAAGTGTCCAGGTGGGTCCCAGGGTTTGCAGAGTCTATTGTACACTCTGGGTCCTCATGGTATTCTTTACTCCTTAGATGATCATGCCCATTTCCTCCTTCACATGGACCAGCAATGGACCATGTCACCCTCCTGTTTCCAGAAGGGGTTTCCTGCATTTCTTTTCTCCTACAAAAAAAGATAACCCTGAAAGTCATTCTTGATTTCCCATTTATTTATTCTCAAAATTTTGAACAGTTACATTTTGAAGAAGGACCAGGGTGGGATTCTGGAGTGACAAACTACTAACAAGTTTATCTCCTTTCCCTGGACTGCATAGAATTGTGAATTAGACATGGTTTCATCAAATTTCCAAAACTGGATATAATCATGGTCATTTTTTTACAAAGGTTAAGAAACATTTGAAAACAATAGCAAATGCTTGGCTTTTAAATTTGACTTATCAAGATCAGATGATATGGCTTTGTGCTCCTTTATTTGCCAAATCATTTAAATATTTGTTCTTTTTATGTTATACTTGCTATATACATGTACAACAAATGGAACAACCATTCAGAGTGAAAGAACAAACTAGGGTGTCTGTGTCTGTAGGCCTGAGACTCATCCCTTGTATAGAGACTTGCAGAAACCTGGGAAAAGTACACACAAGCCTGCACTGGGCATCACACTGCCCCATGTAGTTTGCTAATGGAACTCTTTGTCCCAAGTGAGATTCCCCAATGAGTAATCATTTTCACTGGCTGACACAGTTAATATCAATAAGTTTCCAGTATTGATAAATGTCCTTGTCTAGACTAGTGTGTATCCCCCTAATAGATACTCAACAGCGGAGCATGGAAAATCCTCCAACCCCTTTAGACTAGATGCACAACAAAGAGACAGTAGGCAAAGGCCAACACCATCATGGTGCCAGAAATTAAGTTGCCATAAAAGTGTGGTAGACACAACAGCATGATTTCCTGCTGAAATAAAAGTAAGACTGAAAGGAACTTAATAGACAAAATGTGCAAGATACAATTGACAATTGCTTGTCAACCTATGAAACAAGAAATCATAACTTGCATTAGGAAAGGTCGTGATAGCAACTGTGAGGTGAGATAAGGTTCAGAATATCAGACAAATGTCTTCCACCATCATAAAAGTGCCTGAACTATCAATTTAAAAATCTCTTGAAACAAATGAATTTTTTAAAAGAATGAAATTTCAAGAATAAAATAGAAGTTATAACAAAAAGGTCAAAAAGAATGTTCAAAACTGTAATCTTGCCAATCCCATATCTATTGGTTCTACCTATGCAAACTGGACAAAATAAAGGTCAAAATGATAACTTTAAAATGTGTCTGTACTAAAATATTTGTTTTCAATTACCCACCAATTAATACAGAATAACAGGACATCATGTGGAGTGGGCATTAGATCCACTAAAAATGGTTTGTTACTACCATAATATTCATGCCACTAGTGTACTAGCAGACATATCCTAGGAAAATCATTATTGTAACTCACATATCTGGATGGGATTGGTGGTTACTTTTCTACTCCTGTAGTGTGTATAGTAACTTCCAGCCCTATGAAAACTTGCTAATAAGATTGTTTTATATTCTGTGCCCCATATGTGGAGGATGCAGCAATAGGGTGTTACTCTCCATTTCTGGAGGGAACCCATAGCATTGCCAACTGTCTGGAGGTCTTTGTGATCCCATTGGGCAACACCTCAAAAAGGTAACCTATTCCTTATTCTGCTATTTTTATTAGGTAGCATGTGGTGTCTAGTGGATGATTTTTTCCTCATTATAGGGCAACTCCATTTAAATTATTTTTATATATGTATGTGTATATATTTTAGAAAGCTTCTATAGTATTAGGTTTCTATATGTTTTTTAAAAGGGCCTTGAATGCTACTTTACCACTCCTCATATTCCTTTCTCTATCCTGCCCTTCAATTCCACATCTCCTAAACATATAGCACTAAAAGTTAAAGAAGAAAAATTACCCAATAATCCCAATTTGGTTGAGTCAATAATATCTTGCTATCAAAGGAGCACACAGTGGAACTCTACTTTAGATAAATGCTTATCATGTAGTTAAACCATTAGTTACCTTTTAAAGGAATTTATGCTTCAGCAATGTGGAAAATCAAATATGAGATACATCTCCCATCTTCCATCAAAACAGACTTCAGTGTAGATACAAAACTATAAAAAATAAGAAATGAATGAAGAAAACAAAAATTTAAGACTGGAAAAAGTTCTTAAAATTCACATCAATAAGACAATACATAAAATAACTGACTGATAAACTAAACATCAACATTTAAAACTTCTATAAAATGTTAGCCAGCTTTCTGTTCTGCAATAAAATATCTGAGGTAATCTGTTTAAGAAATGAAATGGTTATTATGACTCTGTCATAGGTTGCATGATACACTAACCCATTCATTGACACCTAAATTGGGGGAAATGCATCACAGTAGGAACATGTGACAAAAGACACTGATCACTTCAGGATGACTGAGGAGTGGGAAAGAGAAACAGAATCAGACAGATGTGGTCCTAATGTTTTTTTTCAGGAACAAACCCTCAATGGCATACTTTGCTTCTAATAGGCCACACCTCCTAGAGGTCTGTTCATTTCCTAAAGGCACTAGAAGTGACGACCAAGTTTGAAAGCTTCACATGACACTGAAGGACAATCTCTAATGAGAACTACCCAAATGAACTCCAGGGAACAAAATTTAAAAGAGAAATCCTAAATTTTATCAAAGAACTCAAGAACAAATGCTTCGTCAAAATTCTAGAGGCTAACAATAAATAGCTGAGTGATGTTCAAATATAAGGCTGAACAAGTGACAAAGAAAATTGGGGACTTGAAATCGTATTTCAGTAAAGAGAACTATAAAAGAGAACGTAAGCTTAAATGAAGATGACACTGAGAAACTTAATAAGCCAACTAGACAACTCCAGGTAAGCTTTACAAGGAAAACAGATCAAGAGCAAGAGATAATATCAGGTCTTGTAGATAAAGTAGGAGAAATAAACAACACAAGGTAAAATTCATGAATAACAGTACACAGAAACGCTGGCCTTGGCAGTCTTTAGAAGAGGTAATATTTCTATGGGACTAGTGGATTTGATGGAAAAGTGGTGTCGTGGGGACGCATGTTGTGTTTGATTTTGTGAAGTGACTTGGGCACAAGGAACTCTTTCTTTAGTTATGTGTCTAATGTGAGATTTTGGCCTATTTTATATAGGGCCAGTGCAAGAGTTGTGAGACTGGAGATAGGCCATGTAAAGCTGTTTCATGAACTGTTTAACTGGATCTGGAAAAGATGGCTCCTGAATCATAGGTGTGGAGCTATCACTGCGGGTGTAGAGATGATGGCAAGGAGAGGGAAGGAGCCCTGCAAAGGTGGCTGATGAAAAAACAGCTTCAAGGGCCATGGGTTTGGAGGTAGGCTTATGGGTGTTGAGATAGTGTCAGGTAGAGGGGGGAGCAGGAGACAGAAGAAACAATTTACTATGCAAAGTTGACTTGTTCCTTGACCTTGACTGTGATATCCTTTTGCAACTCATGTTCATAGACAATTTAGGAAAACAATGAGTAAATTCATGTAGTTATCTTCAAATGAGAAATGTGTGTGGTTTTACTCACATTTGCTCATACACTAAAATAGCTGAAGATTTCAAATAAAAATCTTGATAGCACTAACTTCACTTTTAATTTCTATTTTGAGTTGGTCTTCCCATACAGTTTGCCCAATGAAAAGAGAGTATATAGAGGAACAGTAGTACATTCTACATAGTCGTGGCATGATTTAGTTTGCTTATTTCTATTATTCGCAAATTCATTCATAGCTATCTCTGCTTCTCCCCTTCCAGCTTTCAATGAATCAACTAAATTATCAATGTCTTCTATACTCTCTCCTTAAAACACAGTTAGTTAGATATCCTACAAAACTACCCCATGTTCTTATCAATGGAGATCAAGTCTTTTACTGTTCTAATAGGGTACTTATGTGTTTTAGAACTGGGAAGGCATTACACAACCCAGAATTAAAACTGTAAGAAGGGAAGTCATGCCACCCATTGGTTTCTGTGCATAATGCTAGAAAGATTGGAGTTGGAGAGATGGTTCATTGGTTAAAAGTTAAGAATGGCTGCTCTTCCAGAGGACCCATGTTCAATTCCATGCACACACATGGCAGCTCACATGGGGCATTTTATTATCCTCAGGTTTTTAGAACAGAGCACATGATCTCTTTATTTTGCTGGTATGTGCCAACTAGACAACTAGAGTCCCTGTTAGGAAGGTGGCTCTTTGCTTAGCTGTGCCCCAAATGAAATAGGCATAACAGGACTTTGGCTGGAGCCTCTATCCCTAGTTAGATGTCTTCTTGAATTTTTAGTCTTGCAGTATGCCTCCCCTGACATTACAGCACAACATAAATTAATTTCTCCCTCTTACTTTTATCAAATGCTTCCTGATGGTTTTCTGCTCTGTTAGTATCATCCTAAGAAATGATGGTGATGCTCTCTGTCCACTGTTTCTATACTGTTGAAAGCAGGAACTATGTAGTCATTAGTTAACCCGAACAGTGGAAACTTTTCTGTTAAATTTTTAGCCACCTTTTTTCCTGAGCATATCTTGATATGTTAAAACAATCCTGGGAGTCCATGGAACTTCCCTGAAGAGTTAGGTGGAAATCAATTAGATTAGATAATGTGAGTATTATGACTTAATTATCTTGTTGCAGCATTAATTCAATAATATGCAGACACGTATCCTGTCTCAACATAGTGAAAAATGTTGAAGCAAAAATAGCAACAGGGAGCATGTGTATATCACAAGTTAATTTCCTGATAAACTATCACAGAAAAACATAACTTATAAAAGTATTCATATATATTATATAACTTTTTGTAAAGGCAGACAAGTTTGAAAATCCTTAAAGAAAAATTCAGCATGTCATTGATGAGCATGTAGATGGACCTACAGAATGTGAAGCATTTGGCTTGCCTTGGAATCTGAAATCAAGATGGAAGTGGACATAATGAGGCTTCTTTGTTACACACACAGATTTTTCTAGTTTTTATTGAATTCATTTAATAATTGGTTTTAGTGTGTATGGCAGGCTGTGTACAGAAGCCAAAGAAGGACACTGAGTCTCATCTTCTATCACTCCACCTTAATCCCTTACAACTAGATCTCTCACAGAATTGGACTTAGTCCCACTTTCTAACTAGTGAGATCCCAAGGATCTGCTTTGTCTCCATATACCAACCTGGGCTTATAAGCAGTCACAGCCATACTTAACATTTTACATTAGTGTTAAAGGTTTGAACTAAGGTCCTCTTGTTAGACATCAAGTATTCTTATTATCTGAGTTGATTCCCATGTCCAAAATAATACCTTGTTCTAAAGGACCACTCTCCATGCAGAGCCCTTCTATTAAGAGAAGCACAGATGCTCCCTGACGATATGTAAGGTCTGTCCTTAGATTTCTATGTCCTCACTGGTTTTTGTCTACTTGATATCAGCTAGAGATATCTGGGAAAAGGAACCTCTGTAGAGAAAAATCTTCCATCCTGATTGCCTCTAGGTAAGGCTATAGAACATTTCCTTGATTAATGATTTATTTAGGCAAAGTCTAGTCCCTAGTGTGTGGTTGTAGGGCAGGGACGTTGTCACCCCAGGGCAGATGATCCTACATTAAATAATAAGGCAGGATGAGCAAGCTAATAAGTGGACTCCTTCCTGGCCTCTGCTTCAGTTCCTACACTCACTTACCTTTCTGATAGCCTGTTGCTTGAAATTGTAAGATGAAACAAACTCTTTCCTACACAAGTTGCTTTTGACCATAGTCTTTTATCTCACAGCAATAGAAACCCTAATTAAGCCACTACGTGACCACACATATGGAAAGCAGGGCTTGAACTATTTCTGGAAAAGATCAGATCATAAAATTTTTCAGGCTTTTTGGACTACACAGTTACTCAACCCCATTGTCTAAGTTCAAAAGAAGTCACACAAAGTAGGCAACCAAATGCATCTTGCTGTGTTTCAAAAGTCTTTATTTGTGAAAAGCAAACACTAGGCCACATTTATTTTAAGTCAGTAGTCGGGCAGTTACTTCGGATAAATGTGTGGCTACTTCATTTAATCTTTACACTTAAATTATCCATTTCTTCATATAACCTGAAAGTATGTTCAATATTTTCACTTCTTTCATGACAAATACTAGCATTAGTTAGGCATGAAGTATAACCTAACTTAACAAAATCATGCCTGCAGAGCCTTCATCATAATCATATCCTTTCTTTTTATTTGTGTATGCATTGAGAAGATGGTGGGAAGAATGTATTTGTTCCTGTTGCATGTATGGAGGCCAGAGGTTGACATTTGAGAGTCATTTTATATGACTCTCTACCTTATTTTTAAAAGCCTATTCTCTCACTGAACCTGGATCTTGGTAACCAACTAGATTATCTTGTGAGTGAGTTCCCAGGACCCTCCTCTCTCTCGGCTACCATCATAAGGGTAAAGCTGCATGTTGGTCTGCCCGGGTTTACCGAAATTGCATCCATGGAGTCATCTCCCTGGTTCATGCCCCCATTTTTATATTATTCCTCCCATCAAGCTAGGAAAATTGGCTAAGGAGGTAAAGGGCAGTGGAGAACCCTGGGACTTACAGCCTTCCTTGCTAATCATACTCTACTTGCTTTATGTATTTTATTTAATTAAAATATAATTATATCATTACTCTCTCCTCAGAACGAATTCAGTGTCTCCAACCCACTCCCTCTCAATTGAAAGGCCTCTTTTTTCATTAATTATATCTATCTATACATGATATTAATAAGTATTTTATGGATGTATTTTTGCGGGAATTGGATTATCTAAGTATGGAGAACAATGAGTACTGCAGGATTCTATCAGCAAGTTGTAATATAGTTTACATTAATTTGTATGTGTATATAAATACATATATACATATATGTGCATGCATATACAAATTTGTGTGTATATACATATTTGTGTATATATACATACTTGTATATATAAAAATATACAAATAAATATATAAATAGAACCTGATGGATCCATTTAGTGTTTCTTACATGTGTACTTTTTAAGGCAAAACATTTGTTATCAAGTAACCATTTAATTGCTAGTAAAATCAAGAACCTTAGATGAAAACATACTTCTGGCACTTTCCTAAACCAATATTGTTATAGGATATTTGATCACACTGACACTCTAGGAATTCTAATAAATTTAAACCTTGAATTAGAGGGCTAATTAAGCAATTGACTGACTGGAATTAGCCATAGATATGTTGGAGAACCAAAGGAGTCATATACAGAGGTAGGAAGGGATAAGATGAGGTTGTTTGATCAGATTACACATCAATATGGAACAGGGAAATCACTGTTCAGGGCTCTACCAAATGCCTAGAAGAAGAGATATGGACAATTGAGGACTACCAAGAGAGGAAGACTTAATTTTCCCCAGGAATAAGCTCCTGAAGTGATTATTGACTTGCTTTATTAACTCGAACAAATATAACAATACTTATTTACTGTAATCTATGAAATTGGATGTAACCCCTATGACGAGGCCCTTGATCACATGTTCATATAAGGTATCATTGCAGCATCATCACCAAAACATTCAGATCACCAATAGAACATTAAAAATTTAAAGGTACTGCTTTACTCAGAGTTCTCCATAGAAACAGAGAGTAGGATATGAATGGATATTTTATGAGGGGACTTTTTGTGGGAGTTGGAATATGTAACTATGAAGGGCATGTCCTGCAGCATTCTGTCAGCAAGTTGTGATGTGATTTACGCTAACTCTGATGTGCTGAGACTCAGGGAAGATAATGGTGTAACTCTCAGCTGGAGTCAAAGGACAGAGAACTTGGACAGTACTTACATACATCCCAGAATTTAAAGCCCAAGAGATGAGACTAGCATCCACATGTAGAAGACAGATGCCCTAGCTCCAGAAAGGAGTGTATCAAGCCTTCTTCTTGCCCTTCATTATATTTGGATTTCAGTGCATAAGATGACATTTACCCAAATAGGAGGATCTAACTTGTTCATCTAATGATTTGGTTATTATCTTCTGCAAAGTCTCTAATGGGCACAACTAGAAACAATATCTCATGAGCTACCTATGACTCTCTTACCCCAGAAAACTTGGTACATAATTATTACAATCACAAGTGCCATAAACTGAAGGAATACTATATGTACTAAGATGGCAGCATCTCAGAGTACAATGTTGAAAGAGTCTTAACTGATAGAGTGTAAGACTAAAATCCTAATTGGACCATCTATTGACTTCTGAAAAGAGAGACAAAACTTTCTGTAGAACATTCAAGAAAGAATAGATACATGCTGCGAATTAAAGAATATGGTCAGCTTCCTTTTCTTACAAGGTAGCATGTATATCTAAGACATACTGTTTAAAAGTAGCAAGCCATTTCAGAAAGTTTGCTAAGGAGGTAGTCATTGAAATGGAGGGGGAAAATTCACAATGACCAAGCTATTGAATCAGAGTGGATGCCCATCTCCTGATGAATGAAATGCATAATACACAATGGAATTTACCCAGCCATACAGAATATAATTATGTCATTTGTGGGAAAATTGAAGGAGCTGGAGATTATCATGTTAAGTCAAATAAACCAGACTCAGAAAGACAAGTAATCATGGATTTTGGAAGTTATATTTAAGTATATAGTATTTTAAATTAATAAAAAACATAAAGAAGAATTTATGGGAAGAGGAAGGGACCATCTGGAAGAATGGGAGATTAGAGAGGGACAGATGAGTAAATGTGAACAGCATGTATGTTATACCTGTAGATAAAGGTCAAAATATAGATGATTACATTGTACAGTTAATAAAAATTAACATTAAGTAATTTGATAAAAATATGCACTGTCTTGTCTTCTCTATTCAAATCATTCCTAATACTAATGGCGTTGTATACAGCTCACTTTCATTTAGCCTCAATGATATTCTTGACCTGTGGAGTTGTCTGGATACATGTAGGGAGTGTGTTTACACTCCCTCTATGCGTTTCATAACCGTTGCTAATTTTCTGCCTTCAACTGAAGAAATTGCCCTGTTTCTTGCCCACTCACTTTTAATTCTCTTCTTCTCCTATTGTGCAAACTACAGACACCATGGACCACTATTTATTTTGCATCTTTACCCGTAGCATCTTGGCTTCAAATTTAGGTCCCTAAGCCATCTAAATTGTTCTGCTAACCAAGTTAAATCCCAGAGCTCAGAGCAGCTACAGGGAAGGCTTCCTACATCTCATCCCGGTGCTGTAATTGAAATTAAAGTAAATTATTCACACAGTGCACATTAATGTTGGCGCAGATCCTCTGTCTTCTTCCCAAATGACATTATGAGTTATGCCAAACTCAACTCATTTCCATTTTTGATATGTTTAACGAGTGGTAGATGAGGAGAATGCTATTGATGCGGGATAACTTAATTTTAGTGAGGCATTTAGGGAAAACAATGACTCCAACTTTTCTTTGGGACATGACAGGTAAATATCAATGGCACGACAGAAGGGTACCTAAGTAAAAAAAGGTCAGTACTTGAATATCTGCTTGATGAGAATCAAACAGCAAGATTCTATTTCAATTTGTGTACTTCAGTATTTCTCTTTTGACTAACCCTTGATCAATAGTGTTATCAACAGCACAGTGAGGTTTGCATTTATGTATTTGTACTAGTTTGAATTTGAAACGAAGGAAGAATCAAGGAAAAGGATCTAAAATATGACAAAAGAAGTACATTTTGAAAGCATAGTATTGGTAATATTCCACAGTGATTATAAATGAATGATAGCTTATATAAATAAGGACCCAGTATGAACAAAGGCGATACTATAAAAATAGCATACATTTGAAGATGGATACCATGAAATACAACTGTTTTTTCTCTCTCCTTCCCTATCTCTCTCTCTCTCTCTTGCTCTCTTTCTCTATAATCCAGAGGCAAAAAGAGTGAATGAAACAAATAGACCATTATTTCAAAGATCATCTCTGGGTGATAAAATTAGGTTTTGTTCTTTTTTTTTTTAACTTAGTTTTTTTCTAAAAAATGTGGTGATAAGCAGTGTTACCTGTACAGGGAGATATTTGTTCATATATGATCAAATAGCTACCATAATAAATGATGAAAGAAAAGCCTTGTGATAATATGGAAAAGGACCATTTCACTGTTGGGTGGGAAATTATCAGAACCATAGTGCAAAATCACATGGAAGCTCCTCAGAACTTTTTAAATAAAACTGTCCTATATCTTATACATTAAACAGTACATTGAAGGGATAGGCCATGTTCATTAAACAAGCATTCATAATTACTAGGCTACATATAGATTCAGCCTAAATTCCAACAACGTATTAACAGAACAGAAAAGGAAATATAGATTACAATGGACTGCTATTCATCAGCAAAAAATAAGGACCTACTGTCATTTGTGATTCTGTGGTTGGAATTAGAGAAGTTTGTATTTCATAAGACAAGCCAGATGCAGAAAGATAAATGTCACGTGATGTCAGTCACATGTTGTAGATTTTGCTTGCATGCAGTTACTCTGACTGTAGTGGTGAGTAGAATGGTATTAGAGGAGGCTGGAGCATCTGAGAGGGTGATGGGCGTTTGGGGAGATGTGTGATGGTGCTCACTGGATGTACTTTCAAAGTTAGAATATGTTCAGAAGAATATTGTTCAGGGTGATGTCATTGTCAATGATGACATATTATGTCTTGAAAAATGGTAAGAGTTAGTATTTCTTACCAGGAAAATGTAACCTTAGCAAGGCAATGCATTTTTTAATTGGCCACACTCAACTACTCATTGGGTATATACCCTTCAAAACATATATATATATATATATATATATATATATATATATATACAGATGCAGTTTTCTCTGTTAATTTAAAAATAACCTCTTAAGAGACAAAATTATGAATAACATAAAAATAAGGATTTAAAATATGAGGAGATGTCAAGATGGCTCTGTAGCTAAGAGTGGTGGCTTCCCAGCACACACATGATTGTTCCCAATCATTCTTGACTCCAGTTTCAGGGGATCTGATACCATCTTCTGGCCTCTGTGAGCACCAGGCATGGATGCTGTGCACACACAAACATATAGGCAAAACACCAATATACATAAAATGAAAATTACAAAAGAAATATATGAGTAGGGTTGATGTAAAGTTCTTCTGTTCAAATCCAGTGTCACATATGTGGGATAGCATGTTGTTTTCCAGCCCAGAAGGCATTTTTACTTTCACTGCTCAAGCATAGGAACATAGCCACTAAAGAAACCCAGCTTTAAAGAGCTCCAGCAGCCTAAATCACATTGCAAAGAATTCTGGTAAGTACTTCCTTTCTTTCTAAGAATTTGGTTTCTCACACCTGTTAGAACCCCTTCTTCCCTGCATCTGGGATTTTGTCTGCTCCAGGGCTCCTTTCTGCAGGAAACAACGACATTGTGTCTAAATGGGACTCAAATTCTGACTGGAGCTGGGGGGACAGTGTCAGCCAGGGATTCCCCACTCTCATCCATTGACCAAGATCCTCACAGAGAAGCGAGAGTTCAGGACTGAGACCTGGGAAGACAGTACTGCCCAAATTTCTAACCTTCACCAGCATTTCATGAAGGCTCTGATCTTTTATTTAGTGTTCAAGTTAGTGACTCCTCCAAGCATGTCTGTGTGTCCTGGTTGAAAGCTTCGTAGTGTGTCTATTTCTTTCTTTGCAGCATTTTTTTTCTGGTAGTAAAAACTTCACAACTTTCCCTCGAAACCAAGAGAACTGTTGAAAATAACATATAGGCTAGCAACTGAAAAAAAAAAAAAGCTGTCCTTTATGCAGGAAGAAAGCAGTCATAATATTGAGTTCTACTATTTAATGAGATATTTAAATTACATATAATCAAGAGGAAACCTATTATTTTCAATGATTTAAAGGCTCCCATTTGAAGGATGAAATACAGGAGTCTCAGAAGAAACACTTGCAGCCTGCCTTCCCCAGTCTCTGAAAGATCCTCCGACAGATCAGTGAACATCAGTTTTCTCTGCTCCCCCTCTATTGTCCTGGGAGTGTGATCGTCTGTGTTCTTTTTTCATCGGGATTTCTTTCTTCAAGATGTTCACCTGACTTCTCTAGAGGTAGACTGAAATGACACAAGGACTGTCACCCTCAGCAGGCAGGTAGACTGTAGCTTTTTTTTTTTTTTTTTTTTTGTCTAAATCAATGAGGGCTAGTCTAGACAGTGTGTTTCAGTTTTACATATGAAATTCTTGAAAAATACTTACATTTATTTATTATATATGAGTGTGTGTGTGTGTGTGTGTGTGTGTGTGTGCGCGCGTGCGTGCGTGCATGTGTGTATGATCACATAGGCATGCATTCACACACCTACCCCAATAGGTGTGTGAAAGTCAGAAGACAACCTGGGGGAGTCAGTTGTCTCCTTCTATTTGATGTGCGTTACAGAGATGGAACTTAAATGATCAGGTTTGGTGAAAGTGTTCTTACCCACAGAGCCATCCCACTGATTTCTAATTTCTTTCTTTTTTTCTTTCTTTTCATACAGATCATGCTACTCTTTGATAGTATTTTAACCATGAACAGACTGCATGGACATAGAACTAAGGAGAAAATTCTGCTGAAAGTGGCAGACATTACACTCATCTCTCTGGTGGATGAGGTGTTACCCAACATGGAGATACAGGTCCTAGAAAAGAATCTTAACTTAGAAAGAATGGGTATTGCCAATCAGATGAGGTGATGGTTAACTTCAATTGTCAACCTGACACATTCTGCAATCAACTGGGGAGAAATTTTCCATGAGGGGTTGTATATGTATCAGTTGGTCTCTTAGCCGATCTATAAGGAATTGTCTTTGTGTTAATTGAAGAGGAAAGTCCCGTCCATTGTGGGAGGCACCATTCCCTAAGTTTAAGGCCTGAACTGTGAAAGGGAAAGAAAGAGAGCAGAACAATAAGCATGCGGGCTTATATTCTATTTCTCTGTGTGCTTCACTACGGATGTGACTAAATGTCTCAAGTTACTGGCTTAACTTCTCAGGGAGGATGGACTGTATCCTGGAACTATGAGCTAAAACAAACCCTGTATCTTATAAGTTGTTTGGAAAGGGCATTTTATCACAGCAACAGTAATGAAACTAGGATAGATGTGAAGTTGTGAAGAATATGCTACCAATGTCAAGATAATTACTGAAAAATAATGTTTTTAACCCAATGTATGTCTACCTCATAAATGAAGCTGATCCTGTGTGGATGCCTAAATACAACGTGCTACATTAGCACATTAGCACCTCTGGGGTGTTAGTCAGGAGTCTCCTGATGCCAGAAGCAGGAGGGCCAAGTACGTTCCTTTGGTATATTGTACCTGTTAGCTACTTCTCAGATGCTGTGATAAAGAAACATAATCAAAAGCAACTTGTGGCCATCCCCAGGGGCATGCTTCCTCCAAGTCTCCACCATATCCCACAATGACACCACTAACTGGGGACCAAGTGTTCTCACACCTGAGCCAATGGACGACAGTTCGAACTCAAACCACCATAATGTGCTCAATGAAAAATTTAGGAAATGTGAGGTGTTGATGGGAAGCAGAGCTACCTGCAGGGTCACCCCAGAGGATTAGTGTGGAGAACATATGCCAGGCTTGCACATTGCTTCGTCTGGTCTCTAGCCAATAGTAATGACTGTGGTTCTTTAAAATTCCAACTCAACATGTCTGATGATGCCCCCCCCCAAAAAAAAACACAATGAGAATAAAAGAAATGTGGTCTGGTAAATTATGTGTACCTTCTTGTGGGACTGTCTTCATCTAAGATGTGTTGCATTATTGATAGCAAGGCATAAATATTTATTAACTACACAGCATATTTTTTCTTGCAAAGAGGACAAGAAAGAAACAAAGAGAAATACCAAAACTCTAAATTCTCTATTTAAACTGCTAAATGGAAACTTCTCTTTTACCTCAGTGGTAGGAAGGCACTGATATAGATGGGGTAGACCTCGAACAGGCTCATTCCAATTCAGCATACTAGACTCCTTTCTGGTTCCATTTCACATGTTCTCCACACATCTCATGTCTACCAAACCCAGGGGAATATTCAGAATACTTTGAATGGGCAGATGTTTGAGTCAGAGCTTAAACATCATAATTTCATCGGCAAATCTGCTCCTCCCAGCCATCTCAGTAAAGACAGAAATGACAATTATTATTGTGAAATCTTATATAGAAAAGGGTACACTTTAGATCTCCCTACTTACTACTAAGCACCCATGTCACCATGCGTTTGTGTTACATAGTTATCCTCAAGTAGTTATTTCAAAATGCCTTTGAAGAAACCATCATGATCTCTACAAAATCTCTGTGCAACAGATAAATACTCTTTTGTTGACAAAAAGATACTAATGTGTATTTTTGTATATATTGAAGTCATTTCTTGTCCTGTTGTGCCAGAGATTATATTTAACTGCATGCCTTCTCTTACATGTATGCATGAGAATGTCACAGCAAAACTCAATATTCTGGTACATGCTAAGCAAACAGGGAGAAAAATATAAAATGCAGAAAAAAGTAATGCACCCAAAAACTATGAGAGACCTACAGATCATGGCAACTCTTTCATTAATACTGATTATTATTATTATTATTATTATTATTATTATTATTATTATTATTATATTGTTTTTTTTCAAGACAGGGTTTCTCTATAGCTTTGGAGGCTATCCTGGAGCTAGCCTTTGTAGACCAGGGTGGTCTCGAACTCACAGAGATCCATCTGCCTCTGCCTCCCAAGTGCTGGGATTAAAGGCATGCACCACCACTCCCGGGCCTCTGATTATTTTTTATTTACATTTTTCATACAGTATATTCCTTTCTCCAACTCCTCTTATATTTTCCCAACATCAGTAACCACTCAGTATCTCTCTCTGACACACACACACACACACACACACACACACACACATACACACACACACACCTGAAAGAACTTTTCATAATTTCTTGTATAAAGCCACCATTATCCTGGAACCAAAACCCCACACAGACACAACTTTTTTTTTAAAAAAAAGAAAATTATAGACCAATATTCATTATGCACAAAGATGCAAACTTCTCAACAAAATACTTGCAAACTTAATTCAAGAACACATCATAATTGTTATCAACCAGAGTTTACTTGTCTTAATCCTGGGATACAGTGACACTCTTTGCCTCTTAAAGGCATTGCACACTGCACTAACCAAGATAACACTGTTTTTCATATGTTAGAAAAATATCTAGAGAGGGATTGATAACCTAAATAATAAGAAGTCTAAAGATTTAAATGAGCTACAGAACAGCATCATTCACTGGGTTCAATTGTAAAAATGCTTATTCATTTGTACTATTTACTTAATTTTTTCTTTTTAGAATTTTGCAAATGGACATTTGGCACACCAGCTACTCTCATTCCCTTCCACAAACACTTCCGCTTGAATAATCATTTGTTTCTGAGACAGAGTATCCTCTGTCACCCAGTCTAGCCCATCTCATGAATTTCCTGTCTTTGTCTCTGGAGTGCTAGAGCTGAGGAGTGTGCTGGGAATTCAATGGAGAAGAGCATTCTAACCAACACTGGCCTGAGTTTCCACAAGGATATAGGCACTGTGCATTGATTCACTGCTGGCCTGCAATTGGCATGTGGGGATGTGGGTATTCACAGAATAATTGCATAAGTAATGCTATAGTTTGACTTTGGTTTCTGTCTCCCAGTTGCCCATTGTGATTCAGGCTTGATCTCCACTTCAGTGGACTTTGATAGGTGGGGCCTGAGAGATGAATTCTTCAGGGCAGTCACTTAGGAAATGTGAAGACCCCCATCTCTCTCAGTTTTCTTTTGTGTTGAGATATGCTTTTCCACACACATTGTGTCTCCTTATGGTATGCTGCCATCCACTGACCTTTCTAGAAGATAAATCAACATCCTATCAGATTAAATGCTGAACTTCCAAACCCATGAGCTAAATAAACCTTCTTTCTTTTTCTTTTATTTTTTCTTTTATTTTTTACAATCCCAGTTCCACTTCCCTCCTCTCCTCCTGCTCCCCCTCCTTTCCCCCACCCCACCTCTCATCTACTTCTCAGTGAAGGTAAGGCCTCCCCTAGGAAGTCAAGTAAGTCTGTCCTATCACCTCAATGAGGCAGGACCAAGGCACCCCCCTCCAGGCCTGGGCTGAGCAAGGTGTCTTTCTACACAGAATGGGCTCCACAAAGTCAGTTTATGCATTATAATTAGATGTTGGTCCCTGTGCCAGTGGCCTCATATGCTTGCTGTCCAAGCCTCACCATTGTCACCTGTGTTCAGGGGTCCTAGTTTAGTCCTGTGCCGGTTCCTCACTTGATAGTTCAGAGTCAGTGATGTCTGACTGGCTCTGGTTGGTTGATTCATTGGGTTTCCCCATCATGGTCTTGAATCCATTGTTCCTATTATTGCTCCTCCCTCATTTTGATTGTACTCCAGGAGCTCTGACCAATGGTTAGTCATAGATCTCCACATCTGCTTCTATCTGTTGCTGGAATAGGGATCTAACTTCTCTGGGGTTGTGGATTGTAGGCCTTAAGATTTCTTTCTTTATAAGCAGTCCTTGTCAGGTGTTTCATCATAGTCACACAAAACTAGGAGGGATGTGCAAGCAAATGAATTCTTTAATGTAGATAAAAATGATTGATTTTATAGTAAATATTTGGAAAAGTTTCTAATACTATCAGTTAGTATTAAATACTTTAAAGTAGTATAAGTCCAATGTCTCCAAGAGATGGTCACCTTCTAATACAGATGCCATCTTACCAGACTTGTCACATTCTAGAAAATATGGCATGCAAGAAGCAATGGTCACTCAAGCTTAAGATACACTATAAAAATTTTGTCTACTGCTTTCTGAATTTATTTCTGCACATTTCAGGTAATATATATCATAAATACATATCCACATGTTTACAAATTGATCATCTATATTCTTTTTCATGGCACAATCCCATGGTCTCTTTCTAAGGCTTCTAGTAGTGAGATCAGGTCCTGTTCCTGTGCTTAGCTGGCTGTTGGGAACCTGCTCCCCATGCTGCTCCCCTTGCTCAGCCTTGAAGCCTTGAAGCAAGAGGAGGAGCTCTGTCCTGCTTCAACTTGATATGCCATTCTTTGTTCAAGTCCATGGGAGGCCTGCCCCTTTCTGAATGGAGATATAGGAGGAGTAGATGGTAGGGTGGAGGAGTTGGAGTAGAGAAGGGAGGGGGAATTACAGTTGATATGTAAAATGAATGAAAAATGTTATTTAAATAAAAAGGAATTTTTGTGACCATCTTAACCTTTTAATTAATTTTAAATCTATTTAAAAGTTTAGTTATGTTTTCATCTTTTGGAAGACATTCTTCTTAATTAAGTGTGGAAAGAATTCTACTCATTTTAAATTTGATTGAATGAAGTTTCTGAGCTTTGCAGGTGCCTATTTGTTAGGGCTAGTAATTGATATCATTGGGCACTCTGACTTGAAAATTTACATGAACTTGGCCACGATAGAAGACTCTGATCCTCATGCATTGTAAATTCGCTGTTAAGGAGAAAAATATAATTTCTTTATGTTTATGAAGACATAGAGTAAGTATAAAAAAACTTATAAATACACACCACTATTTTAATTGCCCTTGCCTAACTAACACATGTAGTCTGTGGTTCCACATTAAATATATATTCTTCACTAACTAGTAGCTAGTCTCCAGCAAAATACAAAATTGTAATTGTTAAAGATACATTTGATATTTGCATAGCCATATTTTTAAAAATAATTCTCCTTGTAACTAATGATTTTCAGTAACTATAGTAATAACAACAAAAGGGACACATTGGTACATTGCATTTTATGTGCCAAAGTAAAAAAAAAAATTACTTACATCGAGTTAAAATTTGATAAACCAACTTGATTATTTACATGCTTTGAATCTCTTGCTCTTCTTACAGTGAAAGGACTTTTATTTTCACAATAGAAAATATTTTGCAAGTGATTGTTTTGCAAAAAAACTAGTAAATAAAATGTATTCCTCACTCTTCTTGATCACAGAGCCTGCTTAACTCAGAACAGTCTTACAAATAGCCACCCACCTTTGGTCTGGAAAAAGTAATGATTTATGCCAAGCACGAGGCAGAAAATATACTTAATTTATTCATTGCACAACCTATGCACCACCTCAGGGTGGGGTGGGGGGTGCTAGAAAAACACTGTGAGCTAATAAATTATTTCTCCTTGTTTGGAAGCCAGTCACTGTGGGGAACTACTAGTAAAGCTTACAAATGACTTTTATTCTAGAAATGTTGATTTAAAAACACACATACAAAATGGGCCTGATTAAGTATGCTGGTGCTTCCATATAAATTTCAATAATAAATAGATCATTAATTAGGTTCCATATAGGAAACAAGGACCAACAAATAGATAAACATCGTCTAAAATTTCCATTTTTTTTTCCTTTTTGTCACATGTGAAAAATTGTTTTCCTGATTTCTGGACCCTCCTCATGTGAGTCTTCTCTGTAAATGTCAGCATTTGAATAAACTTCCAGCCTTGCTTCTTCACAGACTTTGAAACAGTTGATATAATCCAGATAATTCATGTAAAAATACACAATTTAGAACAAATCTCTTTTTATTGCCTTTGGGAGACCCTTATTTCTTTTTTTATTGACCCAAATTACCCCCCACATTAGCTCTCTCTAGAGCACCAATTCAAAAATAAATATTGACCCAACACTTTATTTTGCGTTGTGTTGACTTGGCAATGTACAGCCAATAACAGCTACTTTGAAGCTTCCGAACACTCAATTTAACCCTGAAAATTTGCATTTATAATTGATGGTTATGTTTAGCTGATTAACAGTATAGAGAAACACTCTGAAGATTACCAGTGAATTCCACTTATTTTGTAAAATAAAACCTAAGTAAGACACTGATAGAATATTGATCTTCCTGATATGAACTGGATTAATGAGACTCTACATGTGGACTCCTAAATGAATTTTTCTAAAATTGAATAAACATTAAAAGAAGCAAAAATGTTCAGGTAACAAGCTTAACAAACAGTTAAGAGGAGGGGAAAAACACTGTGTCCCTTGAGGATCTCAAAGACAAATAATTTAAATCTATTTTTATTTAAGTTACAGAAAAAAAAAGAATGGATGTCTGTGTAAAATGAAGGTTATGTCAATTTAAACACAGTAGAAAAAAGGGGGGCTAAAGAAAGGTTTCCTTTAATTTTTTAAATATCCTAAAATTTAAATAAGTTCCCTATCATAAAAGACTACCCAAATAAGATTTATAAGATCAACAATCACATATCTATTGATTGTATTTGATTTAAATTTTAGACAGGAAAAATTAACATCCTTTTTTCCCCCAATGCTATAGAAAACCTCGAATGGTATCTTTAATGTAAGATTGGAAAGAAAAAGCTCTATTTTAACATTTGCTTTTACAGAAGTGTGTCATTTGATCAAAAGTGATGAATGGAGCCATTGTTGTTGATCATTTTTGGATTATCATAGATTTTGAAGGAAGAAATAAGTTAAAGTTTGCCTTTGGAGGAAGCAGCATGATTTTGGAAATGACTGTCAATCACAGTCACTTCAGGGAGGCATTATGGAGAGCAGTGAGCCACGCCCAGTGCTTATCAATTCTTCAGTGTGCCTGAAGAATTGAGCTTATTAAGTACTTATTCTGTTCCAGGGTGCTCCATGCTAGGGATGAGCTGAGAATAACTGCAACTTTTATTTTGCTCCCGCTTTCCTTTATTCCAGAAAGAATTTTAGAAGGCACAGAGATGTAAAAATGCAGCAATTATGGAAAACTGAATGAAGGTTCCTGAAAAAAAAATGTAAAATAGGTTTATAGTGTTAACACTGCAACGTTGTGTTTACACACAAGGGAATGAAATTAACACCTAGTAAAAGACATCCCCTTTCCCATGTTCACTTAGTAGTCTTCAAAATCGCCCAGATAGAAAATCAGCCCAAGTAGTGCTCATCAGATGAATGAATATAATATGTAGTACATATATCTGATGGAATAGTATTCAACCTCAAAAAAGTAGCTAACCCTGCTATTTGTTGTAATGCCCACAAACCTGGAGAACATAGTACCAGTTGAAACAAGTCAGAGACAGAAAATGTATTGCATGTTCTCACTATGCATTCGACTTCCTGTGTGTATTGTGTACGAAATACAGCATCAATGGATATATTTATGTGTAAACATGCATAGAGAGAATAAAGCAGTGGTTACCAGGGGCAGAAGGAAATGGGAAATGTGTTGGTGAAGCCATAAAGTGTAACAGTTGGGCAGGATAAAGAAGCATAAAACTTGGCTGCACCGTGGTCCTCAACCAGCGTTATATCCAGTTTTCTAAAGGCTTACACACCTGTTCCTGCCCCAGTCGTGATGGGCAATCCTGTGAGATGAAAAGTATTTCTCACTATAGTCGCCCCCATTTCTATGTTTGTGTATCTCCTAATACTGGACGATGCATCTCAAGTAATACAATGAATGTATGTTTTAAAGAAAAATGCTTATAATACTTTTTTTACATTTTTTAACTTAATCTACAGAGTATGCAAACATTTTATTTTTTAACATAAGGTTCAGAGATTCGAATCCTGAGGGAGAGGAAAACAGAACCTTTGTGTCTGACCTGCAGGTTCCGAGCCTTGGAAGCAGTTTGTTGATGTTCAGCTGGGTCCAGGATGGAAGATCAGAGGGGGTTCAAGCAACCTGTCTTGCCCAGAACCCACAAGCCTATTTCTCTGTTGTGACTGGTCTCTACTGCACAGCCCAGGGCTTGCATCCCTCATGCGAACTAAGCCAAGAGCTGTTGTGCCTGCTCAGCTGCTCTGTCTTCCAGAGACCTTGGTGCCCTCCCATAAGCCCACAGCTGAGGATATTCATTAAGTGTCCCCCGACGTGCAAAAAGGACTCAACTCAATGGATTGACAGTGGATCATGGTATGGCCAGGATGATGTTGACATAGACTGTGAGGTTTGGTTCTTCCAAGAAAACAAGGGCAAAATTCAGACAAAGAGATAAAATATTCATTTGCATGTGAATCTGTGCTGCAACCTGGCCTGAAAGTGTGAACTCCTTTCAAAAAGAACAGGATGCAACTCAGGTCAAACAGGTTTTTTTTTTTTTTTTTTTTTTTTTTTTTATGGTTCACTTTATATGTTGCTGCTGCTTCTTTTTTGGTTTTCATTTTTGCTTTTTTTGGGGGGGGGCGGTGGGCAATAGAACATCAGAAAACAGAGGAAGAAATCATCACATGCAGTGGCTGGCTGGCATTTGATGATGACGAAGAAGGTGTGGGGTTGGGGATTACCTCTGGATGTCTGGGATGGATTTACTGAACAGTTTTAGCTAGGATGGACACAGACACTTCTCCAGGGTAAACTAAAGTGGCCCCTCAGGAAGACCATATGATTTCAAGAACATGTTAAATCAGTCTTTAGATGTCCAAGAAGGTATGGGGGTGTCAGCTTTAAAAATGAACCCTCTATCTCCAGGGCAAGCACTTCAGCATAGATGCTCCCTAACAAAAGGTTCAGAGTCTCTGGCTCTTCTGACTTATACCCATCCTGTCCTAAACTACTGCAGATTCATTTTCAGTATCTTGGATCCTTTTCCTGCATTGAACTCAGTGCTAGAGTTCTACACTTGTCCTCATATGTCTTCCTGCAAGACAGATTTTTTTCTCCCACAGATCCTACCATGAGGC
Organism: Cricetulus griseus; assembly: GCF_003668045.3. NCBI lineage: Eukaryota > Metazoa > Chordata > Mammalia > Rodentia > Cricetidae > Cricetulus > Cricetulus griseus. The sequence goes on from NW_023276807.1 coordinate 6,573,711, forward strand.
ATTTCCCAATCTCCCCTTTTGTATTTCTGCATTGTCTCACATTTCCACTAGTAATGCATTCCTTTTGTCTACAACTAATGCTGAATCACAATAAAGGACTAAAGGTGATTGAAGCAGATCCTATGACATTCTGTGGTCCTAATTGCTACCCAGTGTTAGTTCCTGTCTTTTGTCCTATTTCCCTAGGCTTAGCATATTTGTCAGCCTCTTGACTGGAGATTGTGTGTCTATGGGGCAGATGTAATGTACTGTTTGGTCATTCCTCAGGGCTCAGTGCATGCTGTCCATGCTCATAGATGTGGGAAACACAGTACCCATAATAATTGCATACAGTGCACTCGGAAAATGTTCATTAAATAATAGTTACATACTAGAAAACTCTGTATCCCCAGGAGTAGGAGGATGGGTGCATTTATGTGTGCAAATCTGTGCCCCAAACAGCCAAATACACCCACTGCATGTACTGATCTAGTGCGAATGCAAATCTCTTCTTTGTTTCCATATGGTTTTTAACTGCCATGCTGAACACCAAGCTCCAACCCTGCTTCACACAGCACTCAAAAGGCTGCATTTTGGAGAGTGCTATAGCTTCGACTAGACATTATATGTAAATGTTGAGGAAGGAGTCAGCTCTGTATAGAATTAGCCTCATCAGATAATTTATTTGACTGTGATTTTTTAAAACTTTTATGAATTTCATACAAGAAAAATTAAGGGCATTCTCATAGAAATCATTGACTAATTGGTGAACAATTAGGAGCTGCTTCCTAGCATTTAATGTAGTTTCCATGCTAGCATGCATCTTGTGAGAGCTAACACATCTTGACATGGCTCCTTAAAACTATCTTACAGATAAGGCTAAAAGAGCTGCCATTTAATTCTCTGATAGTAGCCCATATGAAGGAATAAAATAAAGCACTTTACTATGCTTAGGATGCATTGACTAAGCCTTGAATTATTTTGGAAGAAAACTGTTTGTGTGATAATTTTATATTGCCCTGGCTAGTACTCAGTGTCCAGTCCAGACTGGCCTCAAACTCACAGCCATCTTCCAATCTCAGCCTCTTGGGTGTTGTGATTATTGTCCACCATGCCCCAAGATGGGGGTGTTCTAAATCTTCTAAGAAAGACAATTTTAGGGTTTTCTTTGTCTCCATCAAATTTGAAAACAAACAGCATTTCTGTGATTTCACTTTTTATGCCTGGAAGACAGCTGCCCTGTATCTATCCAGGAATGACTCTTCAAGTGTGCAAGAAAGGTTGTTGCAAAACAAAGTTTCAATTTCTCCAAAGAAAATCCAGCTGAATCTGTATGGTTATAGAATAACCCCAATTTAGGCTGAATATGAAAATTAATTCCAGGCAAGAATTCAGGAAGAAATACAAAGCAGGGGGCCAGAATTTGTTTAATTGCTAGGAGAAAGAATATGGGACATGAAGAGTAGCATGAGATGAATTTTTTGGTTCTGTGTTTTAAAATGTATCCTAATGTACTGCTTTTTAGGAGTTTTGAGCATCCTCATGAATCTTTCTTTAAAGAGCCCAGTGATCTAATAATATAGGTGGAGTAAGGACTCAGGGTTGAAGTGAAAGGAAATACTTAAACCACAGAGAGGTGGTATGATTTTCCCAACTCAGCCACTAAATGGTGAAATGAACTCTCAGACACAGGCAAGTAGTTTTATTCACACTTAACCATATTGACTAGCCAATATTTATTTGTCAATTATTTTAAAATTGTTCATATTCATGTATGAACATTGTGTACAAATTGAACTTTGATCTTTCATCTTTCTAAGTAAATGCTGGGGTTTTCCATGCCGGACAGATGACTCCCCCCCTCCCCCACTAAAGTGCTGATTAGTAAATCTAGCTTAGGGTGAGGTAAGACATTCCATTTTACTTCCTTTTGTATTTTCAGTAGATGAGTTAGAATGTTTTGAAATGGCTGACTAAATTAAATGGTAGGAAGGATAGTGGGTCTGGGGACCTGCTTTTCATCACTATAGATAATTATGGACTTATAGAAGAAGGGCATGTGTGATTTTGTTTCAGCCTCTCTCACTGATGACCACTGTGTTCTGTTTGTTTTCCCTCATTTAGAGTCCATGGACAGCAAGCATTCTTGGAGGCTTTGTTTCATGACAACAGCAACTGCAATTAGAAGGGTATTATGAATCTAACACGGGGTGGCAACACCCTGACTAGGTCATAGCTGGGCCCCAGATGGCAGCTTTTTGTCAGAAATTCATTTTTCCTCTCCCACCATAAGGAGAAGCAAGCTAAAATACAATTTAGTGTAGTTATAAAACATAATGAACTCTGCCAAACTATGACTTGTTTCTGAAAATTTAACAAAAGCTTCATCCACACTTACCACCCAATATCATCCAGAGACTTTCCATAGATCCTTGTTTGGCTTGTTCTATTTTACATCATAGAGACTATTCCAGAAGGAATCAGATTCAAGAGTGCATTCAAAACCACAAAATGAACAAACAAATGAGTGTACATGACTAGACACAACGCAATATGGAAATAAATTACATGAATGAGAGTTTTGCCACAGTAGTGTCATGACTGCCTGTTTGTTCAATACATGTTGAGTCAAGATGTGTTACTCTAGGCTTCCTGTTGGCTCCTTGGCTCATCTTGGGGGCAAGAACATCATGTTCTATATGTTATCTTTGGAACCTAGACTTTGATGGTGAAGGGTAACAGGGTTCTAGGAAGAAGCACCCACCTCTTCTGTGATTAGAAGTTAAAGTAAATGCCTTTCATGTGTGTCCAGAATGTGGAAAACAGTAAACTGTGTTGTTGTTTTTGGCACTTTCCCAGTTATATACTGTGCCTGAGGGACTGTCTTTGTGTTTCAATATAGATATTTTTCTATTTCCCCCAGCTTTACTGTGGAATACTATATAAGAATTTACTAATTACCGAAACATACCACACCCTAAAATTACTACTAACAACTGAAATGCTTTTTTCACAACAGTCACAATGACAGACTGTTCAGTCCTACAGCAGAGAAGTTCTTATAAAAGCTCCATACCCAAGTGCACTCTTTCTTCTTACCAGAACCATATGAATTAAGCTGCTTTGTGGGTAAGAGGTCTAAAAACTTTCCCCCCAAAAAATGGCTTGTAAGAAAAAGGAGCTAATAAATTCACACAGATCTTTAAATGGCTGATAATTTCTAGAAATAGATGTGGTGAAGTGTAGTGCCCTTTCTATCTGAAAAAACTTTTGAGTTCATGAATTTTGAAATTAAAAACAAAACTAATTTTTAAGGTATGATATAGAGAAAAAAGTGTTTGAAGAAAATCACACACCTTTATGAAAAACCCAGAGCAACAATTAATACAAGCAATCTCTTCAACTTAGTAAAAAGCATTTGCCTGAATCATAAAGCCAGCATTGCAATTAATAGTAAGAAACTGGACATAATGCTCTTGGGATCAACAGGAAGTCACTGATGCCATTTTCTTGCTTTATTATTCAATAGTTACTGAAACTTTTATCTGGTTCACCAAGACAGTCAAAGCAAAATAAATAAATAAATAAATAAATAAATAAATAAATAAATAAAGAGTAGAATAGGTAAACAACACTGTGTTTACTCACAAAAGCTTTAGCTGTCTCCACAGGCAATTCCCAAGACTAGATTTAAATACAAAAATGAGGGTCTAAGCCAGGTGTTGGTGGTGAACGCCTTTAATCCCAGCACTCAGGAGGCAGACGCAGGCAGATCTCTGTGAGTTCCAGGCCAGCCTGGTCTCCATAGTGAGTGCTAGGATAGGCTCCAAAGTTACACAGAGAAACCCTGGCTCGAAAACCAAAAAAAAAAAAAAAAAAAAAAAAAAAAAAAAAAAAAAAAAAAAAAAAAACCAAAAAAACCTCTAATTAAAAAAAAACAAAAAAAGATGAGTGTCTAAAGACACCAGTCAGCACTGAAGAGCACTTGTTGGTTCCTAGCACCCACACAGTATCTAACAATTGTTTGTAAATCCAGTTTCATGGTGTCTAATGCTTCTTCTGATTTCTCTAGGCACCAGACATGCACATGGTACACAAACATACATGGGGACAAAACATAAAATAAATAAATCTTTAAACATTTTTAATTTAACAAAAAGTACTTTGAGATGAGAACTAAGGAGAACTCTGGAAAGAATGCAGCATAGACTATTAATATAAAAATAGCAACTGTTTCCCTGAATATCAGCAATTTCCAACAAAGTTGGAAATTAAGGAAGAAAAGCTTTTATAGCAGGACCCAAAACAGAAGAAAGACAAATACAGATAAATTTAATAAAATATGCACAAAAATAAATATGAATTTAGCTGCAAAACTTTGATGGAAGAAGAGATGAATTGAAAACCTCAGAAAGTCAAAATCGATAGCATAATTCCCTTGTCAACTCTTCCTAACTTGATCAGAAGATAGCATGCTGCCTGAATCAATCCACACAGTAGAAGTCAACATACTGATTGCAAAGTTTATTCTCGAAACTTAAGGCTGAGAACCAACACTATATTATTCAAGAATAACATGTTTAAAAGACTTAGAACAACCAAATATACTTAATAATGGCTCTGGTAATAGACAGAGTAAAGTATTTGCAAAAGAATAGATGCATCAAAGAATAGAGAGTTGAGAACTAGAACTCCACAAATGAAATCATCTGAGACTTGTCAGAGATGAAAAATGATTATTGCTTGTTTTTTTTTTTTCACAATTGTTGAAACTGCTGGGCACTCATATTTTAGAAAAGAACCTTTTTGGTGAAAGGTGAAGTCTGCATATAGTTTCCTACTTATCACATAAAATATGAAATCATAAAATTCCTAGAAGATAAAAACAGGAAAAAAATCTGAAACCTTAACTAAAGTTCGAAAAAGCCCAAATCATGGAAGAGATGACATCATTTGAATTAATACCTCATCTTCAATGATGAATTGTAAGATTCAAAAGAATAAAAGCTCAGTGTCTAAATGGTTTTTAAAAATCTGATAAATAATGTTTACAATATAAAGGAATCTTAAAACTCAATAAAATCCCCGCATTCTAAAAGATTCAAAAACTCTGAATTATACTTCACTGAGATAAATTAGTGAATGTTCATATGGAAATACACATAGTATCTGTTTACATAGAGAACTGTAAACAACACAATGCTTTATTAAGGACATAAATTATTTAGCCAAAACTCTTAAATAGCAACAAGACAGTGGCTAGTCCAGTCTATGCTGGGGAGATGCGAGTAAGCAAAGACATTTTAGATCATTCTTTGGCAAATCCTTACAAACCCAAATAGTCCTACAGAATCAGTAATTGCATTCCTACTTATTAACCCATAGGCTCTGCAAACATGTCCACACCAAAGCCTACACATGAGTTGTGTAGTTTTTGCACTCATATTCACTGTAAGCTATGGACATCCAAGACTTTCTTTCATGAAAAATAAACAAATCATGTTACATACATACAATGAAATATTTTTATTCCTTATTGAGATTAATGAGCTTGTAAGCCACAGATAGAAATTTAGTCATTGATCTTATATTCTCTGATTGAGTCCCTCATTGAAGATGGGGTATTAATTTGGATGATGTCACCTCTTCCATGACTTGGGTTTTATTTTTGAGCTTTAGTAAGGGTGTCATAGATTTTTTTCTTCTGTTTTTTTGTCTTCTAGAAAATGGTGCTGACCTAAGTGATTGTAGATGTGAGCAGGTTTGGTATGACTGAGGGCAAATGATGCCTTGCAAAGTCACCTTTTTCAAGTTGGTATATATTTCAACCATGGGCATGGGTAAAACAGTCCTCCCATCATTGTGTATTCTTACCAGAGCTGAAAGAGTGAGGAAGTAGACAGCCATGTGAATGAAAGATATACATAATGAAAGATCTGCATGTTGTGGGACAATTCAGACTGCAAAGGAATTGGTCATGTCTGCCCACACTCCCACACAAGGGACAGCTGACCTTAAACATACCTAGAATTTGGTGGGCTTTCAGTTTTCAAATTCTTCATTTATAACTGCTGTAAACATCCTGTTTTCCTCTACAGCAATAATTATTTCTAAACAATGTAACACTGGGATATGGTATGTTTAAAAATAGCAGCATTGTCTACTCACTCTGAAAATTATCTCATTTTACAGCATTTTCACAGGGTCAGAATTGCTTCATTTCTCACTCAAGAGAACATGCTCACCCCTTGGTATCTGCTGAGCTTTGTTACAAGATAGCCTATCAATACTGTAACCAGTGATCCGGTCCCATATATAGTGTAGTTTATATTGCATAGAGCCCTTACATACCCTCTATATTTTAAATAGTCTTGATATTGATTGTGATATATATTACAATGTACATGTTGTAGAAAGAGATATAAATCTATATGGTTTAACAAATAAAGACAAGAAAAACTTCTGTGCCCATTTGGTACAGATAAGTTTGGGGATCTTGGGAGTCTGCATCTGATTGATACAGAAGCAGAGTTGGTACATGAGATGTGCCACTGTGTGAACCAGCAGCTCAGACAATGAGTCTGAGTTTGTGGCCTAGTTGTTGCTCAATGGCTATTTTCAAATGCATGTGGAGTCTATGTGGAGTCATCATATGTGTGGTTGTGAGCATATTTGTAGGCACTATAATCCAAGATAATCTGTGGTCCAGTGAAGGAGTCCATTCAAGGTGCCAAACCCATGGGTAATTGAAGGGACAACTTCCAAAGGAAATTAGCTGAACTCCAGTCTATATTAGTGGAGTGGAGAGACCAGTCTATCTAAGGAAGTCACATGTAAATGGATGTACAAAGGATAAGAAATTACCAGAAATAGCAAAATGGAAGAGCTGAGTGAAGACTTTCTCAGGAGAGAGCAGAGGTTCTGACAGGGTGCTAAGGCACAAACATGGTGTTCTAGAAGTGTCGGTATACAGAAGAGCAGGTGCACTATCACACGATTGTCAAGAACCAATGTGTTGCCATCCACAACAGCATGGCATGAAACTGTTTCTCCTGAATAGCAGGTGTCCCTGCTAGACAATCAGCAAAAGTCAAAAGAAGCTCCAGAGGAGTCAAAACTAAACAGAAAAGCCCCAAAAGGCGTGTTTCCCTTTCCAGTCTTACAATAGGTTTCCTTTCATCAACGTGTGTGTGTGTGTGTGTGTGTGTGTGTGTGTGTGTGTGTGTGTGTGTGTGTGTGTATGCATTTTTTCTCTTAAACCACACTGTATATGACTTTTGAGTCAAATATTTGAGATTAAAATTTGTGGAAAAATGATCCATGTTATAAAATACTATACATTTGCATTGTTTTAATGACTATTTGCGATCCAACTTGAATATATACAACCTGTGTTTTATTTACCTGCACATTAGAAGCATGTGCCCATTAACTTTTGAATTCTTACTTTGTGAACTGGTACATACTCTTTGCCCATAGTTCCATGGCATAGGAATGGATGATTCTAGTTGTAACAAATTCAATCATCTTTTCTCTGTCTATTAATTTAAAATATGATGGTGCTGAACACATGAATTTACCTTGTCTCTGAGATTCCCTGGCACTTGTATTTTATGTTTGTTTTTAGTTTCCAAGCTTCAGTACTGATGTTGCAGCCCTAGGACCTGTTTCAGCATCAGCCTTTGGTGGCTGATGAATCCATATCATGGATTCATTGCCTTTAAGCTTTTGTGAAGGAGCACTTTTGTTTTCTTTTTTTTTTCTTTTCTGTATTTGTTATTCCAAATCTCTCTTAGAATTTTTGTTGTTGTTTTTCACAGTAAGGCAACCTGTTATTGTTTTGGTTTGTGTGGAAGGATTAATTTGAATTAATTTGGAAATAAATGAAGGTGTGAGTTCAGGCTTCTACAAGAGAATTTATAGCATTGATACCCACATTTGAATCATCCTGAAATGCTGACATTGTTTTTGATGCTTCATATGGAACTTTCATGTTCCTTAAAATAAGTTTACACACACACACACACACACACACACACACACACACACACACACGCACATATATATATATAACTGTAACTTTCCCTTTGGTGTTATACAATCCAACTGTTCAATGCCACCAGTGTTTGGTCATCTAGTTTCATCTATTCCTCAGTCAAGATATGATGCCTTTTATAGTTTCGATTAGATTTTGCAAGGAGGTATAATAGATAATGCTACACATTTAATGATATGAAATGGACTGCTTTCCTCTTTTCATATGCAGAACTATTACTGTGACTGAAGTTTTCCCCCACTGGTTCTGGCCTACTCCAAAGACTTAGAAGGAAAGAAGCAATAGCATTGATATTTCAGTGTCTATTTCTTGTTTTGCCCTTCCACATGTGTCTTTAAATCTTAAGGCCATTTTCTATATTAGAAATTATTTTTATTCATTTTTAAAATAAAACAAACACTGCGGAGCTTTACCAAATAGCTCAAAGCCACACAGAGAGTTAATGTAGGGTCCCAGTAGTTTGGTTGTAGATCACAGGGACTTCAGACAGTGCCACAGGTTGCTGATTGTGAGGAATAGGAGCAGAGGAGAATGTAGGAGGGTGGGATTAAAGAAACTGTGCATCTTGTGTCTATATATTCAGAGTTGCCTTTCAGGCTTCCATTAGTCATGGAGCTTCACACTATTGAAATGGGAATATATATATATATATATATATATATATATATATATAGTTTTGAGTTAACATCTTCTCACACAATTATTTATATCAAGTTGAGTCTCATTTTATTACCACAGTGCATAGGGAAATGGTGTGTGTGGGCTGGATGTGTAGCTCAGTTCTCACACACATTAAGTCTAGGACTAATCCCAGTACCTCCCTCTTTCACCCCCAAAGTATAAGATTTCAGTATGTGAAGTTAAGCACCATTTTGTTCCTGTGTGCATCAGCTGGGGGTGAGATGCTGGTGGGGTTGCATATGGACTCTGAGATGGAGAGAAATCAAGGAGGTAAAAGCTATAGGTCACCTCACTCTATTTCCAAAGCTAACAGACATTTTTGTCACTTCCTCTAGCTCCCCACTTGGTGAGTCTCTGCCTTTCTCACACAGCCCAATGGCAAGAATTGGAAGAATAATGCTGATTGGTTATACAAAGACCCATTCCACTCTGTATCTCCCTAGGTCATGAACTGTAGGCCCACCTCAGTAGGGACATGGTGTGCTTGGATTCCTTGGTCCATGTGATATCCATGGAGGATGTTTTTCATCAGATGAAGAGTAAGAAGTAAGGCTAGGAAAAATTATCAGAGAGAGACTCAAGGGGAGAATACATTAAAATTAATTTATTTTTAAAAGGTTTGAATATGTAACCCAATAGTGTTGAGCTGACCTTAACATTTTACACTTTAATCTTGCAAACTGGCAATAACTTACACATAATTGAGGATGAAGAGAAGGAAGTGTGAGGGAGGGGGAGGGGATAAGAGAGAGAAGGACAGAGGGAGAGAAGAAGGGAAAGTAAGACATTAATAACTCTGGAGAGAGATGTGGAGAGAAGTGAGATAACCCCCCATTTGTTCCTTCTAACTACTGGGGGGAAAGCCTGCATACTAATCACTCCCACTCTGTCAAATAATTACAACATTCATCAGGCACTCTGCTTGTAGTTTGTCTGGGACTCTAAGGTAGCCAAACTTCTTTCTGAAAGTCTGGCATGGAGGATCTTTATAAATCTCACTCGCCTGCTTGTCCTTCACCACATTTATTGCAATAAGCACACTGAAAAGCATGGTGGCTCAATGCTGATTTGTCCATTCAGTAATTCTTAGAGCTGTCATGGCCTTTGAGCCAGCTGTCCCCTCCCAGCTTGAGAATGGGGGCCTCGGGAAGAAGCAGGGAGGGAGACTGGCTTATTAGACAGAAATTGACAGTCATAGAATGAAGGGCATGGGGGACCCCTCAGAAACTCATGTGGACCATTGTGGAAGGATTAGCAAGGGAGAACACACTTCAGGAGGCCAGTGGTATACCTCCCCAAAGAATACAAATGGGCAGGGAGTGGGAGGTGGGCGGAGAGACGGCCACCCTTTCAGTTATAGGTTTTATGAGGTCTAATTTGGCATTCGGCATCTTTCCTCAATTTTTTTGTGTGTCCATCTCCTGGCAATTCTTTAATATTTATGCCATTCAGGGCATTCTGCACGCTCTGAGGAGCTGGCATGGGCAATGTTCAATCTGCAGTCTTCTGTATGCATTCAGATTGCGAGCTGCTCCCTAATTGGTTTTCATCCGAGTAATCCCACGGAGAATAAGGTTACATACTGAAAAGGGCCGAGGTGAGCCTGGGTAAAAGGGGACTGTGAACTCCATTCCTGGCCTTATTAGAATGCTCTGAGCATGCGCCTTGAGGAGAAAAAGATACCCAGACTTCGGAGGTCCTCCTGAGTCATGAAGAAACACACAGTTCACCTCAAAAAACACCCAGCAATCCAGAAAGATAAATACTTTAGGGGCAACCCCATCCATATTTCTGTATGATACAATGGTTGGTACAACACAGAGTATTAGGTTCAAATGGGACTTATGAGGAAAATCAATCAGAAATACAATTAAAATTGAGAAAACAAACCGTTTGTAGAAATCTGGGAATTTGGAAGAAAAAAGTATTTATCAATTTACCAGAATTATAGTAAGGGTTTAAAACTGAAGGCAACTGCAATTCATGCTTCATGTTTTTATTTTTTATAAATATTGTTTTCATGTCCCATGACTTTCTTTGGGAATTTTGGTTCACTGTTAGCCTACACTGAGCATTCCCGTGGGGTAAAGAGCTCAGATATTCTCTGTATACAGAGTGTCTTGTAGTATTGTAAATGGCAATAGAGCTTTTGGAGGCCTGGAATATTGTATTCATCTTGTTCAGAGGTGAAAACACTGAGGCACTATTTTAAAGTTCAAAACATGTGATGGAAGTTCACTACAAGAAATAATCTGACAATTCAGTCTGTATAAATATTGTAATTGTCTATCCCTCCATTTTCACTCACTAGCAGCAGCTGTGTGGGTCCCTTGATTGGACAAATTTGTTTCGACTGACTTATGTTATAGATAATAGAGTATGTGGGAAGACTGGCTGTTCTGAAACTCTGAGCTTGTAAGCTCAGAATAAGAATGCTACACTTGGTCATCTTGCTAGGATTTTAGTAATTATCATTTTTCAAGACCATTCAGCCTGGGAAAGACAATTTGCAATTAGACTTTTTAAAATAAATGAGGGGGTGGAGAAAGAAAGAAAGAAAGAAAGAAAGAAAGAAAGAAAGAAAGAAAGAAAACGAGAAGGACTGTGGTATAACTATCCTCCCTCCTGGGGAATATGGCTTTTCTTCATTTTTCAAGTGCACAAAACTTATATAAATAATTACACCAATAATATGCTTTGCCAGCTAAATAAAATGTGCTGTATTTTTGGAATTGGGGGAGCATTAAAACAATACTTTCAAAACTTACACTCAGAGCATAAAGTGAAACCACCCCCCAAAATCTCACAGCATCACCCATAGACAAGATCTCAAAGTCTCACACCGAATGATTCTGTCCTCCTGTTTGCATGCCATGTCACTTATTTTATGGGGGCTTAACTAGAAGACCTCTCCCTATTTGAGAAGAAAGGATATTTTTTTTTGTACCAAGGATCTTACAAGCTCAAAGGCCATTTAACTTAGCTTAGCCATCTGGTTTATTTTGCATTAAAGGAACTTCTCATTTAATTTACCAGTCTATAATAGGTAACTTTTTCAATATGGAGCTAAAGGTCACTATTATATGTAAGGAAAATTAAGCCAGCGTTCTCAGTTGCCTTACAGTTCTCTTAGTTCAACTATGCCAATAAATGAACATGTACAACAAGCCGAAGGGCTTTTTATTACAAATTTAATTCATTTCTCTAGACAACTGTGAAATTTGCCATTGACATCAGTCATTACCCCAAGGCGAACTAAAAGATGATCTCAGTTAATAAATGGTCCTTAACAAGGAACGCTCCCATCTCCTGTGATATTGGCACAGGCACATTTTATTAATGCAGGGCTTGCTTCCTGCCAGAACACCAGCATTCACGACTATTTGGTGTGCATGTTTCCTCTTCCTGCTCCTGATATTAATAATTATACAACAGGATAATTAGCAACACAAAGAGACAGTACTATGAGCTTGAAGCTAGATTTTCAGCGCGTTAACCTTCTGGGAAATAAAGAACAGAAGCAAAGAGTCGAGCCAAATAACCAATGCAGGTTGATTTCACACTGTGTAAAAGGCTAATTATCTGTGAAAAGTCTGACCTCAAGTAACAGAATTACAGAAATGTTCATGCATTTTTATTTTAAATAAAACTCAGAGATACTGCTTCAGCATCCTAAAGATATCTGCATAGCGAAGGCGTGAGAGAAGACGGTTGAAACTTAAACAAAAATAAACTCTGAAGGATGTGATGGTGTCCAGAAGTGAATGTTACTGATAAATCCAGGCACCTGAAATCATGGGGTAAAGAGAGAGAGAGAGAGAGAGAGAGAGAGAGAGAGAGAGAGAGAGAGAGAGAAAGAAAAAGAAAAAAAAGCTCATGTCTCCTTTCTTACTCCTAGCACACAGCCATCATGATGGGGGTAAAAAAAAAAAAAAAAAAAAAAACCTCAGTATTCGACAGAAGTAGGTTAAGTGTATTTTGTTTACTGAAGACAGGCTACCATAAAAAGAGAAAATATTACTACTTCTTTACAGGTACCATATGTAATTCATTCTGATATAGGAATATTTATCCACTAGCAGTAATAACAAACCACAATTTTTGTCATGAAAAAAAATAAATTGTATTTGCAAAAAGCAAACACATTACAGAGTGTGTAAAAATGCAACATTCCCATTTTCTAGTCAGAGTTCCAATTTATTGAAGTAACAGAGCAGAAAATGCACTGACAGCTGTTACATTTTATTGCGAATTAGTATATAGGTTTTATATCCAGTGAGCAAACGCATGATACATTGTATTCCAGTAATTGCCAGTGGCTTTCAAAATGGAAACCGGATGATCTCAGTGCAATTATGCTCAGGAGAGCACACAGAACAGTCCCCAGCTCCACACTGCAATACTTTAACAATACTAATATTAAGTATATTTTCCTTTTAGTTTTCAAAAAAAAAAAAAAGAAATTAAAGATCAAAGAGGTCAAGCTGGTTTCCAAAGCATCAAGGGTAATTCTCAACTGCTCTATGTGCTCCCCCACCCCCACTCAGCCCAGAGTGCATTTCTTTGATTTTAGTCAATGTAGCAGGATATTATAGTTCAGGATTTCAGGAAGGTCAAACACCCTCCTGCCTCCTCCTTCCTCCCTCTTCCCACCTGGGTACATTGTATCAATATTTTCCTCACTGGGATGTTTCCTCTACTTCCTCTCTTAGCCACAGAATGTAAGGGGTTAAGAGATGTGACCAGGGGTTTGGGGACCTGCTTTAGTAAATGAGCTGTATGCCTTCGGATTCTTATTTTACTAAGAACAGACAGATCGTCTTAGACTCCGCTTCCTGTTCTCCCCGCCTAGCTGTTCCTCCTCACACATGACCAGCTAGGATACCAGCATGGGGCTGATCCAGTGCTAGGGAAACAGCCATTTGTTTTCATAAGGGTTAACTCGGATTTCATGGATCACCTTACTAATACTTAGGGCTACAGACTAACAGGCGAATGCACAACAACCGTCTAACTGCTCTCCCAGTCAGTTATCATTTATTTGAAGCAAATTTTTGCATACCTTAAGAAGTCTATTTTCCCCTATTTTTGCAAACCTTTATAATGTACTTCAAAAGCTTAGCACCTCCTCCTGTGACGCCTTCCCCACCATCCATCTCTGCTGGAGCCTTCAATAAATCCGGCTGTCTCCTCCCCTCTAGTGGTTGCCGGCCAGCCTTGCAACAGAGGAAAAGCCTAGGCTGCAGTGCTCACAGAAGGACACTTCTGCAATATTTTAGGTTTAGAGAGAAGGGGGTTGGGGATGGGGTGGGGGATAAACCTAGCAGGCTATCACCGCAGAAATAAAATTTAGCAAGCATTTAAAAGGATATTCTAGTGGTGGCCACAGCTTCATCAACACCAACCTGCAGACACAGATTTGTGAGCCCAGCCCGTTATTAGTGATTGAATTAATAGCAAGTCCCAACTTGTATCTGGTTTAATAAAGGAAACGCACGAATGCAACAAAACCGTAAACACCATGTAATAGGCCTTTCTCCCCCAGGCTGGAATCGAAATTCCATGCAACATGAACAAGAAAGATCAAGGGCCACTATTCTTGCACCTGGCAAGGTTGTCCCAGAGCAACTCCAGACTCCCTTTCTAGGACTCAAAGCACACTGCTGGCGTGGCCCCTCTAGAAACGTCATCAAAAGCTACAACAGCTACAACAGAAATCTAATGATATTTCTCACACACATGTCAGAACTGCCGGTGTAACAATAAAGTGGCCTGTGGTGCCCTTTGCCACGACAGTGGCCACTGGAAAAAAAAAAAAAAAAAAAAAAAAAAAAAAAAAGCTCAGCTTTCCTTGCCACTATTCAATTGTTTTTAAACCCACAGAAATCCAAAAACTTATGCAGAAGGAGGCATACTGTCCTTAATAACAAATCCCAAATCCTGAACTTTCTTGTTTTCCTGTTAAAACATTGATATTATGGGCTTGTGAGTTTTAGTCATTTTAAATATAGTTTTTTTTCTACAGCTACAACATTCAAATGAACTTTATTATCCCTGGAAGATTTACTTTCATTTGATTGATTGTAAATGAAATAGTAATATTTAGACGTACCAAAACTTAATCACTCTCAATGTAGTGAGGTTTTCTTACATGGTATGAGCAATGACTAGTGTGAGGGTATCCTAATTACAAGAACTAGAGGTTAGTGGCCGACACTCTCTTCTGAATTCTTTGGTAGAAAGAAAATTGAAAGACACACATTGTTTATTCTGAACAAGTTAGTGCTTTAGTACTTCTACACACACACACACACAGAGAGAGAGAGAGAGAGAGAGAGAGAGAGAGAGAGAGAGAGACAGAGAGAGAGACAGAGAGAGAGACAGAGAGAGAGAGAGAGAGAGAGAGAGAGAGAGAGAGAGAGAGAGAGCCGAAACCAACAGCAACACAGAAACAAAATCCACAATCCCAACCCTATTAAAGTTTACTTAATAGCTAAGGAAATGAGGTTTTATTCATTTTGGGGAGACAAAGTATTGATCTCACTAAAATTAATACAGCTATCTTTTTTCAACCATTTAAAAATCTCTAAAAAATTTTAAAAGGGGATGTTTGCATTGGCTATCTTACATTAAATTAACAACACTAGGCTCATTTTCAGTAGCAAAACAAACAGTATACATATATAATACACAAATAAGACGGAGCTTTCCTCTCACAGTTAACCAGAATCCTACCATGGAAATCTTTCCAAATGTCTACAGGCAGCTGGCTAGGGAAAATGAAGCATGCTTATCTCCTGCTTCACTGAAAAGGGGTCCTGCCGGGCCTGATATGATCTCAGCAGAGACTGAAGTGAGCTGCTTCCTTGGGGACTGCATTAGACTGAGTGAATGTGTGAAGCTAGAGCTTGGGGGAAATAAAATAAATCAGATATGGGAAGACGTACATGATCTGTCACAATAGACTTTTTTAAAAGTGAAACCAATGAGGAATCTGAGTGACGATCATTTCTCCTCCAACCATGCAGCAGAATAGACGATTTCCTTATCTTATTTTGGTCTTGCTGGGTTTTGATTTACCCAACCCAGGGCCTCCTACCATCTTGACAGAGAGACTTAACTTATCATGTAGTAAATACTGGCAGAACATAGATGGTTCTTTTCTGGCACAAGGGAACTTTGAAGCTCTGTAAGACATTATAAGAGGGTCATCTCATTACACGAGAGTAGGTTATCCATTTCAGAATCCCTGCCAGATTCCCTATATTAGGGGTACTAATCGTATTATTAGACTGTGAACAGGAACCTAAACTTATTTTAACGGTCTCGCTTAGCAAATCAAAAGAGGCAAGAGTTTTTGAGACTTCTGAAACAGTGATCCTAAATTTCAGAAAAATCATCACAAAAGCAATGAGCACAAAGCGAGTTGACATCATCCGCAGATGTAAGTCCTCAGCATCCCTTCCTAGAGGTGTTTGTCATCACTGTTGACTGTACAGGACACTACATTAGATTTATGTTCAAGAATAAAATGTTTCAAATTTTTATTTTTCCTGTGCAATAGAAATGCATTATGAAAATGTTCTCCTCAATGCTGCTTCTTTAATATCAGAAAGGAAATATTCCAAGATACAGAAATGCGTTATGCTTCAGAAAATTAACTCATTATCCTTATTACCTCATGTCAAACGTTAATTGTGCATTTTTCTAACCCAAACCAACATGGAAAATGAACTCCTCTTTATCCATTTTGCAAGTAGCTTGGACATTTCTCATCAGTAAACAGTAGGGCCTCCATTTAAAATTGGGAGTTTATCAGACAACATAATTAGATGTGTTCAGCACCATCAGGGACATGCTTTTGTATCATATTTATTTGTTGAGCTAATATGTATTTAGTGCCAGGTGATGATACTGGTATCCACATACACCAATAAGCAAAAGCAAATGCACATTTACATGGAGGCTCCAAGTCAGAAGGGAAGATGGACAAAAGTCAAATAATCCTACAAATATACCTTCCTTTCAGATAGTTACACTGGTAGGAAGGGGAATGCAGTTAGGAGGTGTGGGGACTATCTGTTGAGGTAAGAAAATCCCTTGGAATGAGACTGAACTGGGTCAGATGGCGGGTGCTCTCCCTTTGACAAGGGAGGCTACAGGAGAACAACTCAGACTCTACATAAGAGAAAATACTGACCTGGAAAAAACCTGGGGAGAAATTTGCTAGCTCAAAATGAGAGAAGCCCAGGTGAACACAAACTGTGGTACTCAGGGCAGACTGCATATTGCCTGGAGCCTTTCTTTGGCAATATCCTGGTATTCAATCAAAGAGAAGTAAGGAAACCTCTAAGGTCTGTTAGGTTTGGATGATATCACCTACTGTGGTGGAAACAAAAGGTGTAAAAGTACCATTGAAAGATCATCTGATAGCAAATATAATTACATGTCCCAAATATTATTGAGGCAGACCAATCTTTCAGACCCTTAGTTTTCTTTAAACATTTATAGCATGCATGGGATTGACATTAGCTAGTAAAAATTTGAAAAAAAGGGAAGATTCATCAGATGTGAATAGCATTCCTATAAAATAGATTTTTCTTTATGTCAATAGATTCATTTTTATTTTTAACCATTTGCATACTCCATTTGTCTTGGTGAAAGGATTAACAGGATAATGTTAAAGATCTTTCAAAGCCTCATTTGAAAAGTCTACATGAGAAGAAAAGCTCCAATTTGTTTTCATGATCTCAGTGTGGCTTGGGGGACACCTAACCTGGCTTTGGATGTTTTTGCTTCAATAGGTCAGGTGCACGTTATATATTATTTTTCTGAAAAACACATGAATGACATACATTGACAAAACCTACAACCTCGTTTACCTTAAACATACAGAAGAGGGGAGTAGAGACACTCATTTTCACAAACTTACTTGGAAATCAACTGTTATCTAATGTCATAGAAATAACTCATGCCATGCATTGAAGTTATCGATCCCATATTTGATGCCTATAGGATTAAACTCAACTAAGTCTGAAACTGCAAATCTGAGAAAAGGCCCCAAATTTCCATAGATGTTTTTAGCTAATGCTACTTTACCAAGATCATAAAATAGTTTTACTCATGTTCATTTGCTCAGGGGGAAAGTTTGATATTAGAAACTGCAGCCTTTGGACCAGAGGAGATATAGGGTGAAGATGCAATGCTACACAGAAAGGGCTTATGATGCTTATCCTATCTAGCATCAAGAGAATTGTCTGTGAGAAGAATATATTTAAAACAAAAACATACACCCAAAGCTCTCACTGTAGAAAGATTCCAGTGAGCTTGACTTATCTATTATCATACCAAGGGACCATTTGCTAGTGATGACAATGTAAAAATATATTGCTTTGGAAATATGAGAGTGTAATATACACATCATTGTGTCCCTACCCTTTGTCACAGATCACTACAACTCACTCATACATTCCTTTCACCACAGCTCCTTCTAACAATCCTTCCCAGTCTTTGTGTCTGGAAGGCTAACTTTTCTAGATTCCATACATAAGTGAGATCTTCAGTACTTGTCATTTTATGCTCTGATTGTTTCATTCGGCATTACTTCTAATTTGCAAGATTAAGTGAGAATGCAGAGTATTCCAATTTCATACACTTTTGTGGGACAGGTTTAGAATATTTCCTTAAACATTGAGCACATTTTTTGTAATCATTTTGTGTATGATTTCAAACATAATTTCACTTTGCACATCTTTTTACAAGTTTTGAGCTACTGTGCTTAGCAAAATTCATAAATCCACTGTGAGTTATTCTGCCCTCAAATTATCAAAAGGCCAACACATCGAGTGTTTTGCCTCATAATGTTTTAAAGGTCGTTGAATGTTAAGTGCTACTATAAATAGAAATGGGTGGAGGTGGGAGTAATGAGACGATAAAGCCCATTGATCTGATGTGAGTTGTAGTTTCTCAACCTTTAAGGGCGTTTTAAACTTCAGCTTCTCTTGACTCATTCTTTCAAATAATTATTGTCATTAAATTTACACCATATGTTTTTATTCAAAAACCTCACAATCAGAATTGTGTTATTTTCATGCAAAATTATAAATCCCCCATCCATTGCAAAACTACATAGTAAATCAGACACTTCTTCTCAGTTGGGATGAATGATACATCATCCTCCTGTGACCTAGGGCAGACACAGTAAAGTTGGCTTTTCTCCTAAGTTCTGCTCTGCTGTGCCTTCTGTCACTCGGTTATTCATTAATTCACTGAGGGCTTAAATCATTTGTTTATTCAGTGGTCAGCCCAAAACTACAAACATTTATAGTATGGCAGGTACTTCCAACTCTCCAGGGTTACTAAGTTGAGTATGAGTTTCTGCTGGTTCCATGGGAACACTCTTTCTAGTAGAGAGACAAGGTAGGTAGCAATGCGATTCAACATGCAGTTAGAACAAAGACATTTATAAAGCAGGATGACAACCTCAGGAGGGAACTCTGTCCTGAAGACTAAACATTTTCTGTAGATTAAAGGGCAAGCTCACCTGGTCACACAAAATCAATGAATGAAAACACACTTGGAGTCTGTAAGGAGTTCTACTAAGTCACACACAGGACATGTGAGTTTGAGAGACATTAGACATTAAGGCAATTAGTTTATTGTAAGAATTTCCAATTGGGTTGTTTTCCATCTACTAAACTTACCAATATTTCATCGATTTACTCAGTCCTAAGTTCCTGTACAATCTTAGATCTTACACAAATGTAATTCATCTTAATATATCATAAATAGCAAATGGGAATGGAAAAGTTAATGTAGAAAAAAACGGCAGGCAAGGAGTGAATGAGAGTGGAATATTAATGTAGGAAAATTATGTTTGTGGGCATTAAGAGGCCATAAAATGTGTTTGGAAAAAAATCCTGAAGCACAGTGAAATTGCAAGTTCAATACAACAACATTTCCCCCTGACTCTTCCAAGGGTGAGGTGCCAATGTGATGGCTCTCACCACTGCACATTTTAGTGGGTATTCTCTACAAATAAGTGCATTCCACCATTTAGCTATAATGCAGTCACCAAAATCAGGAACCAACACAGCTATACCCTTGGTATACCCCATTTAAGTTGTACTTGTATTTCACCAAATGCACTTTGATAGGAGGATCAAGCCCATAAATACAAGTTCTGTTCTCCTACAGGCAAGCATCCTCCTTGCTTTCTTGATTTTCATAAACCAGACACATCCAGTTATTACAAGATGATTATATTCTAGATGGCTGTCAATTGGACTTGTTTAATGTTTCTGTTTTTCCTCACACTGGGTGCATTAAACAGGAGGACCCCTACTAGATGGTCACCAATTGTTATTTGTCCCAATACTACTGATGCTTGGTCCTCAGGGGTTGAGTCGACCTGCCTGCAATCCCCTGGGCAGGAGTTCCCAGAGTGGGCAGGCAGAAGTTCAGCCCCAGTCACGGGCCAAAGCAGCTCACCTCTGCACTCTCTGCACTCTGCACTCTGCACTGCCTGGGGGCAGAGCAGCCCAGTGATCTCAGCAGAATGACAAATAGAGTGGACCACAAATGAAAATCCCCTCGTCACATAATAATTAAAATACCAAACCTACAGAATAAAGAAAGAATATTAAGAGCAGCAAAGGAAAAAGGCCAAGTAACATATAAAGGCAAACCTATCAGAATTACACCGGACTTCTCCATGAAAACTCTGAAAGCCAGGAGGACCTAGGGAACTATTCTACCGATTCTGAGAGAACACGGATGCCAGCCCAGACTACTATACCCAGCAAAGCTTCCAATCACTATAAATGGAGAAAATAAGATATTCCATGACAAAAGCAGATTTAAACAATGTAACCACTAATCCAGCCCTACAGAAAGTACTGGAAGGAAAACTCCAACCTAAGGAAATTAACTACACTCACATAAACATAGGCAATAGGTAATTCCACTTTACAAAAACCCAAAAGAAAAAGCAGGGTAAATCCATATACAATACCACTACCAACAACAAATCAAAAACAAACAAGAATAAACACTCAATGGACCTTAATTTCCCTCAATATTAATGGTCTTAACTTGCCTGTAAAAAGACTAACAGATTGGATATGAAGACAGAATCCATCCTTCTGCTGCATACAAGAAACACACCTCAAATTCAAAGACAGACATTACCTCAGAGTAAAGGGTTGGGATAAGATATTCCAATCAAATGGAACCAAGAAACTATCTTGGGTAGCTATCCTAGTATCTAACAAGTTAGACTTCAAACTAAAATCAATCAAAAGAGAAGAAGAAGGTCATTTCTTATTCATCACAGAAAAAAAACATCAGAAAGACGTCTCAATTCTAACCATGTATACTCCAAATACAAAGGCACCAATGTTGGTAAAAAAAAAAAAGAAACATTATTAAAACTCAATAACAAACAAGACCTCACACAGTTATAGTGGGATACTTCAACACCCCACTCTCACCACTGAACAGGACCACCAGACAGAAACGTAACCAAGAGACAAAGGAACTAGCAGAAGTTATGACCCAATTGGGATTAACAAACATCTATAGAACTTTCCATCCAAACACAAAAGAATATACATTCTTTTCAGCATCACATGTAACCTTCTCAAAAATGGACCACATACTCAGCAACATTGCAAACCTCAACAGATACAAAAAAATTGGAATAACACCCTGTGTCTTAGCATACTACCATGCTTTAAAGTTAGAAATAAAAAACAACACAAATTGCAGAAAACTTACCAACTCATGGAAATTGAACAACACACAGTTGCACCATTTCTGGGTCAAAGAAGAAATAAAGAAATAAATTAAAGACTTCCTAGAATTGAATGAAAATGAAGACAACATATCCAAACTTATGGGACACTTTGAAAGCAGTACTAAGAGGAAAGTTCATAGCTCTAAGTGCTCACATGAAGAAATTAGAGAATAGTCACACCAGAGAGTTGACATCACAGCTGAAAGCTGTAAAACAAATGGAAGCAAATTCACCCCAGAGGAGTAGACGCCAGGAAATAATCAAACTGAGGGCAGAAATCAATAAAGTCGAAACAAAGAAAACAATTCAAAGAATCAATGTAACAAAGAGTTGGTTCTTCCAGAAAATCAACAAGATAGACAAACCTTTATCCAAACTAACCAAAAGGCAGAGAGACAAAATACAAATTAATAAAATCAGAAATGAAAAGGGGGGCATAACAACAGACACTGAGGAAATCCAGAGAGTCATCAGGTCATATTTTCCTCAAAATTTGAAAATCTAAAAAAATGGACAATTTTCTGGACATATATCACTTACCAAAATTGAATCAAGAACAGATATGCAACTTAAACAGACCTATAACCTCTAAGAAAATAGAAGCCATCATCAAAAGTCTCCCAACCAAAAAAAGCCCGAGGCCAGATGGCTTCAGTGCAGAATTCTACCAGAAATTCAAAGAAGAGCTAATGCCAATACTCCTTAAATTCTTCCACACAATAGAAACGGAAGGGACATTGTCAAATTCTTTTCACTAGGCTACAATAACCTTGTTACGCAAGCCACACAAGGACACAACTAAGAAAGAGAACCACAGCCCAATATCCCTCATGAACATTGACGCAAAAATTCTCAATAAAATACTGGCAAATCAAGCCCAAGAACACATCAGAGAAATCATCCATCATGATCAAGTAGGCTTCAGCCCAGGGAAGAAATGATGGTTCAACATACAAAAATCCATCAATGTAATCCACCATATAAACAGACTGAGGAAAAAAAAAAAAAAACAAACACATGATCATCTCACTAGATGCAGGGATAACAGGAACATACCTCAACATAATAAAATCAATATACATTAATCGAACAGCCAACGTCCAACAACAAATTAAATGGAGAGAAACTTAATGCAATTCTTCTAAAATTGGGGACAAGACAAGGCTGGCCACTCTCTCCATACCTTGTCAATATTGTCCTTGCAGTTTTAGCTAGAGCAATAAGACAACAAAAGGAGATCAGGGGAATACAAATCGGAAAGGAAGAAGTAAAACTCTCACTATTTGCAGATAATAGTCTATATAAATGACCCAAAAAACTCTACCAGGGAACTCTTACAACTGATAAACACCTTCAGCAAAGTGGCAGGATACAAGATTAACTCAAAAAAAAAAAAAAAAAACTGTAGCCCTACTATATACTGATGACACACTGCTGGAGAAAAAAATCAAAGAAACATCACCCTTTACAATTGCCACAACATAAAATACCTTGGGGTAACACTAATGAAAAAAGTGAAAGACCTGTACTGTAAGAATTTTGAGTCTCAAAAGAAAGAAATTAAAGAAGATACCGGAAAATTGAAAGATCTCCCATGCTCTTGGATAGGTAGGATTAATATAGTAAAAATGCCAATCTTGCCAAAAGCAATCTACAGATTCAATGCAATCCCCATTAAAATCCCAACACAATTTTTCACTGACCTTGAAAGAACAATTCAACTTTATATGGAGAAACTAAAGACCCAGGATAGCCAAAAACAACCCTGTACAATAAAGGAACTTCTGGAGGCATCACCACCCATGACTTCAAGCTCTATTACAGAGCTATAATCCTGAAAACAGCTTGGTATTGGCACAAAATAGACAGGTAGACCAATGGATTAGAATCAAAAACCCTGATATTAACCCACACACCTATGAACACATGATTTTTGACAAACAATCCAAATTTATATGATGGAACAAAGAGAGCATCTTCAACAAATGGTGCTGGCACAACTGGATGTAGACATGTAGAAGACTACAGATAGACCCAGCCTATCACCATGCACAAAACTTAAGTCAAAATGGATCAAAGACATCAACATAAATCTAGCCACACTGAAACTATTAGAAGACAAAGTGGGAAATACCCTTGAATTAATTGGAACAGGAGACTGCTTCCTGAACATTACACCAGTAGCACAGTCACTGAGATCAACAATTGATAAATGGGACCTCCTGAAACTGAGAAGCTTCTGTAAGGCAAAGGACAGTCAGCAAGACAAAAAATCTGCAGCCCACAGACTGGGAAAAGATATTCACCAACCCCACATCTGAAAGAGGACTGATCTCCAAAATATACAAAGAACTCAAGAAGCTATTCTCCAAAACACCAAACAATCCAATTAAAAAGTGGGGTACAGAACTAAATAGACAATTCTCAATAGAGGAATCTAAAATGGCTGAAAGACACATAAGAAAGTGTTCAACATCCTTAGCCATCAGGGAAATGCAAATCAAAACAACTCTGAGATACCATCTTACTCCTGTCAGAATGGCCAAAATCAAAAACACCAATGACAGTTTATTCTGGAGAGGATGTGGAGAAAGGGGAACACTTCTCCACTGCTGGTGGGAATGCCAACTTGCACAGCCACTTTGGAAATCAGTAGGGCGACTCCTCAAGAAAATGGGAATCAGTCTACCACAAAATCCAGCAATTCCACTCTTAGGCATATACCCAAAAGAAGCACATTCATACAACAAGGACATCTGTTCAAGGATGTTCATAGCAGCACTATTTATAATAGTCAAAAATGGAAGCAGCCTAGATGCCCCTCAACCAAATGATGGATAGAGAAAATGTGGTACATTTACACAATGGAGTACTACTCAGCGGGGGGAAAAAAATGGTACCTTGAAATTTTCAGGAAAATGGATGGAACTAGAAGAAACCATTCTGAGCAAGGTAACCCATTCATAAAATCAAACATGGTATGTACTCACTCATATGTGGATTTTAGACCTAAAGTAAAGGATTACCAGCCTACAATCCACACTGCCGGAGAAGCTAGTAAATAAGGAGGACCCTAAGAGAGACATACATGATCCCCTGGAGAAGTGGAAAGGGACAAGATCCCCTGAGCAAACTGGGAGCACAGGCAGAGGGGGAGGGACCTAGGAGAATGAGAAGGGGAGAAGAGGAGGGATACAGAGGACATGAGGGAGTAGAAAGTTTGAGACAGGGGAAGAATAGAAGATAACAAGAATGGAGACACCATAATAGAGGGAGACATTTTAGGTTTACAGAGAAATCAGGCACTAGGGAAATGTCTGGAGATCTACAAAAATGATACCAGCTAACAATCTAAGCAACAGAGGAGAAGCTACCTTAAATGCCCTCCCCTGATAATGAGATTGATGACTGACTAATATGCCACCCGACCACCCTCATCCAGCAGCTGTTGGAAGTAAAAGCAGACACCCACAACTAATCACCAAATTGAACTGGAACCAAGATGCAAAGAAGGACAAGTGAAGAGCAAAGGGGTCCAGTCCAGGCTGGTGAAACCCACAGAAACAGCTGACCTGAACATCGGGGAACTCTTGCTCCCCAGACTGATAGCTAGGATACCAGCATGGTGCTGATCCAGACCCCAGGAACGTGGGTTTCAGTGAGAAAACCTCAGAAATCTACTGGACCTCCTGTAGTAGTTCAGTACTTATCCCGAGAATAGGTGTTTACTTTGGGAGCCCATTCCACATAGAGGAATACTCCCTGAGCCAAGACACCTGAGGGTGGGCCTAGGCCCTATCCCAAAGAATATGATAAACTCTGATGACACCCTATGGAAGGCCTCACCATCCAGGGGGAGCAGAAAGGATATGTGATAGGTAGAGTTTTAGTTGGGGGAGTGGTAGGGAGGACGGGAGGGAGAAGGGAACTTGGATTGTCATGTAAAACAATCTTGTTTCTAATTCAAATAAAAAAAAATCTCCCTCTTATACCAGATGCATATGTTGCTGGCTGAGTGCTGAGTCTTGCCTGTTAATTTATCCCTGTTGTTGATGACACCATGAGTGAGTATATAGTTTTTCTCAGTCTTAGATGATCCCTAATTCTGATTTTACCCCATTTTCATCTAGATTTAATGGCAGTAAAAAGACCTATTTGAGCCAAGGCAGTGGATTTCTGGGTAAGAACACTTGCTTCACAAGCATGAGGAACTGAGTTCAATTCCCTGAAATCCACTTAGAAAGTCAAGCATGGTTGTGGGCATGCCTGCAACCTCAGCATGAAGAGGAGACAAGAGGATCTCTGGGGTTCAGCAGCCAACAAAATGGCTCTAAGATTAGTGAAAGATCATTTCTCAAAGAAGTAAGACACAGAGAGAATGATAAAGAAAGACTCCAGGTGTATTCACCTACATACATGCCATACTTGCACATACATATCACACACCCATACATGATAGGCACATGCATTTATAATCATAGACACAGTCACTTATACTCACACAGGTTTTAAAGCTTCTCCCCAGACCAACAATCTTCTATAAAATGCATGTACAAATCATTTGGTGAAGGACATTTTGAAGTTTTGTTGATTTGAATGTACTACCATTTATCTTACAGTATCCTATCTGTGTAGTCTTGGAGTATTTAATTCACCTCTTCCAGTATAGCGACCATGTATGCATGCATATTAAAGGCTCATGCAATTTACACAGTACCTAACACACAATTATTATTATTATTATAGTTTAAAGCTTACTTCAAATGCTAGATGCCCAGTCTACTAACTACTTCTTATCTTTCTTCTGATTGACCTCTGTGGAGCAATAAAAAGTGGAATTTAGCTTCTCTAGTGGTGTTGATTGTAGGCTGGCAGTCCTTTGCTCTATGTCTAATATCCATATATGATTGAGTAAATACCATGCTTGTCTTTCTGTGATTGGGTTAATTGACTCAGGATGTTTTCTTCCAGTTCCAACCATTTGTCTGTGAATTTCAAGATTTCATTGTTTTTCCTCCATTGTGTAAATGTACCACAGTTTCTCCATCCATTCTCTGGTTGAGGGGCATCTAGGTTGTTTCCAGGTCTGGCTATTACAAACAACACTGCTATGAACATAGTTGTACTTATGTCCTTGTTGTATGAATGTGCATTCTTTGGGTATATGCCCAAGAGTAGAATTGCTGGATCTTGAGATAGACTGATT
Organism: Cricetulus griseus; assembly: GCF_003668045.3. Lineage (NCBI taxonomy): Eukaryota > Metazoa > Chordata > Mammalia > Rodentia > Cricetidae > Cricetulus > Cricetulus griseus. Next base: position 6,600,429 of record NW_023276807.1, read on the forward strand.
CCCAATTTCCTGAGAAACAGCCATACTGATTTCCAAAGTGGTCTTACAAGTTGCACTCCAAACCAGCAATGAAGGAGTGTTTCTTTTTGTCCACATCCTCTCCAGCATAGTGTTTTTGATTTTATCCATTCTGGATTGTGTAAGGTGGTGTCTCAGAGTTGTTTTGAGATGCATTTTCCTGATGGCTAAAGATGTTGACCACTTTCTTAATTGTCTTTTAGACATTTTAGATTTCTCTATTGAGAATTTTCTCTTTATTTCTGTATCCTACTTTTTAATTGGATTGTTTGGTGTTTTGGTGGCTAGCTTCTTGAGTTCATTGTATATTTTGGAAATCAGCCCTCTTTCAGATATAGGGTTGGTTAGAAAAACACATGGTTCCCCAAGAAGGGGAAAGGGACAAGACCCCCTGAGCAAACTGGGAGCACAGGGGAGAGAGAAGGGAAATAGAAAACAAAGAAGGAGAGAAGAGGAGGGGGAGGAGAACAAGAGAGATCAGGAAGACTGAGACAGGGGAAGAATAGAGGAGAGCAAGAAAGGTGATAGCTTGATAGAGGGAGCCAGTATAGGTTTAGAGAGAGGTCTGGCATTAAGGAAATGTTCAGGAATCCACAGGGATGACCTCAACTAAGAATCTAGGCAGTAGTAGAGAGGCTGCCTTTGATGCCCTTCCCCTAAAATGGGATTGATGACTAGGTTGGCATCCTAGAGTCTTCATCCAGGGGCTGATCAAAGCAGAAGGAGGCACCCACAGTTAAACACTGAACTATACTCCTGGAATTCAGTTGTATAGAGGGAGGAGGGATGAGCTAAGGAGCCAAGACCGTCTTGAAGAAACGCACAGAAACAGTTGATCTGACATGTGAGAGCACAGAGACCACAGTTGTAAAGCTGGGGAACCAGCATTGGACTGAACCAAGCCCTCTAAATGTGGGTGCCACCTAGGAGGCCTGGGCAGTCTATGGAACCTTGAACCATAGAGCCAGTGTTTATCCCTATTGCACAAATGGACTTTGTGCTCCATTCCATATGGAGGGACACTATTGCAGCCAGACTTTGATGATCCCCTGTGGAAGGCATCACTATCCTTGTGGAGTGGGGATGTGGGTTCAGGGGTCTGGTGGGGACCATAGGAATGGGGATTTATATGTAAAATAAGATTGTGGAATTTACTTGAAATTTTGAGGATATTCATAATTATGGGAATGTGGAAATAGTTGAAGGTACATATACACATACATCTAGCAATGTTATATGCAGGCATAAAAGAAATGGACACAGTCTAAACTCTCCTACTGCATATTGACAAAATGCTGCAAGTCAACATTAGGCAAGGCCCTCCTGGAAGCCAGTGAACCAAATCCTGAACCTTTTAGAACCTGAGTACAACCTGTACAGAGATGTGTGACATGTGCCCTTCCAAATAAGAGGCCTGCTGAGTGCATCAAAGTGGAAGACCTGCCATAGAAATACCTGGGATATGTTAAAACATCATAAACAATAGATCATCCTAACCTCACCTCCATAGTTATGAGTGTTTGGATGGGTAATAATTGTTGAAGAACTTAGAGAAGTGGTATCAACTGTGTGTAATGATTTATACTGACATATTTTGGACTATTACTATAATGTGATGTAATCCAGCTCACTCAACTAGCCCAGTATTCTTTTCCTCTGTGCCTACACTTCCGCCATGGCCAGCATCTTTCCCTCCAATATGTCACAAGTGTAGAGAGATCTTGACCTATCCTTTGCCTTGAGGGGTGGGGGGTGATCTCTTATCTTTTGGAACAGAAGAGGACACACTTTTATTCTGGTCTTTACTTGACCACACAAGACCTAATTGGACATTTTTTCATTAGACTTGTCTCAACACTTTGAATTCATATCACCCAATTTAACACTTAATTGTATTTATAAAAATGGAGGGAGAGATGGCATCCAGACAAAAATTCCATTTATTTTAGTGGTACAGCAAGCTAAGGAAAGAGAGGAAGGGAAGTGATTTCTATTAAGAGTGGCTACCTCACCAGAAGCAGGCCAATCAACCATGCAGTTTTTATTTATGTTTCCATTTTATTTCCTGAGGGCAAATACATGTTCTACCCCCTTGATGATGCCAAACAGTGGGCAGCCATAAATCACCAATGACAAGCTAGAGCTCAGCCTAGAGGGGGTGGGAAAAATGGAGGATTATTTCAGAAATATCCATAAAACAAGGTCACTGGTTAGAAAAATCTAGAAAAAGAGGGGCATCTATGTCAGATGATATTTCCACAGATGTTGCCCAATAATGAATAAGATAAAGGTCAGTAAAATAGTGCTTGTGAATATTTGACTGGGTTAAACATCAAGCAATATAGTTTAGGTTGCTAAATATTTCATGAATGTATGTGTGTGTGTGTGTGTGTGTGTGTGTGTGTGTGTGTGTGTGTGTGTGTGTGTTGTAGGTAGATAGAAAAATTATAAATAGATGGTAGATAATGGATGAGTAGCTAGATAGAGATTGATAGACAATGAGTAGACAGATAAATGGATGGATCATAGATGGATGGGCATTAGTAAAATGATAGGTAAATAGAAAATGGATGGATTGAAAGATGACATAATAGGTAGGAACAGGTACATATATAATGAATGGTACACATACATATATAATGGATGGATGTATAGATGATTGATAGATAATGTACAGAAAGACTGATGAGTACATAAATGAGGAGTGGGTGATATATGACAGACAGATGACAGATATAGATAGATGATAGATAGCTAAACATATATATATATATATATATATATATATATATATATATATATTAGATAGAGCTACATTTTCTAGTTTGTAAGTTATCTTGTCAATTTTCCCACATTTTAGAGAGACCAAAAATTTGGATGTGTGTTTTTTTAGATGACTTTGACCCTCATTAACTAATTGGCTAAGACTAATAATAGAGTTTTACCAAATCTTATTTTCTTACTATAAAGTAAGAATACTAATATTTACTTATTTATCTTTTGTGAGATGAGTGAGGTCTTATGTAGTTGAGATTAGCCCTGAACTTCAATCTTCCACTTGCTAGGAATGCAGGAATGTTTTCCCTGGCTGTCCACATCACAACTGATACATGCACAAAATTAAGCACCTTAATCACCAGATGCTTCAGTAAGTATTTGGTCCATGTTTGTTCATATTTCCTAAATCTTACTGAGATTCCAAGCATGGTTATTATTATTATTTTTACAAAGTTCTTAAAATGTATTTAGACACTAAGTCATGACTAAGCATCAATGTTTTGGGGGTGCCTTTGAGGTTTAAGCACAGTATCATGATAATTAGGAGACACTGATATGGTGTTTTAAAGAAATAATTCCAATAATTTATGTACTATTTACAAATAAGAAAAGCAATCACAAGGAATAGAAGCACTGTATGGACTCTAAAGTGGAAAAAATTTAATCCCTGTGGCTAACGTCTGAGACAAACATGGCCCCATCGCATTAGGTCATCTATCAGGTTTAGAACTTGTCTGCACACATGCATGAGTCTCTTCTAGCTATGTAATACACCATCAAAATTGAAGTAGGAAGCAAGCTTTTACAAAATGGTTATCAATGGATTCTGGTTTATCAATGGTCACATTTCTTCCATTAAGTCATTGAGCATATCAAAAACTATTGAACTCTAAACAATTATACAAAATTGTGCTAACAAACACTAAAGATATGTTGACTGGTTAAGTTTTCATGAGAAAGTTAAAGATCAGAATTAGACTGTAAAAATAATGCAAGGGTACTCTATATATCTTATCCAGTTTCTCCCAATGCTAATAGCTAGGTAAACTACTATAAAATTTAATTCAGTATGATGACATTGATGCAGTTAGGTTATAGATATTTTCATCATTCCAAGAATTCCTTATATTGCTTTTATTATCATATCTACTCCCATGGACACTATTTTAACTCAGCACCAAGAACCAGGAATATGTTTCCCATATGTGAAAATCTGTTATATAAATGTGGTCTGACTTTTGTAACTTGTTAAGAATGCTCCTTGTCACTCAGCATACATATCTGGAGATTTTTCAAGAATATCAGTCCGTTTGTTTAGTTTTTTTTTATAAGTAACATTCACGGTATCGATAGACCTCTGCCTGTTTAACCATTCACCCAGTGAAGAACATCTAAGATGATTCTTGTTTTAGACTATTATGAATATTTCTGCCCTTAGCTATACTTGTGTAGATTTTTTTAAAAGTTAAAATAAGACACCCTTTCTGTTGGGTCAATGCTTACTAATATAAGCTGATACATGTATAGTTATAAACACACAGTTTCAACAGAATGATAACTCCCTTTTACATGACAAATAATAATGCTTAGATAAGCAAGTCTCTCCATATATCACTATCATTAATTAGTTGAGGGAAGAATATTTTATTTCTATGTTTCTCTAAATTATGCTTTGTCATTTTGCTATGGATTTAGCTTCCATTTTTGATAGTTAATTATACCAACACCCTTTCTTCATGCGCTTGCCTTCTACATTTTATTTGAACTGTGTTTTTTTTTTTAAATTATTGATCTGCTTTTTGTTGTTTTACTGTTTATTTTATAGTTTTAATATAGAATACGTACTGGCCCTCTGTTACATATGTGTCTTACAGATATTTTTCTCAGGTTTGTATTTTTTATTTCATTCTGAGAATGACTTAAAGCACAATTTTAATTACTGAGACAGTTCTAACTCCCCAGACCAATGAAAACAGTTTTTTAACTTTATAACTACATTTAAAATCATATTTACCTACTATTCTCTTGTAGTTTTCAAATAAATATTATATTGATACTGTCTTATACAGTAAATTATATGAAAATTCTGATTCTGATTCTGATAGCTAGGTTTTCATCATTGCTACACAGAGTCTTGGAACCATGAAAATGTTTGATTTACTAAGTATTTGGATCTTTTTTTATTTTTTCCATAAATATTGTATTGATTTTAGCATTGAAGAGCTGCACATGTTTCATCTCTGCAGTCTTCAGATTTTGCCACTAAAATCTATGCTAGCTGTAATTATGGTAAGTGGTCTTCACCAAAGATATTTCCTCCTTATCTGTAGTTTTTGAGGTTTTTAACTATGTCTTGGTAGTTTTGCCAACTTTTTATGCCTTGATTAACAGGATAATATTCACATTTCTATTTTAACCTCTTTGTGGGGCATATAATATTAATTGAATTTCAATTACTGAATCAACCTTGCTCACTTGGGACATCTGGTTGCAATAATCATTCTACATACTATTGTGCTCTATACCAGTTTATATTTTGTTAAGGAATTTTGTTTAAAGGTTAACAAATAATGTTAACTTGTAACTCTTTCACACACATTTTCTCCAGTTCTATATCCTGATGAAAGATATTGCTATGTGTAACTTTTTATATTTGTTATTTTTTAAATTCTTATTTGTTTTATAAATTTTGGTACTGTTTGATTCATAGCTAGAACTACTACACTTGTAGATTATCATCATTAAATTTATTTGTCCATCTTTTTAACTCTTTGATCTGATACCATTGAGATAATGCTGATTTTCTTTGAATGATGTTTATACAACCTTTACCATTATTGTAATTCAGTCTGACATTATCACTGAATTTATGACAAAGATATTTCTAAATTTAAAACTTATTTGAAAATTTCATATATTTCAATGAGGAGTTTTGATCATATCAGTCAACTGCTACCTTTTGTCAGTGCTTCCTGTACTCCTCACTCTGTCTGCCTCTTGATTTTATATCCCTTTCCTGTTATTAATAACCCTGAGACCCAATGATGCTTCTTAAATGTGCTTGTCTGTGTGGTCATCTACTAAGGAGGGGGCAGCTGAAAAATTACTTAAAAAATAAATATTTCAAATTTGTCAAAACACATGAGCACATAGATTTAAGGAACTGAGACTTCCACAAAGGAAAATTGATATGAAGACACATCAAAATTAAACTAATAATGAGGGAAAATATTAAAAGTAGTAACTTTTGTAGGAGAGTTATTGTTTGGTTTTACTGTACTTTTTTAATTAAAATATATGCTCATTAAAAGAAAATAATACACTACTTCTAAGACACCAAAGGCAAAGAACTCCCGTCTCAAATACTATCATCCACATACACATTTTCCAGAACTGGAGAAAAATAAAGACACTCTTGGATTGGGGAAAAGTAAAAGAAGAAAATTTCAGAAGTCTTATCTCTAAGAGATAGTATTAAGTTGCTCTAGAAACAAAAAAAAAACGTAAAATAATAGACTCTGGAATGCTATGGTGAAGAAAGTGTATAATAAACAAAATTATAGGGAAATACATTAATACTTGTCACATATTCTAAATGGTATTAATGATTAAAGTAAAAATGTGATCATGTATTGATATAATTATATATACATATGTGTGTATATATACATATATAACTATATATATACATATATATATATCTCACATATATATGGAGAGAGAGAGAGAGAGAGAGAGAGAGAGAGAGAGAGAGAGAGAGAGGAATGACAATAAGGAATGGGGTGAGGTACATTGCCTTCTTGCCAGGGTCATGTTGATTTCTGGGCTTGGACTGCTGCCAAGGGCCATGTGTCTGTCCATGGCCCTGCCTCAGCTGTGTTCTATGTTGATGTCCTTGGTGCAGATCTCTCTCTCTCTCTCTCTCTCTCTCTCTCTCTCTCTCTCTCTCTCTCTCTCTCTCTGTTTCTCTGTAGTTCAGGGGACCATGATAATTGTCAAGTCCTAAGAAAACTAGCTATAACATTTAGTGTCCAGTCTACAACAATTAAACTTGTAGTCGTTAGGTGTGTTTTCAAGGTTAAACAGATATATTTTAGATAAATAGGTGATCTTCAAACACTTTGGACACCTACAGAATATCGCATTTAAGATGTTTTAATAACCTAAGACTTTTCACAACAGTGAGACATATGTGCTCCTGACAGCACCAATTTACTTCCAAAAAGAACACGGGCATTGAAAAATCTCCACATGGAATTTGCTTTCATTTTTCCCAAAGTTAGTTACTGGGAAAGAATCTGCCTTTGCCTCCACTGCTAACAGTATGCTGTCATAGCTGGACAAGCAGGACACAAAGGAAAAAGTCTGTTGAACTTTGCCAAGACAAGGTGAGACATTTCTTCTAAATTCTTGTCTCACAGATAAGTCTGTTAGATATTCTAAGCCTGTAGGCATAAGATGAATTTCCCAATGGTGCAGAGGAAACTTGGGTGACTCTTTAGGCAGCCAGATGCTTCAGTCACTTCAGAAGTTGTTTTCTCCGAACTTTCTGTTTGTTAATATTATAACTATCCGTCTCATGTCTCTGATGAAGTTGAAGATGGGATAGTTATAGTCACACTGTTTCTTATTACCAAATTCAGAAAGGAAAAGAGATATAAAGTATATAAGGCTGAGGAACATGAAAGCTTAAATTGTTTATTTAAGAAAGTAATTATTAAAATTATTCTTAAATTTATTTAAGATAATTTTGAGTTGGAAATGCAATTAGGATAGAGATTAAATTAGTTACACAACTGTGGAATCACCAAAGTAGGATAGATAATGGAGTATTTTCTCTGATTTTGCCAAATGCAAGTAGAATGGGTATTGTAGATGAAATTATTGCTTGATAATTGTTCTTATTGTATATAATATTATTATATTATAGCTAGAAACTTTCTCTTTTATTTAGACAAAGGTGAAAATGCTGTTCAATATTTGTATACCTATGCAAAGACATGTTGCATTTCTTTAACTGTGTAATGATGTGTTGCTGTTTTACCTTGCCTACCTAAGGCACCTGATTGGACTAAGAAAAAACGGAACAACCAATAGTGAGGATGAATTACAGGTGAACTTTGGCACAGGGAGAATAGGTAGTAGGAGGAATTTAGACTCAGGGAAGAAAAAAGGGAGATTCCAGGGGCCAGCCAACCAGACATGGATGAAGCAGGAAAATAGGACATAGAGAATAAAAGAAGGTTAAAAATCCCCAAAGGAAAACATAGATTAATAGAAATAGGTTCAATTAGGTTAAAAGAGCTATTGGAACAACCATAAGCTAAAGCCTGGGTTTTGATAATTAATAAAAAGTCTCCTTGTTATTTTGGATATGGCTGGGGGGACAGAGAAAGAGCTCGGCTAGATTGGTCTTATGCTTCTATTCTGTTAATCCTCTTTTACTGAACTCCACCTCTATGACATTAACATTTTAAAATTCTACTTAAAATTATGTATCTTTTTGAGGGAAATCAAGTCTGTTTATCAGTAGCTAGTGATTTTACTTAGTATAAATTACTCCAGGGCCATCCATAATGCCTCACTGACCAAAAATCCCCAAATCTTCCACTATTTTAGCTTTTCATAGTTTTAATACCATTTTACAATTATCTATTTATCTATGAATTCTACTGTTAATGAGGATTTGTTTCTAGTGGATATTATTATAGTTTAATACTGTTATATAATGGTTTTGTTTTTGGAATTGTGATATTTTTATGCATATTTGGTATTGGATTACCTCTGTCACAGGACAATATGCTAACTTTATGCCAGATAATAACATAATTGTACCAATTTACAGTCTTATCCACACTAATTTAGAAGCTCTAGTTGCTCATTTGCCAGTACCTAGCCTTGAAAATCCTTCTCATTTTAAGGATTCTATTGTCTCATTGCAATGCATTAGCCATTCCCTTTCAGCCTAAACTAAATGATATCTTTCAATATGCCCTAAGGAAAATTAAAGGAACAGCAAAGCACACCTACAATGGGCATGTCTATTGAGTGGATTCATACACAACTAATTTACATGTAGGAGTTTGGGGTGACTATGTTGGTGGTTATTGTGGCTATCTTTTAAAGACCTTGGAGTAGGTTATGTCATTTGAAATTCTAAAGATAGAGGATGGCATGTATCTTTTTGACAATAGTCTCAATTAGTCTTTCAATAAGCAAGAGATGGTATTTGAAGATTCCCTTCTCTCTTCAGGTAGTATCATGTCTTCCTATGGCTGCACTGCTATCTTTTTGTGTATTCTCTCACTTCAGGGCCCTAATAAGACTGCCTGTGGTGGCAATGCTATCTCTCTCTCCGAATGTTCTCCCACTTCAGGCCTCCTTAATGTCTCCCTATGGCCATGAGTCCTCCCTAAAACAATCTTCTGATGGAGACAGTCTTGAAAACACAAAACTGAAAAACCCTGTTGGGAAGTAGACTTCAGACAGACAGTAAGAGCGAACTTGCTCCTGCACACAGAGCTTTACTGGTCCATCCAGGAATTCTTGAGAGTCACCCAGAAAACACTCACCAGAGAGTGCTTAGGACCAAGAGAAAAAAAAGTCTGGTGTTCATGCCACATCTGACAAATGTTTCTCATGCTTCTCTGGAGATAAACACTGATCCAGACACCAGACTCACACGGAATCACTAACCATCTGGTTCTCCAATGAGGGTCTTTGCTTTCACATCTGTTACCTTCTCAAATTTTTTTCTTTGTTGCTGTTTCTGCTTTTATTACAATAACAATTCTTCCTACTTGTGCCAATGTAACATGCACACACAAAAAAAGGAAAACTCATGAGCACGTGAAAGTTTGTGGTGGCTCTCAGTATCTCAATAAAGGAAAAACAGGTGACCATTACATATTAGACTTTATTCTCTATGCACAAAAAACTTATGGATCCCCTGTGATAATTTGTTCATTTTCAAATAAATGGGGATTCCTTAGTAACTTGAGCATTCAGTGGTAAGAGCATAACATTGAACTAATAATGTTCAAAAATGATAGCCTTCTGGTCTATTTTCCTTTACTTCTGATAGTACAGTGCATTCAGTGTAACAGGCTTTTACTTATTTATTTATTTTGGTTTTTCAAGACAGGGCTTCTCTGTGGCTTTGGTGACTGACCTGGAACTAGCTCTTGTGGACCAGGATGGCCTTGAACTCATAGAAATTCACCTGCCTCTGCCTCCCGAGTACTGGGATTAAAGGCATGCACCACCAATGCCCAGCATGTGTAGCTCAGGCTGGCCTCGAACTCTTGATCCTCCTGCCTCTGCCTCCTTCAGCAAATCCTACCAGTGAGCTCCATGATAACTTGCAGCATTTTTCTTAAGGAATTTCTTTCCTTAAACTTCTCTCCATTTGTGGTTTTCTTCTCTCTCCTTTCATCTTCACGTCCTGTCCTTCTATCTTTTGACACAGCATTTCATGCTGCTTGTTCCCGTGGTTCTGTGCTATCCATGTGCACCATACTATCCTGATATCTCCAGGGCTATATTACACAGTATGTAGATTCATCATCATTAAACCTGGAAATTACATACTGTAGAATAATAAAATCATACTTTCATTTGTAAATGACTCTACAATATACAAGAATTTATTTAGACAGAGAATGAAATGATAGCACTAAGAGAAAGAAACATCTTGAAGAGTGCATGCATTTGGGGATCTGGAAAGAACCTGGTGCAAGATAAACTCCCATGAATCTATAGATTCCTAGCAATAGTGGAGAGGTAGCCTGAACTGGTTATCTCCTTTAATCATACTGGTAACTACCCCAATTGTCATCATAGAGCTTTCAGTGATCCACAGACTATCACTGGGCTGAGCTTGGGGCATCCTGTTGAAGAGAGAGATTCACGATTGTATGAGCCAGGTGGGTCAAGGGAACTCACAAAAACAACTAATCTGGATGTATAGGAGCTCACAGATCCTTGACCAACAGCTAGGGAGCCTGCATGTGACTGACCTAGGCCCTCTACATTTGTGTGACAATTGTGTATCTTGATCAAACTGTGGGACTCCTAGTGGTGGGAACAGAGCCTGTCTTTAACATTTTCACTGGCTTCCAGGAGCCTAGTGTTCATCCTGAGTTGCCTTGCCCAACCTTAATACAAGGGGAGGAGCTTAGTCCTACCTCAACTTAATGTGCCATGCTTTGTTGACACTCATGGGAGGACTGTCCCTTTCTGAACAGAAACAGGAGAAGAGTGGATTGGGGGTGTTGGAAGGAGAGTTGCTGGAGGAAATGGGAGGAGGGGAGGGAGGGAAACACCAGGACATGAAATAAATGAATAAATATAATTAATAAAAATAATAATTAAAAAGAGAAGCATCCCATCAGAGAAACAGTATAATAATGAAATACTACTTTTATGGAAGCTCATAAGATACAGCTTGGTTATCATGTTTGCATAGGGTTCCCAGGGCTTTGGGATATTCTATTTATCCAAGAATGGACCCGCTGAGCCACTTGCTCTGCCCAATCATCTACAGTGGGTCTTGATGCTGTGTTGCCTATTTATTTTAATATGGAAACTTTCGGATAGAAAGAGGTGACATTGAGGCATAGAAGGTGAGATGGGGGAATAAAAAGCTTTCTACATGTTTTCAAAACTAAAAAGCATCTAACTTATCTTGAATTCCAAGATGAGGTTCATCCTAAAAACTCTCCATTCTGTTCCCAACTATGCTGCTTGAAGTTGTGTTGAAATGGGAGCTTGATAAATAAACATTTTCAGTTATTTGTCAAGTGCTCTCACTGGTTTGAAATATTAAATATGTGGGAAATGCATAAAATATGCTTATAATATCCACATCTGCCTAGGAAAGGAGCATCTTTTCAAACCACACATAAAGTTATTTAAATATTTTAAGCTAAAAGTAATGTAGAATTTTAATATAAATGCTACTGTCTTGTCCATTATAATAGGATTCACAGTATGTGAATCTCTGTAAGAGGACTAAGAAATCAATATTAGGAGAATAGTAAGACACCTTTATTTTACTAGAACACAGATAATCAAAATTCCCTCAAAAATTAAGTGTGAATATTTTAGCTGTGATTATATATATGTATATATATGCATATATATATATACATATATATAATTTCTACTTTTTTCGTTGCATCTTCATTTTATGTTATACCATTCAAGTTTCTAAAATGTTCAAATGAAGCTAAGTTTCATGTATGAAGAGAGGACCACCCATTAAATGAAGGGTTCTAGACATTTTATTGTGTAAATCAAACAAACCTCACCAATGCCGTGTTTTCTCTAAACATCTGAACCTTGGGGTGGGGTGGAACACCACAGGAAATGTGAGAGAACTTCACCAGAGACAGAAGCAGATGCATGGAGAAAAGGCAATGACGAATATGATGCTTAAATTGTCCTCAGCACATTTTCTATAGATCCTACAGAGCAATCCTCATGACCTCCTGGAGTCTTACCCCAATATCAATAGTCCATGAACTCTCAGACAAATGGATATATTTTTTTTCTTGAGCACGGCATAAAGTTGTTCCTCTTTGTATGAAAGGGATGTATGCTGGTGAATCCTTGAATAGAGACTCTTGTAGACCAGAAATGCATTCTGCAGCTCCTCAGCAATGAAGCATCACGAAGCAGCATCTTTCAAACGGAGTGTCAGCTGCTTATCCCAGGAGCTTGAACACCATTGAGTGCCATTTGCAGACATTGCCCAGCCCCAAACATGAGTGCCAAGTTGCACATTGCATCCAAATGCAAAATGGGAAGCCAGACCTCTGAGTGTGCATCATTTTTCTGTCACCATACAGTGGCAAATAGGAGCTGAATTCCCAAAGAGAGGTGTTGTCCCATAGTGACCTTCCTGAAGGCACATCTGTACATCTGCAAATGTACCTTTCTTCAATCTCTTACAATGCCTCTTATGTTTCAATGTGTTATAATTCAACTCACCTCGTGTTGGCTCTACATTATTTAATAAGGTATTATCAGCTTAGCTAAGTCAGAAAACAAAAGCTCCAACTCCATGGCCTACACAGATTCTGGTCAGTGTTTATAGGTCCCAGTTGTGCTACCCTGACTGGCACCAACCTCAGCATAAACACCATGGTGGGAGCCAGTATGGAGGGATGTTGCAGCATGACAATATGAAAAGCTGTGGATCATCTATATGTTCTCTGGAGAGGCTTATTCCATAAGTGCATCTTTTCAAAAGGTGTAGAATGTAGGTATGGTTTTAGTTAGGTATCGCTCTGAAAATGCAATTATAATAACCTTCTTTATAAGTATTTCTTCCCCAGAACAGACTTACACGAAGGGACCTCCATTTCTGCATTTTCACTGCTCGAAAGTTCTCTTTATACATAGAGTTTTATAAATACTTACAACACCTGAACAAATCTCTTAAATCAAAGCAATCCAAGACTTTCTTGGTAAAAACTGATGTCAAGACTCAAAATCAGAGCTATTTGTTTTTGAAAGATACTGGCAAGTACACAAAGGAAAAGGGAGTCTTGGAGTTCTGTCATGCAGGGGTTGCCCTGAGATAAACACTAGAAACTTGGGAATAGCTTTTGCATTAGCATCTGAAGGACCATGTATGCAGATTTTATTTTATTTTAAGAAACACATTATTCAGATATTTTTGTTAATTCAATTATACTCTATAATTACTTTCTTTATATCTTCTTTTGCCAGAATATTTTGGCTTCACAGTTCCTCAAAATAGTCTTAAAAACTCCCTGCAGAGCCAAGGTGCAGCAAAGACCCCCTTTCCTATAAAAACTGATTCTGTTTGATGGGCTCTCTTTCTTTCTCCTGATGTTCTTCATTGTTTCTGTTTGATGGAGTCTCTGATACAAGCTGGTCTCAAAATTAGAATGTAGTCATAGCTGAGGCTGATTTTGAACTCCTGAACCTCCTGCCTCTACCTCCGAAGTACTCAGAATATAAGTAAAGAGGCTTTAGCACTTGGGTTTATGTGTTGCTGGATATTGAACCTACAGTCTTGTCAATGCAAGGCTCGCTCTTTATCAACTGAAATACTTATGTCCTTAGTTTTTTCTAGTCTCTCTTGATAGTTAGTAGTGCATAAATAGCACATTTCTTAGGTCATTGTAATATTTTAGTTTCATGATGCACAAAAACAAAGGTAATCATGGTTTCATAGCAAGTTGCACCAGTCTGTAATTTTTACTTTTATTTTGTTTTGAAATAGTGGATGCCCGTAGGACTCCTCGTAGAGGCCCAAATGCATGATAAATTGCTGTTTCCAAATGCTGCCTAAAGACCATCTTTACTGAAATGTCAGTCATCACATAATCCATTTACTGCACACCTACCTGTTTCCTAGCTCCTCTTTCTTAGCCTTTGCTCCTATATTTTCTGCTCTGGAACTGTGGCTCTGCCTTTTATTTATAATGATTTTCTGCCATTTTTTGTATTTTCAGCACTTTGGATTATTATTTGAGAGGTTGTATAAGCTCCCATCAATTTTGACTCTTCTTTGCAGTTAGTGTGGGGACCAAGAGAATTGAAGAGGTTCAATATCCTGCCACTCAAATAGAATAGAAGCCAGATCCGGAAGTTAACTGATAAGTCAAGATCTGCCTGAGCTACGTCACATATAATCATTTCTTTGAAGAATGTTCACTTTTCAGTAAAAACCTATCACCTGTAATGCATTTGCCTGTGGAAGCTCAAGTAGTTGACATTAAACTTTTGCCTACTTAAGTAACATGGACGTCAGTGAGAGTGGTGACCCTGCTTGGTAAGAGGTAAATGCCCATTTACAGTAAGCCAGTATCTTTGATTATAGGAATCTGAAATTATCAAGCCAGTAGGCATAATGACATTCGCCTTTAAAAAAGTAAGGTCTCAGGGCTATAAAAGCTTAGAAGCTTAACCATTAGTGCAGATCATGTCCAGCTGATATCAGAGATGTCCATGGGGAAATGTCCCCAAGGTCTCCTTGGGTTTCTTGGAGACACAAATTCTTTTTTGACTTTTCCATTTAAACATAAACATGAGAAACTTGACTTTAAAAACAGTTTCAAATAAGTATATAAACTACATTCCCAACATTATGGTTTCAAAAGCAACAGCTATGTATTTTCTGTTGAGTTATAAAATTGGTACTTGATTCATACAAATTTGACTTCATGCCATGTAATCATAAGTAAAATTTAAATGTTTATTTTATGTATAAATCTATATAAAAGTCTTTTTATACATAAGCCAATTTGTTTAGTATATATTTACATACATTATGTTTATGGATATGAATGTGCCATATACTAAAAATGAACTTTATTACCTTATTTGAGAAATATTTTGTTTTAATTGTTACAAAACGAAACAATTGGTAATTCACCACATGTATTGTGTTGAATGATCTGGTTTATAGTGCAAATCTATAACTAACTAGCAGTGCAACCTTGGCCACATCACTACACCTGCCTACCCTCCATCACAGTGTTAGGAGGGTGCAATGGGACCACCTGTGTATGCATAAGGGTTAGAACAGCACTAAACAATCAGTCAAGACTTCCTGACACTGTTACTTTAGCTGCAGTAGTCACTGGGATGAGCACCTTGTGGCCAAATGAAGAGAAATTGAATGTAAGAAGGAAAAAAGTCATTGTGGAAAAACATGAAAAGGACAAAAATTTCAGGAGTGTCTAGGCATTATGGAATCTATCATCTCTTCTGTCAACTTCCATGCTATGCACTCTCAAGCCCAGAAAACATAAGGCAACATTTACTGAGTCTTTAGAAGTTAGTTGGTTTTAAGTCCTCACACTCTTTTTAAAGTCATTAAAAGTGCCATATCCACATGTTCCTGTGTGAATCTCAGCATTTTGGTTACTGTAAACCAGTTTGTTATTGTAGAATTCTTTCCAAAGTCATAAGCTGACAATGAATAAACTGCCAGTGACCGCCAGTGGAGCTGGAAATGTTACATACAATCTTAGTTTTGTCTCAGTGGGATCTAAACAGACAAGAGAGTTTGAGGAAGCATGTAGGCCATGGAGTTCAGCACACTTAGCACTGAAGAAGAGAGATCCTGTTACACATAAGATTAAGCTGAAGACTGGCCCCTGAGGCTGAACTTTGACCCCCATATGTACACTGTGCCATGTTTGTTTGCCTGCACAGGAATGCTCACACATGCAAAACACACACACACACACACACACACACACACACACACACACACACACACACACACACACACACACAAACAGGAATTTATAATTGTCATAATTTTTCTTAACATGTATAACAACTCACTCTGTAGCTCAGACTCGCCCCATACCCATCCACCTCTGCCTTAGCATGCCAAGTTCTGGGATTACCAGCAAACCCCACCACTGCCTGTACCAATCATACAGCATTATGAAAATCAACAGACTAGATGTGTATGCAAAGACCTGGAAATTCTGTGTAGGAGGGCTTTCATTTAGTTCCTCAGCTGAGGTGAGCACTGTATAGGATCTGAACTTTTGCACATGTCAGTGCAACTTGAATAAGTCTTTCCCCTCATTTATTCATTATGGGTAATTCATCTTAAAAGGCCATTCCTAGTGATCCTCCATTTTCTTAGCAACCTCAGCGAAGTCGAGTCCCTTTGTTGTTAGCTATCACCATTCCTTGTCAACTACCAATGACAGGTTCTTTAACCTAAAACTATTAACATTATTTAGTGTTGTGTTCATTTTTATTTCACCAATCTGCTCAGCGAGAGAATCTGCATATAGCACTTCTTTCTAAAAATGGATTGTATTGGATAAATTAGGGGTAAACTTGGAAAGAAATGGGTGCGTAAGTTAAATTTTGAGTCTGGATAGCCTACAGCAACATGTAGAATCCTTTAAATAAGAATTATTGGAGAAAAGCAAGTTATGAAAATGGGAATGGCCACTTCGTCTCCTTGGGAGACTGATATGTGTTAAATTACTAGTTTCTCTAAGCCTATGCTGTCCCCTTTGTCAAGTGGTGGCCACTTTTCTCTGTCACTTTCAGGGTGGCTCTCTTTTTGACTTCCCTATACATCTGCACCGGAACTCAATTCTTAACTTTATCAAGTACATCTTCTTCATTAGAAATAGGCAGCATATGACATGGAGCTCCACTTTGAAGAATAAAAGTCTTACAAATGACTATACTGGGCATTTTCACATTGAAATGGGGATAGGTATCTGGGAATCTTGGAGCTTAGCATGTTTTGTATTATCCCATTGTCTCCAGAAGCATGTTCAGCAGTGAGGTGCCCAGTGGCAGAGGTAAATTAGCAGCATCTACTATCAAGCTGAAAGCCTTTCAGATGGTTTGCTGAAGTTATTTTCAAAATTGATCATTATCCCCGATGCACTCTTGCATACTGTTCAGAATCATTCAGATTCGCCATAAGTGTTTGCTTATTAATGATGAATGTGAATATGCCTGGAAAAAGTAATGCATATTATAAAAGCAAAGGGTGCTAATGTATGTTTTGATCACAATAATGATTATGATGGCAGTCTCTGGGTCCTATCAACCAGATGGAAAAAGAACAATATTGACATCTCGCTAGCAGACAAGATAATCAATCTTAGTATAGGAAATACTGGTACAGGAGGGCACTCTGCTACTTTATTTTATATTAAAATTGGACATGATTAAAATCATGAGCAGTTCATAAGGAATTCCAATATTAAAAAAAACCCAACATGAAAACAAGACTTAGTTCTCAGTAACAGTGTTGGATCTCAGCTTAAACAGAATTCTTACATGTTTGGACAGAAAACAGCACTTCATTTATAAATAATGTTTTTATTTAAATAATCTTGAATTAAAATGAAACCTTTGGCCCTGCTCGTAATTAAACAGCAGTGTCTTACACTAGTTTCATTCTAAACATGCAGGCAGAGGAAAAAAACACACACTTTACAAATAAAACTATACACAAGCTGCAGTGTTTTGGTCCATTAGGGAGGGGAACACCTGCAAAGCTTTTACTTCTCCCACTTAAGGGGCTGTTTTTAGTGGGCTGAAGTGTGATAATACCCTAGTCCCCATATGGGAACCAGAGATTAGTCCCAACTAAAACATCCAACGTACTCCAGTACCTGCAAGCCATGGAGGGACCTAACCGTCACTGATAGGCATCACTGAAACAAGAGGCTCTTGAAACAACTGGCCACATGGGGCACACAGGGAGCGGGCACTCACAAGTCCAAAGAAACCGTGTGCTTATTCATCTCCTACAGGGGTGGAAGAAAAGTCATCACTCAGGGTGGCCTTATTCAATTTACCACAGCTGGTGGAACTGGCTGAGTGTCTCCATTGAAAACCCCGTGGAGTGTTGGGCCCTGTGGCCTTCCTCAGCCTGAGAGCAGCCATCCAAGCAGGAGTGTCATGGACCACATTGAGAAACAGTGGGGGTGGGGAGTAGGTGGGCTGTATCGCCTTAGGCAAAGTAACATATGGGAATGGATGCTTTTTTTTCCTTTTTGCCAAAATGGGGTTTGTGTTTTGTTTTCTCCAGCAGAAACTAGAGCAGCTCTTCTCACACAGACATAGTTGCTGGGCCTGGCCTCCCTTCCAATTATGGCTGACCATCCCATGTGCAAAAGGCCTGCACAAAGTACCTGGCTGCTTGAAATCAGCTGAAGTACACACAAACCAAGTAGAACAACAGGGTCATTCCCATGCCTCAAAATACAAATTTTAGCAACTGCCACAGACATGAAGCATGACCACAATTTTAGGTAACAAGTTTTTGAAACCATATTGTGCTCAATTTTCAGTATATATTATAAATTAAATTTATTTTTGCCATGAGTAAATTACAATCACTATTTTGAGCACAGTAGGGAGACCTCAGCAGTGGTTCCTTGCTAACACACCTTAGATACATCTCTTGCATTCTACTCTGGGTACATGCTGTTTTTAAAACACATCCTTGGAACACCACAGACACTGTCAGTATGGACTATTCATTTATTTTTATAGTGAATACAGAGAATCACAGAGCTAGGTCCATGATTTGGACAAATAGTGGGCAAAGAGCTTCAAAGCTGTAATGAAGGGTTCTACGGTCCACTAGCCACTGTGTAATCTGGAAGACATTGTAAGTTATTTGCTTGAAGGGATATAAGGAGGGGATTCAAGTGACAGCTGTGTCTGTCATTCCTGGTGACAATAGATGCCACCAAGAAAAAAAGAATTATTGAATGGAAAACAAAATGGCATTGGGAGACATAGTGCTCACACTTTGGACACCACTATAAAACCAGATAGGTTCAGAAAACTCAGGAAATGAAATGGTTTCCTTGTGATGACCAGCAATAAAGAACATTTGGTACAGCTGTGGTTGGGTTTCATCCTATCACCATGATGCTATAGTCAGGAGCTGTCAAGAGTAGAACAGGCATGGAGGATTCCAGTGCAATGATCCTGGTGGCTGGGGAGATAGGTTGAGCTAAGCTGTTGGCAGTGGTAATGGTAATGTTTATATTTGAAATGTATTTAAGAGGAAAACAGAGACAGCAGTGGTTGGTCTCCAATGTAGGAAGAGATGGACTTCATTCTGTTTGGGATGGGATGTCTTGGAAGGATTATGATTAGAATTGTAAATGTGATTCGTTTGAGATAAATTGAATGGATGAAGTGCTAAAGACAGGGAATCTGTTAAAGGGTTAGGGTAGTGGATCAAACAGTGAGAAGTGCAAACAATACAAGTGAAACAATAAAAAACAAGTAATATAGTAACATGGTTAATATTTCATATTTATTTATTGATGTGTGTGTATACACACATGTGGAGA
This sequence comes from Cricetulus griseus, assembly GCF_003668045.3. Taxonomy (NCBI): domain Eukaryota; kingdom Metazoa; phylum Chordata; class Mammalia; order Rodentia; family Cricetidae; genus Cricetulus; species Cricetulus griseus. The sequence goes on from NW_023276807.1 coordinate 6,620,075, forward strand.
TCAAGGGACAGCTTTGAGGACTAAAGGGTCTTCAGGCTTCACATAAGCAACTTTATCAACTGAGATATCCTGTCAATTTTAATAATACTTCCTGATTGTTTTTATTATTGTTATTGTATGTGAAGCCAAAATAACTGGCATTTTATTCAGAAGCTAACATGAGTGGTTGGTTTCTGACGAGCAAGCCCTAAGATCATGTACAATTAACTCCCTGCTTCATCATTATCAGAATCTAGATCTGTATTTTCAAGTCTGCATGGTGGGTACATAAATATCTAAAATCATCAGTGTAAATTCCCCTTTGCTACCTGAGCTGAATCAGTATGTATGTGACTGAGAACAAATTTTCTAGAAGTATATAAAGAGTTTACAATATACTAGGTTAGAAATCAGCCCATGTCAGGCTTTTAGCCCATAAGAGCCCTCTGATTTATGTCAGGTTTGGTTTTCTAAAGTTTCTCATTAACTATCTGAATCCACTACTGCAGTCCACTCACCCTTTAGCCAATGCATCTTTACTCAGTGTTCCATATCAGGACTTGTGCTCAGCTTGAAACAAAGCTGACCCAAATTTGTAATGAACAAAGTAAAATGAAAGACATATAGGGGTGGAGTTTGCAGCATAATCATCATTTCAAGTTAGTTGGGTGCATTTTATAGTAAAAATTACTTACAAATATTTGCTGAGGAAGACATCTAGTGCTTCACATATAAATTTTAATGAAAGGTATTTTAAAGCTATAAAACTAAATTTCTGTAAAAGACAATGGAATTGGGGAAGAAAATAGTTCCGTGGGATGAACATTTTTCTTGATCCTACAATCTATTTTAGCTACTGTACCACATTTTAATTTTAAATGCACAGATAAACACACACACACACACACACACACACACACACACACACACACACACACATATATGTTCCATTATATGAGTTAGTTCATATTCTATCTTGCCCATTAAACTCCATATAAATTTAATGTAAAGTCTGTTATTTTCTAGTTCTGTGTATAAGGAACTTCAATGTCACCACTTTGCCCCATTAGCAAGAATATAACTAAGGAGATGGTGGGAGTAGGCAGATCTTTTGTAAGATACCCAAGGACATAGGGAAATATTCTCCAAAACAGAACAGCCATAGTGATAAATACAAGGAGTCACAGCTGATCAGAGCTGAACCTGAGTAGAATCAGCATTGAAGGAAAATAAGTGAGGCAGAGAACAATTTCCAAGGCATCAAACATTGGAGACCCACTGAGAGAAATTCTCTGTGAGTGGCAGGGGCGCAGAAATCATTACGCCTTAGGCCAGAATTCTCTGTTCTCATTAAGGCCTGTCTTCAGAGACTGACCTGGACATTTACACAGACTAGCTGATATAGGCAAAGTGAGGTCCCCAATTCCAGACCATTGTAGTCACCAAATCACACTCAATAAAGGAGGTAAAGCTGGGAAACCTTTGTGAGTTTCATAGTCCAGAAGTGTAAGGTATAGCTCATCAAATAATAGATGTCTAATTGTAGGGCCATAGAATACCCTTTACCAACATACACATGCATACCACATCACTAAATATCTATTTAGAACTGTTTCTCTTACACAGTATATTGCAAGACAATGGAAATGTGCCTGACATACTGTAGAACAACACAAACACTTCACAGCAGTGCAGTAAGAGGTAGAACTAGATGGCTGGGAGGTAGGAATTATCAGAATGGACTTTTAACCATTGCTATATACTAACTATATACTAAAGAGACTTAATGGAAAAAGCAATTAGTGTCCAAGAACAGATAAGCAATTGAGCAATGAGTCAGAAATGCTACAGGCTAAGAGAGTGAAAAGAAATTCTGGTGAATAGCTACTGTGAAGTAAATGAAGACTACTGCTGGATTCTTTTCTTGACTAAATATAGCTGCAAAGAGATTCTCTGAGATGGCAGACCTATCAATAGAAACTTTGAAAACTGAAAGACTAAGGAGAAATGAAGTCTAATAATCATGGAATGCAAAGTAATATCAAATCAAATAAATACACACAAACTATAAAGGATATAAAGACAGGGCAAAGAAGAAGAAGAAGAAGAAGAAGAAGAAGAAGAAGAAGAAGAAGAAGAAGAAGAAGAAGAAGAAGAAGAAGAAAGAGCATATAAGAAATGCTTGATACAACAATGACTAAAAATTTCTGGTAAGTTGCTGTGAGATAAAAAGCCACAGATTGAAGAAATTCAGAGACTACAGGGTAGGAGGAAACACAAATACATGTGGGTGCTAGCGCGCGCACACACACACACACACACACACACACACACACACACACACACACACACCTCCCTAATAGCCAGTCATATAATTTTTAATCTAAAAAAACTGAGAGTAAATAAAAAGATTATAAAAAATGAAGAGAAAGTAGAAAAATATAAACTTTTAGGAGTGAAAATAATCCAATATCCTAAAATTATAAACATTGAGAATTATCTATCCAAAGAGAGAAATACTTTCTTAGACAGACAAAATGAACTGCCTAAAGATATGTCTTAAAAGATATACTAAAAGAGCCTCTTTATTAATAAAAGAAGGAAAATATTCAAGTTAGGAACTTAAAGATAGACAATGTTAAAACAACTTTGCAAGTAGTCACTTGAATTTCAGTAGCTCACATGAGCCTACTAAAGGACTGGGAGTTTTTAAAAACTGAATTGAATGTATTCTGCATTATGAGAAGGCCATGAACCTACATATGTAAGGAGTGTTTAGTTCTGGTGATGTGTTTGTGTGTCAAGTCAACAAGTGGTCAAGTGGTGAATCTTGATTGTCAACAAGATGGAATTTAGAGTAAGCAAACACACACACACACATCCTTAAGGTAGTTTCTGTATGGGGTTATTTGAAGTAGGAATACCCACCCAAAATGTGAATGGCACCATTCCATGAACTGAAGTTTTGGATTGAACATGAAGGTGAAAGTGAGCTGAAGGACCAGCCCTTCAAACTCTGGTCACCTTGCCTTTCCCACTACGAAGAACAGAACTTTCATACTGTGAGTCAAATAAACCATATTTCCTTAAATTGTTTATATAAGAGTGTTTTGTCTACTCAATGCAAATAAAACAAAAAATGTAGCACCAAATATTACTTGGCAAAAAATTTTAAAAAATTAAGAAATTCTAATAGATCCATTTTCACATTAGGAACATGCAATACCTTCTCACAGAATTAGGGAAATCTTAGAAGTAAATTAATGTAGCATACATATTAGAGTAACTGAAAACCAAAATCACTACCAATAAGACTTTCTGAGAAGACAAGTCATCGAGAGCTCTTGTTGGTTGCCCACAGACATGGGAACGCTATGACCACTTTGAAAGAGATTTGCAGTTTCTTCCCAAACTAAGCAGATAATGTGGTCCCTTAACCATGTTTCATGGTATTTAGCCAAAACTCCATGGAGTGTAGTTGGCACCTCAACCATGACCATTCACTGCTCTGAATAACCCACCTAACAGTGATCCAAAAATATTTTTCAAAAATGTTACACTGTATAGATGTAATAATCTTTACTGTATGTCAGAATTGGCACAAGGAACTATGTATTAATCTAAAGACAATATATGATAAAGAATATAGCATAAAAGGAATACCAATTAAACACTTACTTCATTCCCTCAAAATAAAGACAAAAAGAAAGTCTACAGAAGACAGAGGTAGTAGATTAAATCCTTATTGAATGCAAATATCCTGCATACAGACATATTTAAAGTACAATTATTAAACATATTTTAAGTTAAGATGACAAAAAAATTATGTCATAAAAGATGTAAGAGAGATAGGTAAGGCCAGTGTCCACGTTTTAATTTTATACAAAATGGGATTTTTCAAGATGTATAACTATGTAATGAAATTTAAATAATGGTCAGTTTTTAGATATAAGATTACCAACTTCTTAATAAATTTATATGCATTTCATAATATCTAAATTATTGATTAACAAAGCAAGCAAAATACTTCTTAGAGTATTTTCACAACCCTGGTAATGGTCTTGAAGGAGAAATTAATTGTATAGGAGGAGCATGGGTGGGGTGTCTGGGATAGTGGACAAAAGTGACCTCACCCACACATTTAAAACTCTGTATAAAAAGAACTATGCCAAGATAGCTTTTTAATTTTCTTTACTTTATTTGATATTCAGTGTAGATAAGATGTATACAGCTTGAATCTGCTAAGTATTTTTCATAGACATCTTCCTATTGACTTTATTGTTTGATATTTTGGAGGTGGAAATGCATAAATGGGGCATTTACCAAAATTGGTAACATGCTAGGCCATGAACAACAAATGTGAGAAGGAAAGTGCTGTATAGGCTCCACTTACCAAGCACAAAATCTGGAAGTTTTTAATACCATAGGTTATGAAGTTAACGGTCAATTTTTGGAGAGTATGAAATAGCTGTTTATCACAAAGCAAATGAAAATGGAAAGTAATGATTTGAACTATAAATAAATAAACTTAAACCTACCTAGGTATTATAAGATTCATTTTAAGTGGCTATGCCAGAAAAGAGTGAGGCTGATAACCAAAGGCCTCAGTTTCAATAAGATGAAATACAAACAACACCTCAAGAAAAGAGGGGAAAGAAGAAATAATAAATGGATTTAGAATGGGTGTTAACTGAATAGAAGTCAAATAAAGTCCTTGAAAAGACTAAGCCATAGTTAAGTTTTGGTTAAAAAAAAAAAAACTGGGCTAGATAAAGAAGAGGTACTAAGAACAGAAGACAGCAGTGAATAATAAGTCAGCATTAAAGAATCTATAACTATTTTAAGGGTTTTAGAAGACTAAACATTTTGACATTAAATAGAAACTTAGACTTTGCCTTTAGAGTAGAAAAACATTAATTGAGGCACTATAAAACATAAAATCTACTCTCAACTTCTGAAAACCATAGAACAAAAATAACTAGAAGTATCAGATTCTGAGTTGGTGTTTGTAGCACAAATATGAAATGAGGCGAGTGTTTGGCTTGTTGTGTATTCTACATGAAGATTAAGATACTAATGTTTGGGTAGAAAGCCTTGAACCAAATGGACTATGATCTCAGACACTTCTGACCATCTGAACTCCCAAATTTCCAAGACTTTCCTGAAGGATAGAAGCAGATTTCCCCCCTCCTATCTGATGTGATATTTGTCTTTAATTTTTCTTACTTATATTTATTTTCTTTTGAGGTGTATAAAGGAATTAAACAACTCATGTCCAGTTGCTTACAAAAGAAAAGCTGTTCTCATGATTGGCATTTACTGACTCTTTGACTTTTAGATTTCAAATCAACATCACAGGGTAGAATCCCCATCTAGATAAATGCTAAATAATTACAAGGGTTTGAACAATTATGTTAGAGATTTAAGAAACATACAAATGGAATTTGGGAGCCCATTCTACATAGAGGGTTCTCTTTCAGCCTAGACACCCTGGGGAGGGCCTAGGCCCTGCTCCAAATGATATGATAGATTTTGAAGACCCCCATGAAAGGCCTCACCCTCCGTGGGGAGCAAAAAGGGAATGGGATAGGGTGTGGTGGGGGTTAGGGGAGGAGGGGAAGGAGAGGGAACTCGATTGATATGTAAAACAAGTTTGTTTCTAATTTAAATTTAAAAAAGGAAAAAATACGTGGAATTAATGATAAAACTCAAGAGATGGAGTACACAGTTGGATCTTACCAAGTGGATGAATGAGCAATTGTGTTTGACATTATAGGGAATCAGTGTATAGCTGTATTCTATCTTGTTTGATGGAAAGGAAGCTGAATCATAGGAAAACAAACTCACAAAACCAACTGCAGATCACTCATTATTCTAGAAATGGGGACATAATTTTATTCTTTGTACATGTATATTTTTCATTCATCTACCCCAGTTTATTAGTTTATTATTTTATGGAAAACGACAGGTGGTGATTTAACCATCATCTTTTATATTTTAGCATTTCAGTGTGGGGATTTCCTTGGAAAAATGGACATGTTACATTTTGGGATTGTGTGTTTGCCATTGGCAAATTTTTGAGATAATTTCTATGGTATAGACAGCTGCATCATTCTAAGAAGTAATGTAAATTTTGCTTTGAGAATTAAATGTAGCTATAAGTATAAGGAAAGCAAAGAAGGAGCAAGCCAGCTACAGCAGGAGGGAGAAAGGAAAGGGAGAAAAGGGCAGCCAGCTACCATCCTTGATTAGTGTCAGGTGCAGTGGCCTTCCAGATGAAGGAGACGCTGCAAGCTTTGGCTACCAGTGATCAGTTTGGGTCAGGAAGGAAGTGATAAAGGCTAATTGTCACAGAGATTCAGGACATTCCTACCTTGGTTATATGTCAATAAATAGAGGCACATGACATTGTATACAGCCAACTGATAATCTGCTAATGGGTCTTCACTATTTTGAGTGGTTGTATTCCTCTATTTAGGTGGTATTTTTATATTTCTCAAAATGTTTTCCATATAAATACTGTTTGCTTATTGTTTTCTGTGTGTTAGTATTGAGTATGATATGAGTGATGCTATCTCCATTATATACTCAGTTCATTAGGAAATCTGGGGGCCTTTGCTCTATTTTGTAACAGTACCCTTAATGAACTTTTAAGTTCATTTTATGTTAAAGTATATACACAAAGCAAAATTTTGAAAAGGATGGGGATTTTTATTGCCTATAGAATTTATAGACAATAAAAATCCCCACATTTTTTTGCCCTAGATCCCTTATTAGTCCATGTGTAAATGGGGTTACAAATGTAAGAGCTAATGTGTCCTACTAGAATTGCCACATGACATTTGGAATTGTTATATGACTCACTGGAATTGCCACATGACTTTGAATTTTGAAGAACCCAAAGTAGGAATTCATCTTTTCATCCTGAAATTAGTATTTCCATCTCTTCCCACTACTTTGTCTATGTACAGCCTTAGAATAAGTGCTTACAAAGCTTGAAACAGATTTCTCTTCTCACATGGATGAAGATTCCTTCAGTCCTTACATAAGTGTCGGCATTACTATATTTTTTATTTTTTAATTTTGGAATAGATTTTCGTTATTTCAAAGTGCCTATAGATAAAGATGGTTTTACTTGCTTATTTAATAAACCATTTCAAAATCTATTTTCCAAATGCATTATAATTCTAGTTGTTTAATATATTTTGTTTTGTTACAAATATTTTCCTTAGATGTATATATTTGTATATATATACATTCTGAAAGACTTTTCTTTTAGCATTCTGTTTTTGGTGGTTAAGTTCTCATAGATTTAGTTATATAGTGCTTTCAAAAATATATTGTCAAAATTTTAAAAATGTATACTCTAGAAATTTACATGTGATGGAAATTGTTGAACCATGGAAATAATGACATCTTAAAGTTAAATAGGATATTCTTTTGGATGCAATAACAATGTTAGAATTAACATTAGTTTAAGTAAATCCACAAAAGAGCTTGGGACAAAGGCAGGCTTATGTTGGAGGATCAAGAAGAATTGAATTTTTCCTCTGTAGATGTTGGGATAGAAGACAGACACAAGTATGGACAGATACATGGACTTGAAGAGAGAAGGTATGTGGTGTTCTAGTGGAATCATGTAAATGACTGAAATACAGACAGACAAATGTCATTCTTAAAAAACAATCAATGAAGAGAAGAAGACATTTATAATAAAATTAATGACTAATTTTTGAGAAGCTACAACCTACTAGACACTACTCCAGTAGAAGTGTGTCATCTTTGCCACCTCATAAGAACACGGTGTGAAATATATCCATAACATGCTGCTGTGAAAATTAAGATAGTATCAAAGTTAAGATCTTGCCTAAAGAGTCAAGGCTACATGATATGACCTGCTTTTCATGTGCAAGTACAAAGATTGCTGAAAATATTTATAGCAGACAACAATTATTGTTTAAATATAAGCCTTTAATAAAAGGTTATATATTTAAATATGTAACAAAACATAATTGAGTTACAAGTTGAGTTACAAGTCATTCTCTAATCTTATGATTTTTCTTAACATGTTTTGTTCTTCTCATTAATAAAGTTTGGGATTGTTATAGAAATAGAATCAGTGGAGCAAATTTACCTTCATCTGGAAATCATACAACAGTGCATCTGCCAGAAATACTAGTGAATAATTTTAAAGTAATTTTAATATTAACACAAGATTTCCGTGTAAGAGCAAATTTTAAAGTTAGGTACCTACACATCCATGTATACATATTTCTTTGCTTATCTACTTACATTTGCAGTTGTTAGACAGATACACATACATTGGTAAACTTAAAAGACTATACCCTAATTATACTTTGCTAACTGTAACTAATGAGTGTTTTCTGAATTTCCTAGTTTCATATTCTCTGTGAGATTACACAAACACCTTGACCTCACATGACATTTCTGTGATGGCCTTGGACAATATGTGACACATGAATCATAACTGGATTATTCTATTAGTCAGGATCACAGGTTGTACTGGGTAATTTTCATCATTGTTTTATAGTTGTATTTCCTTTTATTGACAGAATCTAAAGACTGGAGGCTGTGAGATACAGATAATTGAAAAGGACATTTTTGGTAGCTGTGGCTTAGATGCTGTTTTTTATACGTATAAATGCTAAAATGTCATGTTTATGTTTCAAATCTAAGCCAGAGCACTGCATCAAGCTATGACTTCTTGAGACATTGACCATCAGGTAGTTTTTTTTTTTTTTTTGCCCTATTTTCTGCACATCAGTACTCCATATGTTTTAAGAATGTCACTGAAATCTGGCAGCAATTTTGAAAGGCTCTTGACACGTTGTTTGGTGTCACTCTTTAGTAGGAATTGCCTGGGGTTGTGGCTGAAAGAATGGGGAAATTGTATCAACTATACAACACAAGCCTAAGAGAAATAACTTGGATTTGGGAACGGTTTATAGAAAAGTAACAGTTTTGGTTCCTTTATTGAGGAGAGAGAGAGAGGAGGAGGAGAGAGAGAGAGAGAGAGAGAGAGAGAGAGAGAGAGAGAGAGAGAGAGAGAGAATGAGAATACGAATGTGGGAGGCATGGAAATCCAAAAGAAATTTTGGTTGTATGTTCATTAAACCCAACTAGCAAAAAAATGTCACATTTCAGATTGCATAGAAATAGTTTGAAAATTCAATTGACAAAAAGTGAATACAGATATAAAAGAATATCTTGGTCATCATTGACCACAGCAGACAAATTAGTATTCTATGCATCTCAGTTACTGTCTCATGTTCTCCCCTTTTGCCAAGCAGCTTAATATGAAAGCATCACACACTCTTTCTAGGCCATGGTTAGCAGAAAACATGCTCTGTTCTTTCCGATACCTGGATGTCAGTGCATTTAATATATTCAGCATCAACAAGCCTGTGGAGTCATTGGCCAAATGAGTTGCTCTCTTGTTGAAAGTAGGAAATTCCCAGATGGCTACTAGTCAGGGCATGCAATGTTTGCTTAAGGATTAAGGTGACAGGAAGGGAAAGTAGGGAAGAAAACACAGCTAATTGCTTTTCATGAAGACAGAGGACATTGACATTGAGACTTGTTGTCAACAGTAGTGTGGTGATAATATTGCCAATAGTTTAGCAATATCATCGAGTGGGTTGGTCTTCCATCATAAACAATAGCTAAAAAATTAGCTCCATCTCCCACAAGGTACCTTATGATGTCAAATACTCATAAGTAACCATTTATATGTGCATAGCATATAACAGATCATTGTCATTTACTTATGAAGCTTTTACATTCATGTCTTCTTAACAATGTTCTGGTCAATGATAGAGTAACCACATTATCTGGTGACACCATGTTCCTCTGTGAGTACACTCTGCAAAATTTCATCAGTTTTTAGAATGTGCTATTACCATTAAGCAACAGGTAACTTTGAATCTACATTACTTTGTTTTGATTCTAAAATCTTGACAGTGGACCCCTTTCTTCATCATCATATTGTCTTCAGTGTATCAAACATAATATAGCACTTCTGAACTCACCAGAGGCAGGACCTCACTCAATTTCTCCCACCAATTCTCCAGTTTTTCCCTTCAGTTATTCCCCTCATATACATAAATGTGTCACAAAGAATTCACAAAACCAATAGCAACAGCAAAAATGTTAGCCAGGGATGATAATGAACATCAGTAATCCTAGCATTATGGAGACCAAGGCAGGAGGATCAAGATTTCTAGGGTCCCATAGTGAGACTTTCATTTTCCATACTTTCTCCAGGTAACTAAAATTTCCTGGTAATGTCCATATAAACATATTGAGCAAACCTACCTTGAGATGTAAGACTAAAATGAACTAAATATAAGCAATTCAAATATGTACTAGTTGTTTCAAATAAGTTGTTTTAACTTAATACTTTATTTCAAATGGGATTTATTTTTAATACATGTAGTAAAATATTTGCTAGTCTTCAATAATGCCAATTATTTACATTTAAGTTTTAAATTCATTTGTAAAGAAAGTACATGAGTATTTCTTAAATGATGATTTAGAAATGTCACTATTAAATTTATTTGTAATTATTTTAGTGAAGAATTGACTGAATTATGCCCTGAAACACTGCTTTAAAAACATTATAATGTAGCTGAGAATAGTGACTCCAGTTAAAAGCCAAAGAGGTAAAAAACAGTTGATATTTTTCTAAAGTATTTATAGGTTACTCATTTGGAAAAAACATGAGAAGAAATGTAAATGATATGTAATAGAATTTGAAATTTGAGAGAACTTCCCAATGCTAGAATAAATAAGGAATAGAAGTTAGGTCAAGCAAAGCACATTTAAAAGTCTAAGGGAATATAACTATATTTAAATTCAGAAAATGAAAACCTAGAAACATGAAATAAAATACAAAGATGAGGAATCTGTTTTGAAAATGTGATCAATCCAAGAAAGCAAAATTTAGGATTGTTTTAAGTTGTGTCATTATAGTAGTTTTACAATCTTGTTTGACTATTTAGTTTTGAAGACAGAAAAGTGAATAAAAACATTTTTTGTTGTCTGGGTTAAAATGTGCTTCAGAATTTTAGTATATGACTCAGCCATGCACCCAATATCACCATGACAAAAAACAACTTTCTGTTAAAACTAATATACACTAGTACAACTACACCATAGTCAAGAAGAGGCTCTAAGATAGGAAATCTGATAAAATTGACCATAATAGTAACCCAAAAAACAAATGAAAAGTAAGCAACAGTTATTGAATATACTGTAGGGATATTCAAAAATAAATATTCAGTAAAAATATTCAGAGGAATTATCTAGAAAAATATTGTTGAATTATTTTTAAATGAAATTATAAAAATTTATAAGTATTAATGTATCTAACTAGTAATTAATTACACAATGAACTCTGGGATCTGATGAGGTGGGCATTGATATGGAAAGTTCTACACATCTAAATATAACTGCTTTTAGGTAGGATCTCCCAGACTTTAGGGTGAAATAATAAATTCATTGCTTTTAAAGATGTATTGGGAAAAATGGGAGCAAGCTCAGTGGTCATTAGTTAAATCTTACATTGACTTGTATATCAAACATATTCTACCTTCTACAAAGGTTACCCCTTGGCTGATATTTGTTGCTTGTTTGTGAAATGACTGAAGAAACAAGCTAACACACATTTGACAATGACTATTTTTACAGCTTTATTCTGGCAACAAAACAAAACAAAACAAAAACAGAAAAGGGAAATTCATTTCAGACATATTTTGTATAAATCACAACACATTGGGCTACGTATGAAAGAAATTCATTTTCTGTGACCAAACGACATAAAGGACAGAATTGTGGGATGAATCAGGTGATGTAAACATAACCCAGTTAATAAGAATAGCATAAGAATGACAAATTACCAAGCAGAGCATATCATGTGGCAAACACAAAATAGAGATCACTTCAGTGGTTTGGTAAGAGTCTGATTCCACCCATCAGAATATCTACAGAAGAGCTGTCTTAAAATAAAATATAGAACCCATGCCAAAAGGAATGACAGGAAAGACAGGAAATTGTTTTTTAGCTGAGTTATTTACAAATGGTGGGGGTGTTTGGGTGAAGGTGAGATGCTGGTAAAATGAATTTGGCAAGAGTAGTAGGCTATTTTAACTATTAGAGTACAGACAGCTGGGTAAGCACCCACCAACTCAGCCCAAATCTAAATGGTAACCAAGAATGAAACACCATTTGGAGAAGCTTGGAAGGGAAGTCTGACATCATTCCTTACTGATGTCTGTGGTTCTCCCATGTATATTTAAAGAAACTCCTATCATTCCAAACCAACCATATTTCATTCTTTTTAATGTATCTCATAATATTTTATAAACAACTGAGGGTTTCCTTGAAGCAGGAATCTAAAAGTATTAATCCCGTTCTGTTCCAAGTAAGGATGGGAAATGCTGAATTAAATACAGATTGCTGGCAACTTTAATTAATAATTTTAAATATCATTGTATGTCTTTCTGAAATTTTATATTGAAAACAAAACATCTCAGTGTCAAATATAAACATGGCTCCTCAAAATGCATAAGTTACATGTGACTTATTATGGTATTTGCTAAATTATCTTGATGTAAATGCACAGAGAAAGCCTTTGGTACAGTACAGAAAAGCCCAATGCAATTGAGTTTTGAGTGAACAAATTTATGGGATTGGTTGGTATATAATATCAATATGGACTCATGCTTAATTTTATCCATTTAGGTACAATAATGATTTTTAAATGGAAATGTCAAGAGTAATTCCAAAATTTTGATCATGAATTCTTGAAAATTTATGTTTCTGTGTTGATTTTGTATTACTAGCTGAAAGATACAACAATCCATTATAATTGGTATAAGTAGAAATTCAGATGAAAGTTCTTTTATTTTAAATTGAAAAGAGAAAATTAAAAAAAAAAAAAACTTAGAGCATGCATTTTTCCTAGTCCCAAGTGAAAGTTGTCTGGTAAGAAATTAAACATTAATTTTCCACTGTGTCTTTTTCCCCCTATAATGTCCCCTTATTTTACTTTCCAATAAAAGGTTTCAGCACTAACTTTTGAGTTCTTTCAATTTTCTACTACTCACCCAACCCACCCCCCACACACACAGAGACACAGAGAGAGAAAAAATAAATAAATAAAAGAAGAAGAAATGAAAAACAAGTGTGTGCATGTCAACAAGTTCTTTCACAATCAAGATCAATAAACAAAACCATAAGGCTGCCGAAGAAGGCCTCCCCTCCCCCGATTTATAGATGAGTAGAATCAATGCCTCAGAACATTTCCCTGGAGGACACAGGGTGGAATTTGAAACTGTAAAAGGAGCAATGAAAATGAGAGGAGCAGATGGAAGCTATTAAATCAGAATAACATTGCCTCTCACAAAGACTCGAATCAAATGTCATGAACTTCTATTATTGACAACACAGGCAGGCAGCAGTTGTCTTTGGACTTTAAAAATATATTCGATGCAATGTTATACTATAAATAGTCATAAATTCTGCCTCCGCAAAGTGTCATGCACCTGGTAGGTACACAATAAAGATTTTTTATGAAGTTTATACTAATTTTATTAGACTCCTGTGTCTATACCGGTTGAAAAAGGAACGACTGACATGAGAGTTACTATACATTTTCATGTTGTAAACACACAGAAATACTCAAATGGGAAATGCTTAATTTATGAAAATTATTTATGTGGATTCATTGTCATACTCTTACATTAAAACAAGAGCATTTGACGCTTTAAGATATTCCTTATATTTTTAAAGCAATCACCAGAGACTCTTATTCTCTATCAGAAATGATCAAAAGTTCTTGACAAATGCTTCCCACCTGGATTTTCCCCTTGACCTCTATATCCTGGATGGAGCCATTTAACGCCTTATGAAGGCATGGAACTATTGAGGGATTTGCAAATGAGCGTCTTCAAATGGAGCTCTGGGGTCTGCAGGTCATGTTGATGTACCTGCTTGGTCTCTTTCAGCTATCATGTGTTCTCTTGATCTCCACTAGCCCAGCTGTTGGTGCACATGTGAGCACAGCTGAAGGTCAATCCAGTCCTTGCCTGACACCCCTTCTCGCTTGACTTTTTCCAACAGACACTTGAGTGAACATCATCATAAACATTTTCTACAAAATCCTGTATATTTACCCAAGTCCTCACATTCTTACAGTTCCTCAGTTTTAATGTTTTTTTACACTGTCATACTAAGAATACAGAAATGATACCACAGAACTATGGAGTTAAATTTCTTGATAAGAGAGGACTGAGGACAAGAGAGTGAGATAGGAAAGAGCTATACCCGTTACCTCATTTGTTTTAATAAAGTCATGGTCTTTAGATACAGACTTTCACTCTCTTTTGCTTCTTAAAGTTATTACATGTTTACAAAGAAAAAATTATGTCAATAAAATATATCTAGAGTACCACCCAATTCCCGAATCACAAACACTATACTTAAGACTGGTTAGAGAAAGTGACTGGTGTTTAATTATCTCCAAGGTAAATTTTGCAGCTGTACACAAGAAAATTGGGCTGCATTTTAGCTCTCACACAGCTCTGCATGTGCTTCAGGCTCTGTGTATAGAGAATGGATGCTTCTGTCCTGTTCTTTTTCTGCTTTGTTCCATTTAATTTACCTTATGACTTCAGATGGTAATTCTGATGTTCAGGGTGAACACTCCTCATTTAACTCCTATGGAGATGCCCTTTTAAGACATGCCAAGATGCACGTCACCTAAGTAATTCAATTACAATCAGGTTGACAATGAATATTAGCCGTCCACATTCTGCCCTTTATCAACTAAATAGCCAGACATACCACTTTTAAATCCTAGCATTCTATACTTGGTCCTCAAGTACTCACATCCATCGGATACCAAAAGTTCAGTCAGCCTAACTCTAAAAGTTCTCATGATCTTTAACAACTCTAATGCTGTTCAAAAAATTGCTTCTAAGACTCAGACAAACTTTTTAAACACCTATTAATTTCATATTTGTGTGTGTATATGTGTATTTGCACACATGAGAGAGAGAGACAGACAGAGAGAGAGAGAGAGAGAGAGAGAGAGAGAGAGAGAGAGAGAGAGAGAAGGGGAGAGAGAGTAAATATAAGGGAGTCAATTCTCTTCCATGGATAGAACTCTGGTTGCCAGGCTTAGTGACTGCTAAGCCATCTTATCAGTCCAACACAAACTACTATTTATGAGCCTCCATGCAGTTAAAAAAATAAGTCACATACACATACCTCTGATACACAAGTACATAATAACTATTCCCATTCCAAAAGATAGGAACATGAAGACAGCAAGTGAAGCCTAGACCAAAACAAGATTGAAACCTAACAGGATGAATACCGGATTCAGAAACTCTGTTTGGCATATGGGCCTTATGGTGGCATCATCTAGGTTCTAATGGGCTTGTGCAGCTCTCTCATTCAGTTCTACCACACATGGCCTCTTTATTAGGGCAGCCCCACTCTATAACCTCAGCTGCCCTCAGTGGGTATCCCCTGGTACTGTTATTGGCATCATCCTTGGGTCTCTGTTGCAACTTAGCTTGCAGCATGACACACATTTCCTGGCCTCAGCAGTCTTCTGGAACCTTGACACAAGACTCCGTGACCCTGAAGCACTTGCATTTTTGCATGCCTGCAAAACTACTGCCATATGATTGATGCTGCCAAGTTCTGCAGTCAGCTCAAGATGTAATCTGGCCCTATTCAACAGCAGCTGGAGTAGCCTTTTTGATAAACCTGAAGAAACACTTTTCTAGGTGCTTGTTTCTGAGTCAGTATTGTCAATTTAGCCTCTTTATGAATGGATTTGTATTTTCACAAGCAACTTTCAATAGGTACTGTTGTGATCTTAGAGCACATTTCTTACTGTCCCAATGCCAAGTTACAGCTCAATCACTCTTGTTTCTTTGACATTTATAACTGCCTTCTCTTTGTCCATTTTGTTTCTACTTAAAGCGTTCCAGGACTTCTCTAACTTACAGCTCCAATCCCTTCTACATTCTTCCAACACATCTAATCAAATAAATAGCCCACCCCTCATGTAATCACTTCATGTATTTGTTATTTTTCTCATTGATTGGGGAAAATACCCGACAAAATAAAAGCTAGGGAATATTTACTTTAATAGTTGCTTTGAGGATTCTGTCCAGCACAGTAAGAGAGGCAGGAAGAAGTATGAGGCAGTTGGGCACTTCACATCACAGTTATAATGCAGAGAGGGAGGAAAGGAGGAAGAGAGATGGTTGTTGCTCAACTCCCTTCTTCCTTTTCACCTTTTTTAAAAATTCAGTCTAGGATTTTAGCTATGAGACGGTACCACCCACATTCAATGTGTATCCTCTGTACCCAGTTAAATCTGAAGATGCCCTCATGGACACAAAGGCTTGAATTTCTAAACCCAGTCAAGTAGTCCACAAAGATTAACCATCACAGATGTCCAGTGCCAGGGGATGTGATGGCACTGAGGGGTAGGAGGGGTCATGAATGGGACTGGCCAGCTGAGTATGGATCTTGATGAGCAACATGAATTGACAGGGTTGGGTTTCCTGCAGAGAACCAGGTTTTCAAGAAGGGCCATGATCAGTTTCAGACATCAAAGAAATGTGACTTGGATCATCAAGTTGCTTTTAGTTCCACAAACAGGTATGGGGGGAAGGAAGAAGTTACAATAAGGGCCTCCACAAAATGAGGGCCCCCAGAAATAATACTAAGAGAGAAGATGGAGCTAGGGGCAGGAGTAAGAGAGTTTGCTCTTTATGGAGGCCTAAACAGCACATCTTTCAAATCTTAAACCCCTCTTGAGTGACAATAATGCATCTCTTATTTTCTTTCATATTGATGTTAAATATCCAGGTACTTTATGACAATTACAATTATTTACTCTTATAGATTTTCCTTGGAAGTATTTGGTGCAGGCAAAACACACATATGTTGTCTGTCCAAGTAGTTTGAACAGTGTAATAATACAATAGATACCTCTGGAAAAACCCAACAACAGAAATCAGATCTGGTAACTTCCTGTTTGATCAAATTCTGCTTAGGCTCCCTTGAACTCTTTTCCAAACAAGCCTCTACTTTGGGGACATTAGAATTCTTGTCTATATTATTTAGTTTTACTAATAATCCAGCTAAGGATGGAAGACAGAGGCCAAACAGCCTTCTCAGCCACCACCTCCAGACCATATCAGACCAGCACTGCCTCCTTCAACCATGTCCTCTAGACATGTCTGCCACTCTACCCCTCTCTTCTGTTTCCTCTTGGTCATTTCCCACCAACTGACTTCTTTGCTGCTCTTTAATTCATCTGTAAATCTCCACTTGCCAATGCTATGTTCAGACCTGAACGCCATCTCCTGCAGGACTCTCCTGAAGTGGTCTTTATATTTATTGCAGATTCTACCTCTTGAATAAAGTAAGCCTTAGTGTTTTTTTAAAACTACCATTAAATAAATTCTTAATGGATTTTACTTTTACCATTAATATTGTATTTCCTTTGCTGCCAAATCTCAAACTTGTATATCTTCCCTAGAAGTAAATATCATACGTTATTTAATTGCTTTATGACTTACCCTATCTTGACCAATCTCTAAGTGATAGTCTATTTACAGCTTCTCTCCACTTTGTTAAAACCATGTTTAATGAGTATATTTTACTATAAAATGTAACTTAATATTTGATAATTTTTCAATGTTATGTATCTGAGACTAATTCTTACATGTAGCTGCATTTATTCATTTTTACTGATCTTTTGTAATTTAGTATATAATTGTAAAACACTTTTAAAATTATTTGTTTGGCAAACTAGTGACTTTTCTTCTCAGTGTTCCTATATACACTTATTTTTGAATACTGGTATGTGTGGGGATGATTTTTAAATATTGCAGTGGCCATGCCATGGGATATGTTAGTAGGCCAGGCTAACTAGAAATTGTCAAGGAGATCCCACAGAAGCTATGACACTTTTCCACCCCACTGGAAACAATTATGATGCTGAGAAAATCAATCTTTAGACCTGGGTCTTCTACTGATAATCTGGTCATGTCAATAATATTATATTCTGGCATAATTTACCTGGTAACTATGGAGAGTCAAGGTACTTGCATATGATTATTGATTATTATGTATCCCCTCAGTGAAATGTACTTTCTTTGTGCATTTTTTCAAGGATTAAGTTCATGAGAGTTGTTCATACACATATACACATACATGCATATATACACACATGCATGAATACATACCTTATGTAGATTCATACGTGTATATATATACATATATATATATATACATGCATATACACATTCAGAAATATATACATACCATGTATATATAAATTCACAAATACACACACAAAATACACATGTATATATATATATATGTATATACCCAGACACACACAAAAATAGATTCACTACATACATTCACCTATCCCTCTCTCTAAATTTTATTGAGTTAGCATCTTGCTAAGTAACACAAGCTAGCCTGGAATTTGATATGAAAAACTAGCTAACCTTCAACTCAGGGATTCCCCATGACCCTGCCTCCCAAGTGCTGATATGAAAGCCCTGTACAACCACTCCAGACCTTCACATGCTTCTATGTGACTGTCTGGTGAGAATTACTGTTCTCTGCATCTCCTCTTTTTATTGTCTCTTCAGCAGTCACGAAGAGCTTTTTCTATGTTAGTGTTTTGTACTTTATATAATTTTTGATTAGTAAATATTTTTTCTACAAAGTTGTAACATTCCCCTTGACATCTAGTTTTTGATCTCTAGTGGGCCAACATATATATATTGCATTTTTTCAAGGATTAAGTTCATGAGAGTTGCTCATACACATATACACATACATGCATATATACACACATGCATGAATACATACATTATGTAGATTCATACGTGTATATATATATATGTATATATATGTATGTATTTAGGGATATGAAAATTAGACAGAATATTGTAATACAAAAGGCAGTGTTTCAAACCTGAGAAAGCTTGTATAGGGAGCAAAATAACCTCTTATAACTTAAGTTTCTGTGGTATTTTAGGAACTACACTGCCCTTCATACTGCCATCAGAGCTTTCCAAATGCAGATCCCACAGGGCCCCACCCTTTCCCCAAAACTATCAATGGCATTTTTGGCACTATCCAAAACAGTATTAAAGTTCTGTCTTTGAGATGACATGGAACTCTGGAAGGGAAGTGGTCTCCTTTCTCTGAGATAAGCTTTGGCCTCTGTGATCCCAGATCTACCTTGTAACAGACTTTTTACATCACCTGGAGCTTAAATGTGCCATACCATCCTTTACCCCTGCTCCCTTCTTCTGTTTCCAGGATGGGAGTTTAGTTCTAAAGTAGCTGCAGTTCTAGACAAGAAATGAGATCTACTTCAGTTCACAGAAACATAATGAGAAGTTTTGGAAAGGATGAGGGGGAGTGAGATTCTGCCACTAAGACTTTTTTTTGTATCAGAGTCTCCCCACTGGAATGTGCAAACTTGCAGACATAGCAGCAGGCAGTTGTAGAATTGTATGTAATGAATGAACACATAATAGTAAAAAAAAGTTCTTTGCTTTGGACAGTTCACTTTCTTAGCTGTTTATGTCCAACAGCCTTACAATATATATGTGTTCATTTCCTTGTTTTAGTTCTATGAGGCAGACTGTTGCTTTTCAGACCCTCACTAAGGAGCCCCAAGTGGCCTGGGGCTCACTATCCTTAGCCCCTGGAGTGCTGGGACTACAGTCATTTGCAATTATGGCTGGTTGTCTTCAGTAAGCTGATGAACAGCAATGCTATGTTTCTGGTCAAAGCTAATTTTGTTTTTTTAGTCTTGATTGTAGTCTTTAGTATTCTAAGGGCTTTGTGGATCTGGCATGAAATTAAAATACACTTAACACTGCTGTTTACTTAGTTACAAGCAACTAAGATCTTTACTTAAGGACACATATCAAGGTGGGATATAATCTTAGGTCAGGTTTCCTAATATTCTTACTTCTGTTTTTACTGAGCTATTAAACCAAGGTACACTCAAACTTGAATTAGCAAATTTATTCTTTTTCTGCATTTATTTAAAATCAGATACAAATTATTACCTAGAAAACACACACACACACACACACACACACACACACACACACACACACACACAATTTCCTCCATGCCATTTTCTTGTCAGTAGAATTGGGATCCCTTTTGAAATATTCCACAGAAGCTAACTTAAATCCAACCAAATTTGGGGTGTGCCTGCAGCAACCTTGCTGTAATCAATGGAGGCTGGCTCCTTTCAAACTCTTTGCAGCACTTGGGAGCCAGCTGAGCTCAAAGAGCGGCTCTTTCTTGAGGCCACAGCCTTTCTTATGATCAATACTAGCCTCGGGTTCTGCGGGGTCGAGCCTGTGCCCTCTCTTGCTGCATAGCTGCATCTGGGTGAGGTCACTTTCCTTTGTGCACTTAGCCTCTTGCTTTCTTTGGAGATCATTGGGTCTTAGCTTTCAAGCTCTCTGCCCTGGGCCCCATGAGTCCCAGTCCCAATCACTTTTCAGCCAAGGCCTTTGGACTGCTCACCTGCCCAACCTGCCCTGCACGGTGCTCCTTAGATACTGAGACAGATGTGAGGACCAAAGCCTCTGCAAAGAGAAATCATTGATTCTTTTGACGTCCTCATCGTTTAGCCCAGTGTCTCTAGCTTCCTAACAAGTCTCCCTTGTGGGAACATAGAATGTTTGAAAGTAGATAGACACTGGAGACAGATGACAGTTCTTTCTAGCTCTGTGACCTACTTAGACTCTCAAGATAGTATGCAAAAAAATTAATGTGTCCAGCATAAGGAGGGTTTGATACAAACTAGATGATGCTAGATGATACTCTCCAGAGATCCAGCTCTACCCTGATGTGGTTTTTACATATCATAGTCTGGGCTTTGTAGCTGCTGAATTAACTCAGTTGTTTCTCACCCACCCACTCCAGTTTCCTTTGATTCCCTTTACTCTGAGACGCATGGAGCATGAAGTACATAGCTTGGGTTTTGTGAAAGAAAAGAGAAGTTACATCTCATTCAATTAGTGCCACTTTCTCTTAACCCTGATCGCATCTCTGCCACCTTGTGGTTTCTCTTCTTTCCATTTATCCTAGCACCTCACGCCTCACAGGTTCATGGAGATTCTGCATAACTAAACATGGCTTCATTCTATATGTTTTTTTTTCCCTCCAGACCCGCAGCTTCTCAGGCTAGAGGCACCACTGTGTTTTCCCTTTTCCAGTTGGAGCCTGGGAGCCTTAAGCCTGTGCTATCACCCATGGCATGTCACAACATCTCGGTGCGAGGGTGGTGAGTCATTGGGTTTGGAAAGATTTCTTTATAGGCTTGCCGTGTCAAGTGAAGAGGTTATTGTTTCTCTTTATAAAAAAGATGTCCACTCATTTTGCAGTAACCTTACAGAACTGCCGGCTATAACACACAGCAGCACACCTTCCCACCACTTTCTCTATGTCTGGATCTATTGTAATGAAATTAAACACTCTGGTACAGGTGCCTTGCATGGTCCTCATCAAATCAGCCATCACCCTCTCCATCCTTTTGACAATTGCTTATTAGTAGATATTTTGTTAAGAGCTGAGATTTATGCATAACAAAAACATAGCAATATTGATAAAGAGAATAAGAGCATAAAAATGACAAAGAACCACAACAGGCTGTGTCATTGGTGTGATGTTGCCCCAAGCAACCATGACCTGTGGCCCTGCAACTGGGTCCTATAAAAACATGTTCTTCATGGGGTTAGTTCATTATTATATCGCTTCCATAGACATTTGCTCTAATTTTCTGAATGAATTTATCAGCACTTTAACATAAGTAAGATGCCATGCAAAAGGACTAAAACTACTAAGCAGGTTATGGAATCTGTGCTCACCAGTGGGGGGTTGAGAGTAGCTCAGTGATGGAGCAGCTGTTTAGAATGCATGTCCTAGCTTTGATCGCCAGTACTCAAAGATGAAAATAAAACAATAATATGACCCAGGGAGCCTTCCATGTCACATATATGGGATGTCAACAGTCTCCGAGGATGATGAGAATAGGCTTGGAATAGTCACACAGGTCTTCTTGCTACTTTAATGTAGGCATGGTGACACATCATTCCCTCAGACCTAAATCAGATATCCCCTCCTGCTTTGGAAACGGGTATAT